>NC_086108.1:84081925-84388310 GCF_963921235.1 Mobula hypostoma | reverse complement strand
AGAATAGTAGGAAAGTTGTTTCCTTTGGTAGGTGAGACTAGAACTAGGGGACATTGCCTCAAGATTCAGAGGAGAAGATTTAGGACGGAGATGAGGAGAAACTGTTTTTCCCAGAGAGTGGTGAATCTGTGGAATTCTCTGCCCAGGGAAACAGTTGAGGCTTCTTCACTAAATATATTTAAGAAACATTTATATAGGTTTTTACATAGCAAGGGAATTAAGAGTTATGGGGAAAAGGCAGGGAGGTGGAGCTGAGTTTACAGACAGATCAGCCATGATCTTATTGAATGGCGGGGCAGGCTCGATGGGCCAGATGGCCTACTCCTGCTTCTATTTCTTATGTAACAGATCAGGATGCTTTCAATAGTACATCTGTTGAAGCTTGTTAGAGTGTTCAGTGACAAGCTGAATGTCCTTATCCTTCCCAGAAAGTAAAGCCACTGTATGCCTACCTTGTGAATGGATTTAATGACTGCTTTTCAGGACAGAGATTTTCCGGAACTTGTAATGGGATGCTCTAGAATACAAACCTTTATCATTTGTCAATCCTGAAAATAAATCAGAAAAATTATAACACATTAAGCTATTAGGAGTATCACATTCATGCTGGATTAAAAATGTAATTCAGCTTTGTCTCACCTTCCCTAGTCTCGAGCATGTAAGGATCTTATCCTTTTCAAGTACTCACTTACTGCCCATTACGCTGCTGGCATTTAGGGCAGCAATGAAGGTCCTCCATTTCTGGCAGTGTTCAGGGCTTCCTTCATCGTGTCAGTAGCTTCCTCTGGATTTTTCACTGCTGTCAGTCATACAAGTCCTACGTGGAGATTCAGGAATGCTGTTTCACTCAGATGTAGAAGGATTCTACATTGCTGTTTCCATAACAATTTTGTTTTACTAATCAGGGTTGTTAGCCTTGAGCTAAAACCCAGAACCTGGAGGACTGTTGGACCACTCTTACTCTAGCCTCTCCCCTTTGACCTGTTTGGCATTGGTGACCGTACCAAGAGCCAAAGCATTAAGCCCTGACTCCAAACCGTGACAAGGTTGTGGTCCTCTTGGAGGTTCAAGTACTTAAAGAAGTACTTTTTGAACATGTTGAATGTTTCTGCTTCTACCACCCTTTCAGGTAGTGTGTTTGTAACCTATAGCACTTCAGGACAAAAATTGTTTTCTCAAACTCCCTCTTGTATCCTTTATTTGAAATCTGCCTGTTTTTAAAACCTTCCTACTAATGGAAATAGTTCTTTATGTATTTATCCTATGTAAGCCCTTATAATTTTGTACATCATGAAGACTACTTTCAAATTCCTCTGTTGCCAATCTTTCCTCATAGTTATAATTTTCCCATCCTGGTAACAGCCTTGTGTATCTCCTCTGTAACCTCTCCAGTTAAATCATTTTTTTTCTGCAAAATGCTGATTAATACTACTTAGTGATTGGGTTGTAATCAAAATACATCTATAGCATAACTATTCTGCTCTTAAATTCATTGCCTCAGCCAATAAAACGATCTGTATGTATTTGTAAAGACGTAGTTGACCTGACCTGCTACCTTTTAAGTTTCTGTGAATAAACAAGTATTCTTGTTCCCCACACCACTTAAAATCCTGTTGATAGTATTTTCTCTTGCCCAAGTGTAGTGCTTCACATTTTGCTGAAATAAGTATCATTTATCTTCCTCTCTTGCCAGACATCCTTTCCCTCTTGCCCGAAACTACCTCTTACTTAATTTCCCATTCCTTATTCCCCAATGCCCACCTTATATTCCCTCCTTTTCCTGGATCTAGCCATTTCTTTCCTATGCTGATTCTTGTATCATGGTATTCCTTCTCATTGGTAATTTATTTCTTTAAACAGTACAGTATTTCCTCTCCATCCTTTTTGTGTATCTCTGTTTTTCCTCTTGTAACAGATGCTGCGTGAGGAAATCTTGCTGAGGAGAAATAACTACTATTTGGCTGTTTCTGCAGTAGCAATAATGTTATTTCTCTTTTAACAACCCATGCAATATTAGGTCCTTTGTAAACTTGGCTTTGCCTTGAAACTGGAAAATCATACCTTTGAGAATCTATCTTCCTGATTCTGAAATGTAGTTCTTAATTGATTGCCGATCACAGAATGTATCTTTTGGGGGAAAATAATCATTTTGTACTTCCTTGGACATTGTGGGAAAAAGAGGCACACCTTTAATTTGTTGGTCTATGTGTTATTCCTGTTTTGTTATTTTGTTTGGAGACTTTTAGTATATTCTCTGAAAGTTCAATCTTGAGTAAAAATTGTTGGTGTTTTGTGAAGATTACAGAGGAAATTTTAGGAACTGTAGTTGCTTTTAAAGTAAAATATGGAGGAGCATGGAATCCATTTAACATCTTTCTTTATGAACATGAGGAAGTCTGCAGATGTTGGAAATCCATAGTAACACGCACAAAATGCTGGAAGAACTCAGCAGTTCAGGAAATGAGCAGATGGTCGTCTTACTTTGCTTCTCTTTATAACCTGATTGTTGCTGAGGTTTGAATAGTTTGAATTCTATTAAGTACTGCATGTTTGTTAGAGAGGAATATCTGGTTACTAATAAATACCGTTTTGAAGTTCTGGAGAGAAATTGAATAGGTTCCAAGAAGTGCAGGCTAGTGGAGAAACATATGGGAATGGGACTGCATTGCTTGTATAGAGATGGCATGATTTGCAGCCTTTAGTGTTATAAAGGTTTTCTCAAGAATTCAGTAGTATCCTGGTGGAGGTTGTGTAGAATACAGAACTATGTAGCACGTGGATTATTTGACCTGAGCAGTATAGATCATAAGTACATGAGAGAGAAAGGAATGGAAGGAAATGGTGGATGAAATGTGCTTAAAGACTTGGTTTAAATAACCCGTTTCTGTGAGATAAAAAAATACTATGTACTACTTATTTCCATTTTGAAAGAAGTGCTGTTTGGAATGAAAAGCTTGGGCTTTTCATTTCCCATACAGTGGGTGTCACAGTAGCGTAGCGGTTGGTGGTGGCATCCGTTAGTCTCACGAGACCATGGATCTGTGCCTGGAAAGTCTTTCTTCAGTCTGCGTTAGAGCAACGTCTGTTGTGGCTGTAAAGTCCCACACAGGAGTGACAGTCTCAGCTGCAGCGACTGCAATTGAAGGCACTGTCCTCCAGTGTTGTCTTGGTGCTGTTTTTCCAATGAGTGTGCTCACAATGCTATTACAGTTCAGGGTGCTGGGATTCTGGTGCTGCCTGTAAGGAGTTTGTACGTCCTCCCTCTGAACGCGTGAGTTTCCTCCCACATTTCAAAGGTGTACTGGTTAGTAAGTGAACTGTCCTGTGATATGGCTCGGGTTTAAGTAGGTGGGTTGCTGGGCAGTGCAACTTGATGGGCAAGAAGAGCCTGTTCCGCATGGTATTGCTAAATAAGTAAGTAAGTACATTGCCTTTGACATGTGCATTTCTTTGTATAAAACTTATAAGATCCCAACTTGAACTGCAACATTTTACACATTTATGTGTTCAAATTATCATCTACATCATTAAACTTTTGTTTAAATTGTGTTGAGTGGAAACTTCATTTACTTAAAAAGTAGAAGCTTTCTAATTTATACAAAAATGGATTTACAAAATAGCTAATTAAGTTTTTAGTTCTTTCTTAATGCTAAACTTGTAATGGCAGTTGCCCTGACATTGGAAAGAAGAAGACCACTTGGGTTTTGTATTAATTAAACTTGGGTGTTCAAGTCTAACCATTGCATTCTTTAAATCCTGCATTGGGATAAAATTGACTCCTCAAATAAAACCTGTTCCATACAAGCAACAAAAATAAACTTCAATAATTCTATTCCCTCTCAGCCACTCTGCCTGGATTTCTCCAATCTGTATAATTCCTTCAGATCCACACTGTAAGCAGAATGACTTCAATCAAAATTATGTTTATTGAGCATATCTCCAACTATTCTTGATTACATTGACTTTTTTTTTTAAAAACTTTGCTCAATGATATAAATGGGTCACTTTCAATAGAATAGGGCACTGAGAAAATATACTACTATGCCATAAAATTGCAACTTAAAAGATCAATTTGTTACTTTGTAAAGTAGCTTCCAGCAAATGAATCTGATGCAAACCATCTGTTTTGTTACCTTAACTTTAAGGGAGGTTGAGGCATTACAATCTCGCTAAAATATTCTAGCAAATCTATAAAGGCTTCAAAAAAAAGAGTATATAGTTGAAATTAGAAATTGCAATATGTACACTTGGAAGTGGAAAAGGTTTAAGAGAAATGAAAAGACTTGCAAAATTTAATGAGAAGTTATAGTACTGTGCGGTCTTAGGCACATATATACAGCTCAGATGCCTAAGACTTTTACACAGTACTGTAGTGATTTTATGTATTACACTGTACTGCTGCCACTAAAAGAAACAAATTTCATGACATATGTGAGTGATGATAAATCTGATTCTGATATGAGTTTCTATTGTGGTCTGTGAGTAGGAGGGGGACAGGGAGAGGGGAATCATGGTTGAGAAAAAAAAAGTGGAAGACAGAGGGGAGGGAGCGGGAAGTACCGGAGAGACATTATTGTAATCATTTTTAAACCAATCATTTGGAATCAAATGACCTTGCTTATTGTCTCAGGGCTGAGTTGTCTGTACCCACACCACCTCCTGCTCCTGCACCCCATCTCTGCCACCCTTGGCATTCCCAACATCCTTTGCTCCCGCCAAATTTATAAACGTACTCCACTCCACATTGACAAATACAGTACTGTGCAAAAGTCTTAGGCACCCGAGCTAGATCTATATGTGCCTCAGACTCGTGCACAGTACTGTATTTCATTTAGTTCATAAATTAGCAGCAAGAAAGCACAAATAGATCTATGAAGCTACTCAGCTTCTGTTTGACTGTCACTCTGGCTGTTGTCTCTGCAATGACACGAGGCCCAATGCATCCTTGAAGAATACCACCTCATCTTCTGTTTGGTTTGTTATGGTCTCATGTATTCTATGTTGAATTCTCCAACTCACTCTCCTGCCTTTATCAGAATTGGCCATTTCTGTTTGTCATGATTTTGGCTCAGTTTTTTAAAAATTAGATTTTCTTTCAGCAATACATAATACAGACAAATAACATGATCCGATTCTAACCCTGTTGCCTCATCCTGTATTTACTTTGTTTTATCCATCTCTGCAACTCAGAACAAATGTTTCCCTTCATTCTTAAATAATATCTCTTTCTCTTCCCATAGATGATGACTGGGCTGCTTAGTGTTTTCAGAATCAGGATTATTGTAAGACCATAAGACATCTGCAAATACAGATTGGTTGGTATGACATTGTAGGTATCAATGACTCATGGCTGAAAGTAAGTCATAGTTGGGAGCTTAACATCAAAGGATATACTTCATATCAAAAGGACAGGCAGGAAGGCATAGACGGTGGTGTGGCTGTGTTGGTAAGAGATGGAATTACATCTTAAAGAGGTAAAATAGAGTCAGAGAATGCTGAATCTTTGTGGGTGGAGTTAAGAAATTGCAAGGGTGTGAAAAAAACATTATGGGAATCATATATAGGCCTCCAAATAGTAGCCAAGATGTAGGATTAAGATTGCAAAGGGAGCTGGAAAAGGCATGTAATAAGAGTAATGACACAAATGTAATGGGGACTTCAATATGAAAGGGGATTGGGAAAATCAGGTTGGTGTTGGATCGCATGAGAGGGAGTTTGTTGCATACCTATGAGATGGCTTTTCAGAGCAGCTTGTTCTTGAGCCTACTAGGGGAAGGCTATTTTAGATTGGGTGTTGAGTAATAACCTAGATCTTAATGCAATGGAACCTTTAGGAGGCAGTGATCATAATATGATTGAATTCATACTGCAATTTGAGAGGGAGAAGCATGTATCAGTTTCGCAAATGAATAACGGAATTTACAGAGACATGAGAGAAGATCTTGCCCAGGTGGATTGGAGGAGGATACTGGCGGGGATGACGGCAGAACAGAGGTGGCTGAAGTTTCTGGGAATAGCACAGATATGGCAGGGGTAGGCAAGTGTGACAGACAAGGGAAGTTAAGGACTGCATAAAAGCTAAGGAAAGGGCATATAAGGTAGCAAAAGTGAGTGGGAAGTTGGATGATTGGGAAGATTTTAAAATCCAGCAAAAGGCAACTAAAAAAAGCTATAAGAAGGGAAAACATGACATATATGGGCAAACTAGCCAATAATATAAAGCAGCATACCAGAATTTTTTTTTCAGTTATATAAAGAGTAAAAGGGAAGTGAGAGTTGATACTGGACAACTTGGAAAATGATGCTGGTGAGATAGTAATGGGGGACAAAGAAATGGCAGATGAACTTAATGGGTACTTTGCATCTGTCTTCATTGTGGAAGACATCAGCAGTGTGTCAGAGGTCTATGAGTGTCAGGGAGCAGGAGTGAGGCCATTGCTGTTACAAAGGAAAAAGTGCTAGGCAAACTCAAGGGTCTAAAGGTGGGTAAGTCACCTACAATCCAGGTTCCTGAGAGAGATTGATGAAGAGATAACAGATGCATTGGTTATGATCTTTCAAGAATCACTTGATTCTGGTATGGTCCCGAAGGACTGGAAATGGCTCATTCCACTCTTAAAGAAGGGAAGAAGGCAAAAGAAAGGAAATTATAGGCTAGTTAGCCTAACCTCAGTGGCTGGGAAAGTGTTATTATTAAGGATGAGATTTCAGGGTGCTTGGAGACCAGTGATTAATTCAAAGTCAGCGTGGTTTCTCTAAAGAGAAATTTTGCCTGACAAATCTGTTAGAATTCTTCAAGGAAGTAACAAGCTGGGTGGACAAAGGAGAGGTAGTGGATGTCATTTACTTGGATTTTCAGAAGGTATTTGATAATGTGCTGCACATGAGGCTGCTTAGCAAGATAACATCCTGTGGCATTACAGGAAAGATACTGGCATGCATAGAGAAATGGCTGACAGGCGGGAGGCAGCGAATGGAATAAAAGGGGCCTTTTCCGGTTGGCTGCCAGTGACTAGTGGTGTTCCTCAGGGGTCAGTATTGGGACCACTACTTTTCACATTGTTTGTTAATGATTTGGTTAATGGATTGATGGCTTTGTAGCAAAGTTTGCATATGATATGAAGATAGGTGGAAAATTAGACAAATTGGAAGAATGGGCAAAAAAGTGGCAGATGGAATTTAGTGCAGGAAATGTACAATAATGCATTTTGGTAAAAGGAACGATAGCATGGACTATTGTCTAAATGGGGAGAAGTTTCAAACATCAGAAATGCAGAAGGACTTGGGAGTCGTCATGCAAGACTCCCAGGTTAATTTACAGGTTGAGTCTGTGGTAAAGAAGGCAAATGCAATGTTGGCATTTATTTCAAGGGGAATAGAATATAAATGCAAAGAGATAATGCGGAGGATTTATAAGAGACTAGTCAGGCCGCACTTGGAGTATTGTCAACAGTTTAGGGGCCTTTATCTCATAAAGGGTGTGTTGTCATGGCAGAGTCCAGAGGAGGTTCATGAGCATGATTCCAGGAATGAAAGGGTTAACATATGAGGAGCATTTGGTAGCTTTGGGCCTGTACTCAGAAGAAGAATGTGGGGGGGGGGGAATCTCATTGAAACCTGCCAAATGTGGAAAAGACTGGATTTGGTGAATGTAGAGAGAATGGTTCCTATGGTGTGGGTATCCAGAACCAGAGGGTACAGTCTCAAAATTGAGGGGAAACCATTTAGATCAGAGGTAACAAGGAATTTTGTTTAGCCAGAGAATAGTGAATCTGTGGAATGCTCTGCTACAGAATGTGATGGAGGCCAAATCCGTTGGTATATTTAAAGTGGAAGTTGATAGGTCAGGGTATCAAAGGATATCAAAAGAAGGCAGGTCTATGGGGTTGAGTGGGGTCCAGGATCAGCCACGATGGATTGACATAGAAGATTCAATGGGCTGAATGGCTTTATTCTGCTCGTATGTCTTATGCACTCTAACATCCTCCCAACCAGTGTGGTCAGACAAGTTGGCCTATAATTCTGCCTCTCTGTCTCTTCTTGAAGAGTGGAGTGACACTTGCAATTTTCCAGTCTTCCAGAACCATTCCAGAATCTGGTGATTCTTGAAAGCTGATTATTGATACCTCTGACATGTGTTGTGATTTTTTAAAACTTAGTAGCTGCAGTGCAATACATGATAATATTTTAGAAAGGAAATCAATTACAGTAAGTATATGTATGCTGAGACTCAGTAATTACATGTATGATTCATGTTGAGATTCAGGAACAGCTTCTTTCCCTCTGCCATCCATTTCTGACTATACATAGAAACCATGAACACTACCTCATTACTTTCTATTTATGTTTCTGCATTACTTATTTAACTATTTGATATACACATACAGTATATATATCTCACATTTCCCCTATATTATGTATTGCATTGTGCCGCAATTTTAACACATTTCACGGCATATGCCTGTGATATTAATCCTAATTCTGATGTTGCAATTACTCAGTTCGATTGATTTAACAGTCTTTTTGTTGAATGGATAGACAACGTTGCAGCAGAAAGTTGGAGAAATCACATTAAGTAAATCTACTTCAAACAAATAGAACAATAAAGCAAGTACCACAAATCTGGAGCAACGCGCGCAAAATGCTGGAACAACTCAACGATACAGACAGCATCTACGGAGGAAAATGAACGGGCGACGTTTGGACCGAGACGTGTCCGTGTTATTAATGAAGGGTCTCAGGTTGACACGCCGACGATCCTTTTGCCTCCAAATATGCTATCTGACCTGCTGAGTTCCTCGAGTATTTCGTGTGTGTTAAACAGCAATGGAAGAAACAGATCACTAAATGTGAAGACATGTTCTAGTACGGGTTCCCTTGACCCTCTTTTGGGAAGTGAGAAGTTTGATTTGCACTTGATTTGGTGCTTGTCGGTTCACGGGGAGCGCCACCTTTACCAAGATGGCTAGCCTACCACCGAGCCGAGATTTTACCAAAGTGCCGCGGCGCGTCCCTACGCGATACGAGGGTACTGTACCCCCTCCGTAGCGAGAGGAGCTCTTAGCGAAAGAGCTGCACGCCGTAGAAAAGACGCGGACCGTTAGTCGGCAGCCAGCGCGACCTGATGTAAAAATAGAGAATGGGACGGAGAGGCCTGTGGGAAGAGAGCGGATAAGAATGCCGATGAACGACGCCGCCTTCCTCTGCACCTGGGGTCTGCAGACGTGCCGCTCCATCGGCGGACTCCCCGAAGGCTGGAGTGCGCAGGCGCGACAACCTAGCCTCTGCACAGCTGAGTGTTTCCCTGCAGCTTGAGGGGCGGATGGCTTCCGGATCCGACTGGTGCTTCTAAGAAGAGGAGAAGGGGAATGCCAGCCAAGGGGTAGAAGGTACTTCGAGTCTGATATGCCGTCGTGAGCCCTGCACCGTCGTTGATGCGAGCGCCCACGCTGACGATGGGCAGTCAGCCGGTTGATTTGTGAAGTGTCAAAAAAGTAATGAACCGTACCAGCCTTCTTCCTAGCCGATTCAGCCAGCACGTCTTCACTCACGGAAGGGGTAAGTGTCAGCGGGATCGTCCTGTGTGCAATTCACAGCCGCATCCTTACAGCAGGCTCAGAGGACGTTTGCAGATCGCCCCGGAGAGTGATACCGTGCCAGCTGCAACCCGATCATCATTTTAAAAGGAGGACGAGTCGCGGGGTGGCTAACGACGGAATATCAGCCTATATAAATCGTTGTGAAATGAATATAAATGCCATGTTAGATTTAATTTGCTATATTCGGTATTTAAAATCGTTGTATGTATCCAAAAAACCGTTAATACATTGCACATAGGTTTAAGACTGGAAGGTTGTAATATAATTCAGATCGTCAATTTTGTGATGGAGTCGAATATTACACAAATTATTTGAAGTGCCCTTGGGCTGTTGAAGGTTATTTAGTCCTGTATGGACCAGAAATTTGGCTGTTGTAATGTTTCCAGTTAGACTACCAAACATCTTCCCAGAGCAGTGTGAAGGCACTTGTAGCTCCAGTGTCAAGTCCAGATGCTGGCTTCTATAGGTCACGTCTTCAATAACGTTGTTGTTTTTTTCTAACCTGATAATGCAATTCATGTCAATTGAAAAAAAATGCAGCAGTACTGAAAACATTTTTTAAACTTTGATTTAAAAGATCTTTAAAAATTCAGTTGGAACAGCAACAAGAATTTACATTTGTAACAAACTGTATATGTAACTAGAACACTCAAAACATGAGGTGTTATCAAGCAAAAAAAAACCCTGTGCTACAAATTCAGACTCTGTAGTAATTGAGTGAATACTCTTATCAAAGGTAGAGGTTTTAAGGAATATTGTAAAGATGGAAATAGAGTGGTTTGGAAAGCAAATTCCACAGGTTAGGATGTTGGCATCCTTAAGAATGATTGTCAGCAGTATGGTTTTATTTATTTATTGATTGATTGATTGAGAAACAGCTGGAGTTGGCCCGTCTGGGTCTTCAAGCCATGAGGCATAACAACCAATCAATTTAAAGCTGGTTTAATCACAGGACAATTTACAGTGACCTGTTCACCTACCGACCAGTTCACCTATCAACCAGTACGTCTTTTGGACTGTGGGAGGAAACCGGATCACCCGGAGGAAACCCATACAGTCATGGGGGGAACGTGCAAGCTCCTTATAGGCAGTGCCTGGAATTGAACCCGGGATGCCTGTACTGTAAAGCAGTGTGCTAACGTGCTGCCCAATTGATTAAAGGGACCGCGAAGAAAGCAAATACCTTAGAGGGTTATACGTCTTGGGGAGATTATTGTGATAGGGAGAAGAAAGACTGGAGGACTATTAAAATCAAGTGCCTGTTGGGTTAAGAGTGTGCATGATTCAAGTGATTCAATGCAATTTGGTGAGGCATGGGCAGCAGATTTTTTTCGTTGACTTCAGGTTAATGGAGTGAAGCATTAAAGTCAGTAAATAATCATGTAGGGTTGAGGACAGTAAAAGAGAGAGTAAGGGTGATGATGAGGGTGATGGGAATATGTAGTCTGAAGCAATGTGATAGGATATCCAAAATTACACTCAGAAATGGGAATGACAAGAAAGTTGTGAGCAGGTTGGTTCATTTTCAGACAGTGAACATATAATGGAACTTCCAGGGTACAGAATTTGTGCGAAGTGTTAAAGATGGTGGATTGGTCTTCCTTGTACATGGTGGATGAAAATTTCTGGTTGTTTAGTTCTTGGTTTTGGACAAGCAATCTGATCATGTAAAGATACTGGAGGGGGAAGAGACATGCCTCACTCAGGTAAAACTGTTCATACTAATACACCGTTCTGAGATTATGTCTAAACACACATGACTGCAATATCTTTAATTGCAGGAACAAGCTTTGGAATTACAGAATATTTCGAAGTCAAGAATTTGAAGTGAAACTCCCTGCCAGATTTTTAGCTGCCTCCATTTCTGAGCCTTTGGTACTGTCTTTTAAAAAAATCTCTCATCCTTTAATTCTTGTTTATCTTGCATCATCCTCTGCTTCGTCTGAGCTTGTCCTTTGTCTGTGCTGCTGGGTGCGGTATTTCATTAACTCTGTTGTGTTTCTTTTATTTGCTGTGGATGCCCACAAGAAAATGAATCTCAGGGTTGTACATAGTGACACATATGTACTTTAATAATAAATTTAATTTGAACTTTGAACTTTGCTAAATTTCACCCCTTTTAGAGCTTGGCCTCAATCTCTTTCTCTGTGAACCTTGCTATGTATTTTACCTGAATTGTTTGAACAATGAACCTCAAAATTTGCATTACTTAATACCAATGTCATGTCTTACGTTACTGAAGATTCCTTAGAGAGGAAAAGCCAGCTATTCATGTGAGGGAGGGGAGCGGGGAGGGAATGTCGACTCAGACCGTGAGAGGCCTGCGTCGGGCATTTTCATGCCCTTACAGGGCGCAGATTGGAAGTCTGTGTGGGGCGCCACCCCTCGCACAGACACTAGAGCAATGTGTGGTTAAGTGCCTTGCTCAAGGACACAAACATGCTACCACAGCTGGGGCTTGAACTAGCGACCTTCTGATCACTAGACGAGCGCCTTAACCACTTGGCCACGTGCCCAACACAAGCATTCATGTGAGGGAGACACTAGTTGCATTGAATGGTTGTGTTCTGTGAGGTATTCCTATTTCATTTATATTCTTATGACAAGGAACCCATTGTCCCATCACATCTATGCCAGCTTTCAGAGAAAATCCTTCAACATCATACTCCCCCTGATTTTCCTCTTTCCTACTGACACTACAGGTAATAACAGGAGCCTGTAAACTAGCAAATACTCAGGATACAGGAGCAAACTGGAAAAAGCTGCTGGTAAAACCCATGTGGTCATAATCAAACGTGACTGTCTGGTAGCTGCAGCACTGCAAGCGGCTGCTTTTGTGCTGCTACTTATTGCAGTGAGTTCAATGTGCAAGCCTTTGTTAAAGAAATGTTTCCCGTTTTAGTATTATATTCATTGGTATCCTTCTTGCAATAAGTTCCATTCTGCTCCTTCTCATACTTGCCTCCATTGTAAGTCTGATTAATGACACTTATTTTTTAAAAAATACTGCATTAGTTATTTTACTGTCTGGGATTGTAACAAAGTAGTGAATGGAATGTATATCGGTTGACATAGGTGAGCTCTTTCTCCTTTCTCCTAGTAGAGGACTTTCCTTGTAACATTGTCCAAAAATGATTGGTGTTAATATCCTGTATTCTGGGACATACTTAGACATTAGTGGCAATTATTGATAGTATAGAATTGTTCACACTCGCCAATCTGATTTTATGACCTGAGGTTATGGTAAGTATGAAGGATGCATATGCATGGCTATCTGATTTTATGTTACTTTAGTTTTATGTGGAAAGTGATGAGTCAAGTTAACAGATAGTGATATTTTATAAATAATGTAAAATGCATCATACAGCCTTTTTTTTGGTCTGTTGACCCAGAGCCCTACAGGATGTCAGAAATGTCCAGCAGATTTGCTGTGCACAGACTTGTCAATCAGCAATTACAAAATAAATTATTGCTGGCTCAGAAGATGCTGGGATTACTTGATATGTTATTATCAAAAACCTCTTTTACCAAAAACCATGCATTCTGCACTAGACCATACTCACCAAGTGGAAACGAGAAGGCTCTCCGGAAATAATTATATGATCTTAAGATCAGAGTATCAGAAGTCTATTCTAATACTGGATAGCAATTGATTGTTCTACAAAAGCAGTATTTCTACTATTAATTTTAAAATTAATAATAGAATTATTATTATGTCTTGTACTATTCTTATGTCTTGTACTTGTGAGTTGATGTAATCAAGAACTTGAAAGCTCGTGATGTGGTACTTTACTCTGAAGGACTTATGAATGGACTGTAGTTCCTTTCTTTCCAGTTACTTCCCACAAGTATTTTTTATGAATGTAGCTATTTTCGTAAAGTAGTCTGTAGGTGATTTTGTGTTTTACCCTCAATCTTCACAAATCTAATAATTTTGTTTCTTCCAAATAGGTGCTGTAAAATTGTAGGAATAATGTGAAGATGAGTTTTCTGGGATCTTTTCGCAATTTGTTGCTGGCTGTTTGTCTGATGTTGGTGCTCGGATTTCTCTATTATTCTGCTGGGAAGTTACACATGCATGGATGGGGCCAGGAACTACGTGAGTCATCGACATGTTCATTTCAATATACTTTAAATAGTTTTCTGATATTGAGATCAAGGTTCTAATTAACATACTAATTAAGATTCATTTGTGAGATTCTTTACCACTTGGTTTAATATAGATTTTATGACTGTACATGTTAAAAGGAAGCAAATGCTGGTCTTTGATTTTCTAAAATTTTTGATCTGCGCTTCAGTGCAAAATTGTAACACATTATGTAGTTCAGCCATAACAAGTATGGATTGAAACTGTCTTGTGAATAAGGAGGAACATAATCATGCTGTTTTTAATTGAATTGTCTTCTCAATTTTGTCATTTCATTTTAATAATATTTTATTACAACAGGTCCTAACAGTTGTCTGAATATGAGCAGAGGAGAGAAAGATTAGTGAAGATGTTTGTTAAATTGCACACAAACTTATTTGAACCAGCTCTTAAATTTAATTTAGAAACAAGTTGTGATCCTCTCACTGAGCAAGCTATGCATGTCCATGATTTTCAGTTTTGTAGATAGTTGACTAGGACATAAATTGCACAAACTTTTGAGAATTGCACAGAGCAACACACACAAAATGCTGGAGGAACTCAGCAGGCTAGGCAGCATCTATGGAGGGAAGAGTACAGTCAACGTTTTGGGCTGAAACCCTTCAGCAGGACAGTCTTGACCTGAAACATTGACTGCACTCTTTTCCATAGATGATGCCTGGCCTGCTGAGTTCCTCCAGCATTTTGAGTGTGTTGCTTAGATTTCCAGTATTTGCATATTTTCTCTTGTTTGTGATTGGAATTGCACAAAGAATTTTCTTTTCTATCCTTGAAATTAAGTCTGAGCTATTCAGAAAACTGGCCTTCTCCAGATGTATCCTTTTTTTTTATTCAGACTTCGTGAGATGTTCCATGAGCGTGCTATTTAAAAACAGCCATCATATTTTAGCTTTCCTGCAGTTTACAATTAGCATGATTAATTAGTTTATAATTTTACTGTAAATTCCTCTTCTCTCTTGGTGTAAAAGTGATTCATTTTTAAGCAGGAATTTTGCCTTCTCTTTGACACAGTCAGGTAGTTTAGTTGGAAAGTGTGCTATTTCATAGGATTGTTTCTGTAATTCTCCTCTTTCTACAAATAATATACTGGTAGAAGTATGTTGCATTTTATTGTGGTTTCTGTGATAATGACCTCCAACTGTTGTTAGCGACATGAGTGTCCTGAAATTCTATTAAAAATATTTAGATAGTTTTGCCCAGAATTTGTTGAAGGAACTGAATGGGCTGCTTGACCTGCTGAGTTCCTCTAGTTTGATTGTTGCTCCTAATTTCAGCATCTGCAATCTCTTGTGTCTCCTTGATGTAAATCTGTGATGTTGCCAGAATTTAATTAAGGCACATATTGATTTAAATGTAATCCATCCTCTTTAACTGACTTTACGATGTGTTGTAGAGTAATTCTGCACAGAAACAGGTCCTAAGGCTGAACTGGTCCTTGCTGACCACAGCATCCTTCTGTTCAGTCCATATCCCTCCATGTACCTATCCAAGTGACTGTTAAATGTTGACATTGTACCTGTCTCAACCACTTCCTCTGGCAGTTCATTCCAGGTATTCACCACTAAAGGAGTTCCCTCTGTTGTCTCCTAAATCTCTCCTCTTTTATCTGTGCCTTCTAGTTTTAGACCGTGAGCACAAAATGTAGGAGCAGATTTAGGCTGTTCAGCCCTTTGAGACTGCTTTGCCATTGCATTCGGCTGATTTATTATGCCTCTCAACCCCTTTCTCCTGTCATCTCCCAATATCCTTTGACACCTTTACCAATGACTTGTCCTCTACAGCTATCGGTGACAGTGAATTGCACGGATTCGCCACCTCTAGTTAAAGCAATTCCTCCTCATTTCTGTTCTAAAGAGATGTCCTTGTATTGTGAAGTTGTGCCATCTGGTCCAAGATTCCCCCACTATAGGAAACATCCTCGTCACGTCCCCTCTATCTAGGCCTTTCAATATTCAATATGTTTAAATGAGATCCCCCTCATTCCTCTGAGCTCCAGTGAGTACAGTCCCGGAGCTATCAAGTGTTCCTCATACATTAACCCTTTCATTCCCAGAATCATTCTTGCGAAATTCCTCTGAGCCCTCCAATGTGAGCACATCCTTCCCTAAATGAGGGACCAAAAGCTGCTCACAATAATCCAAGCACGAGGAAATCTGCAGATGCTGGAATTTCAAGCAACACACATAAAAAGTGTTGGTGAATGCAGCAGGCCAGGCAGCATCTATAGGAAGAGGTACAGTTGACGTTTTGGGCTGAGACTCTTTGTCAGGACGAAGGGTCTCGGCCGGAAACATCGACTGTACCTCTTCCTATAGATACCGCCTGGCCTGCTACATTCACCAGCATTTTTTATGTGTTTTGCACAATAATCCAGCTGTGGCCCAACCATTTCCTTATAAAGCCTCCGCATTAAATTCTTGTTTTTATATTCTATTTCTCTTAAAATGAATGCTGTTGTATTTGCCTTCTTTATCATTGACTCAACCTGCAAGTTAACCTTTAGGGAATCCTGCATGAGGGCTCCCTTTGCACCTCTGATTTCTGAATTTGCTATGCCTTTATTCCTTCTACCAAAGTTCATGATCATATACTTCACTACATTGTATTCCATCTGCCACTTCTTTGCCCATTCTCTCAATCTATCTGTCTTTCTGCTTCCTCAACACTACCTGCCCCTCCACCTATCTTTGTCTACAAACCTAGCTACAAAACCATCAATTCTATCAGCCAGATCATTGACATATAACGTGAAAAGAAGCGATCCCAGCACCGACACCCCTAGTAATGGCAGCCAACCAGCAAAAGTCCCGTATTCTCAGCGGGACATCGATAGGATGCTAAACAGGGTTGAGAAATGGCAGTTGGAGTTCAACCGAGATAAGTGTGAGGTAGTTCACTTTAGTAGGTCAAATATGTTGGCAGAATATAGTATTAATGGTAAGACTGTTGAGAGTGTGGAGGATCAGAGGGATCTTGGGGTCTGAGTCCATAAGATACTCAAAGCTACAGTGCAGGTTGACTCTGCAGTTAAGAAGGCATACGGTGTACTGGCCTTCATCAACTTTGGGATTGAGTTCAAGAGCCGAGAGGTAATGTTACAGCTATATAGGACCGTGGTCAGACCTCACTTGGAGTACTGTGCTCAGTTTTGGTCACCTCACTACAGGAAGGATGTGGAAACTATAGAAAGGGTGCAGAGGAGATTTACAAGGATGTTTCCTGGATTGGGGAGCATGTTTTATGGGAATAGGTTGAGTGAACTTGGCCTTTTCTCCTTGGAACGACAGAGGATGAGAGGTGACCTGATAGAGGTGTATGAGATGATGAGAGGTATTGATCAAGTGGATAGTCAGAGAATTTTTCCCCAGGGCTGAAATGCCTAAAATGAGAGGGCACAGTTCTAAGGTGATTGGAAGTAGGTACAGAGGAGATGTCAGGGGTAAGTTTCTTTTTAATGCAGAGAATGGTGAGTGCGTGGAATGGGCTGCCAGCAACAGTGGTGGAGGTGGATACAAGAGGCTCTTTTAAGAGATTCTTGAATAGGTACATGGAGCTTAGGAAAACAGAGGGCTATGGGTAACCCTAGGTAATTTCTAAATTAAGTATATTGGGCCGAAGGGCCTGTATTGTGCTGTAGGTTTTCTATGTTTCTAAGATCCCATGTTCATCTTAATTTATCATGATCATTATTCGTCTTCGTGCAAACTTCCCCAACCTACCTCACGTGGTTTTGTTATTTCCATAGTCTTTGATCACTTCTTTCTCAAGTTGTTCTCCACATATCTCTTCCCTTTCTCTTCATCCTTCTTTCTTTGTTCCTGTTTAGACAAGTTATCTCCCAATTCACTTAGACTTGCAGTTTTAAAATCTCAACTTGCTGTCTGTTCACTTTCTACTTTTCTGCACCTACAGATCAAATATATTGCAAAACAAGTGTAATGCCTTGGTTAAGATTTTTATTGCTATGCTGTGGGTATTTCATTTTAGCAGTCCAGAAGAACAGTCTGTTCTGCTTTCAGCTTGTTTGGGTTTGAGTTTAGACAAGAGGCTTGTTATTCAACTTGGAAATGTGCTGTAAGCCAATCAGGATAGTGGAATTGGGAACAACAGGAATTCTGCAGATGCTGGAAATTCAAGCAACATACATCAAAGTTGCTGGTGAACGCAGCAGGCTAGGCAGCATCTATAGGAAGAGGCGCAGTCGACGTTTCAGGCCGAGACCCTTCGTCAGGTCCTGACGAAGGGTCTCGGCCTGAAACGTCGACTGCGCCTCTTCCTATAGATGCTGCCTGGCCTGCAGCGTTCACCAGCAACTTTGATGTATGTTTAGTGGAATTGGGAGAAGGTTCTGGGTTCTTGCTGTGTTGAAGGTCTTGTTGGTGGGAGCTGGAAGGAGACGGCTGGAAAAGATGGCTGAGGATGCTGTCCTTGTTGCACAAGGTGCTTTGTGCAGATGAATGGCTTCAAGAAGGAAGAACCAATACTCATGTGGGAGACCTGTTTATTCGCGATGGATTACGAGTGGTGTTTGGAAGGTGGTGTGTGCTTTCACGTAGACCAAGGGTCCAGCACGTGAGCAACGGACAAGTTCAAGATGAGCTCCAACTTAAGTGCACATTTGACTGCTTTAGAGTAATGGGCTGTTCTTGTTTTTTTTCTTTCGTTTAATAACTGTTTGCTTAAATTAACTTTCTTAGATATACTTTATAAATTGTGTGCTGTGTACAATCTGTTATTTCTTGCCAGGGGCAGGAAATCACACAATATTCACACAAACAGGGGTTTGGGTGGGCGAGACATCCCACCCTCACAGATTTGGTGGGACCAAAGTTGTATACTTTTTAGATGCATGAAGTCGGAGAAAGATGAGTTCATCATCACGGAATCCAGTGGCTGTTAACGAAGGTCTAATGAACCAGGTTTCCAGAGACGGCCGAAGGGAAAGGGGTTTCATTGTGGGGTTATCATCATGGATTGTTGTCGTTGGATGCTGTGTGATTGCCCTGAACGTTGATCAAGTGGGTTGTACGTTTAAGGATGTGCGCTGATGTAATGGCAGTGGATCTGCCTGTTATTATTGGGGTCCGGGAGAGGTGGGGCCATGGGCCGTCCATACTTTCTGAGAAGTGGGGAGTGTAGGGAAGGGTGCCGAATGGGAAGTTGAGTTTCCCATAGCTGAGGGCGGAGACTTTAAAGAAAAGTTGCTGTTGTTTCTGTGGAGTGAGGGGAAGGAATTGTCCTTCAACTGCTGATTTAAATTCTGAGCTAATTTTGTCTGTTACCTCACTCGTTGATAAATGCAGAACTATACCTGCGGAGAGCCAAAATTACTGTAGGCTAGGAGTGTTCTCTGGGGTCAAGCACACACCTGATGGGGAAGAAGAATACGAGGCTTGGGCTTCACAGACACCTCAGTTATTGGGTGAATGGCAGAGCTCGGATAATATGAAAAAACTGAGACTGGTAGAGAGCTTAAAGGGGCCACCAGTTGTTATAGTGAGGTTCCTCAAGGTAGAAATTCCATTAGCCACATCGGCTAATTATCTGCAAGCTCAGGAAGATGCATTTGATAGTGCTGGGGGTGCAGCCAGTCTTAGGATGAGATTTAGGCACACATTTCGGGAGGAAGGAAAGAAGTTGTCTGCTACATTCTCAGGTTGGAGAAGCTGCTGCACTGTTTGTGCCACAAAGGGGGCATTCAACTGTCTGAGAAAAATTGCTTGAGGATGGAGCAAATTGTGAAGGGTGCACTGTCACATGATGTGATTGCTCTACATCTTCGAATGACCCACAAGATGTGCCCTCTTCCATCTTTTACCAAGTTACTCAGAGAGGAGGAACATGCGATGGAGGAGCGGGAGGCCTCAGGGCACAGTCCTCGGTAGTACACGCTGTTGCTGGAGTGATCCCTGATGTCCAACAGGCAGGGGTATTTTACAGGATTTCGTGCAAGATTTTAGAACTGATTTATTCTGGTTGATATTGGCAGGCATTGTCACCAAGCATGACAAAGCCAATAGGAAACTGGACCCACTGATGGGATGTACAAAGCAGAGAACTGCTGCTGAATGGGGTCCCTTGACTAAAGAAGTGACCGGTATTTTCTGTTACAACTGTGGAGAAGATGGACATTTCAAGCAGGAGTGTGAATGACAGGAAAATCTTTGGAAATTAAATCAGCAGTTGATCAAACAGAGACTAAAAGAGGTAAAACTACAGAGGGACCCAGTAAAGGAGTGGGCTGACATTTCGGAGAGGGTATGTTCCTATCAGTGTATCAAGGGACGTACTAAAGAAAACACTATTCCTGAACACTTAGTGGGACCAAGCTCTGATGTATCCATACTGATTGAAGGTGTTTATGCTAGACTCATACGTGACTTGTGTTCTCAAGCTACATTGCTTTGTTGATCCTTTTACAACCCATATTTGATGCATTTACCATTGACGCCACTCAGTACTCGAGATTCAGGGGCTTAGTACTGATGAGTACCCCTACGATGGTTACTTGTTGTTGCAGTTGGAGTTTTCGGAAGCAGATGTTGGAGTAACTGAGACTATTAACACACCATTGTTGGTCTGCCCAAATCTGTTTGAAAAGAGTGGAGCTTCCATGCTTGTGGGAACAAATGCTTCTGTTGTGAGAAAGCTCCTGGGAGCAGGCAAGGAGATGAATGGAGAGGACTTTTTGAACACCTTATCCTATGTTTTGAGAAGGGGTAAGTTCCTCCTAAGCAGGATGCTGAGCAGAAAAGAGGAAGTGTGTGGTGCACCCAGGTTAAACCTGTTCTGTATGTCCAGGAGCAGACAGAAACCCCCAAAATTGCCAGAATGTCCAGCCCAAAATGAGAAAGAAACTAAACTGAGAAGATGTTGGGACACCAAGATCCATTTTCAACTGACGAGGCTGGCGTTGGTTACTTCAGGAGTACTTGCTACACTACTGAAGCATCTAAGGATATCCCTTTCCGAGAGAGGTCTTGCTGGTTAGCACCAACGGAGGCTGAGGATGTTTGGCTGCACCAACATACATTGATGGAAGTTAAATTCAGTCATGGAGTAGGGGGGCCTGAGCTGCCAGAAGACACGAGTGACAGACAGGGAGGGTCACAAGAGGTGGTTGAAGTTGGAGGAGTTGAAGATGGGTTAAGGAGATCACAGAGTCAGGAAGCCCATTGGTATGCTGGCCTATGATGCACTGAGGGAACAGAGTATTGCACCTATCCCCCTGGTGAGATTGTCACTACTATTCACAAATGATTTGGAGGTCCTGACGTCATGGAATTCCTTTGAAAATTATGTTATTAATGATGGGTTGATATGTTTCAAAGTCATGAGGACATGACTATTTTTGGTGAGGGGAGAGTGCAACACCCTGGTTAAGATTTTTACTGCTATGCTGTAGGTATTTCATTTCAAGAGTTCTGTAAGAGCAGTCTGTTCTGCTTTCAGCTTGTTTGGGTTTGAGTTTAGACAGGAGGCTTGTTATTCAACTTGAGAATGTGCTGTCAGCCAATCTGGATAGTGGAATTGGGAGAAGGTTCTGGAGGGTGCTGGGTTGAAGGTCTTGCTGGTGGGAGCTGGAAGGAGACAGCCGGAAAAGAAGGCTGAGGATGCTGTCCCTGTTGATGCTCTTTGCAGATGAATGCCTTCAAGAAGGAAGAACCAGTACTCCCATGGGAGACCTGTTTGGTCGAGATGGATTCCGACCAACGTTCAGAAGGTGGTGTGTGCTTTCACGCAGACCGAGGGTCCAGTGCGTGAGTGATGGACAAGTTCAAGATGAGTTCCAACGAAGTACACATTTGACTGCTTAAGAGTAATGGACCCTTCTTGTTTCTGTTTCTTTCTTTCACTTAATAACTGCTTGCTTAAATTAACATTCTTAAATATACTTTATAAATTGTATGCTGTGTACGATCTGTTATTTCTTGCTGGGGGGAGTAAATCACACAACATTCACACAGACAGGGTCTGGGTGAGTGAGACATCCCAACCTCACCGATTTGGCGGGACCAAAGTTGTATACACCCTAGACACACAAAGCTGGAGAAAGGTGGGTTTATCACTGTGGAATCCAGTGGCTGTTAGTGAGGGTCTAGCAACCCGTGTTTCCTGAGATGCCTAAGAAGAAAGGGGTTTCACAAGAATTGTGTGTGAGTCTGACTTCAGCTACACGCACCAAAACCGATTGGTTATTGTTGACGTAACAAAAATAATACAAACTTTACTTTGGTCCTTTATCTTTTACTATCTCATTTCCAAAGACTTATTTGAAAGAGAATCAACTTAATATGACATTACCTTGCAAAGAGCAGAAGATTGGTATCAATTTCTTTGTGTATTACAAATACAGGCACAGTGTCTAGTAACTTCAAACTGCAGGAAGGACATGTTTGACTCTGTGCAAAATCATACTTTTGGAATCCAGTGTGCCTTGCATGCTGAAGCAGGTGTTAGCTGGAGTTTGAGATCTGTTTCAGATGGAATTCTTCCTGAGAAGTCTAACTGATTTTTGTGGAGCGAAGGCCCATGTTAAAAATTTTAATGTGTATGATCTGTTTGTTTAGCATAGCTAGAGGAAGGCAGAAGTTTCAAGATTTTTTTATTGTCATTTCCTGTACCCAAGTGTAAAGGAGAACAAAATAATTGTTACTCTGGATCTGATGCAGCACAAAAAAAAATGAACACAATAATAAAAAAATACAATATATACAAAAACATAAGATTGCTTATATACATTGATAGTATGTCCATACAATGACGCTGGGCTGTACATAAGGCGACTGACAGAAAATAATAAAGTATTGGGCGGAGGTGTTGATCAATCTTCTTGCCTGGAGTAAGTAAAGTAACTGCTTTTGTGTCTGCTGGTCCTGGAATGAATACTGATGGGAGTCGGACAAACAGTCATTTAAAAATCTTTTTATTAATTATTATTGAAAATCGACAACAAAAAAAAACATTGAAATAATCAAGTCAATATATCAATATGTATAATAAGAGTCAAACTATTAACCAAGCTAAACAATATATCAATAATAATAATAATAATAATAAAAAAACAAAATGTTAAAGCTTTTTTTTGGAAAAAAGAAAGAAGGAAAAGAGAACCCCTACTAACTAAAAAAAACCCCAGCTAACAAAAAAAGAGGAAAAAAACCCATTTGGAGCACAAACCTGGAGCTATACGCCATACAAGCTTCCATAAAAAAAAGACATCAATCTGCCAACCAAATCCATTTACCCAAGAATCAGAAAGGGGCCATCTTAATTAACTCTAGTCAAATGATAGTAACAGGCAAAAGAGCCCCACCTTTTCTCAAAGTCAAATCAAGGATCAAAAGTTAGGCTTCTAATTTTTTCCAAACTAAGACATAGCATCACCTGAGAGAACCATTGTATCAAAGTGGGAGCAGAAGCATCTTTCCATTTTAATAAGATAGCCCTTCTAGCCAATAATGTAACAATTGCAATTACATGTTGATCTGATATAGAAATAGCATGAATATATTTAGGATTTATACCAAACAAAACTGTCAATTTATTAGGTTGTAAATTAATTTTTAAAGCTTTAGAAATTGTAGAAAACATAGATTTCCAAAACTGTTTCAATACAGAACACGACCAAAACATATGTGTCAATGTAGCTATCTCAGCTTTACATCTATCACACTGACTATTAACAATAGGAAATATTTTAGACAGTCTCTCCTTTGTCAAATAATAATGATGTACAATTTAAAACTGAATTAAAGAATGACTGGCACAAATTGAAGAAGAGTTAACCAACTTCAAAATTCGCAACCAATCCTCTGTTATCAAGATCATGTTAAACTCTCTTTCCCAATCTTGCTTAATCTTAAATAAAGAATAATTATCCTGTTGTAACAGTAAATTATAAATTTTCCCAATAAAACCTTTCACTAAAGGGTTCATTTTTAAAATAATGTCTAACAGGTCAGAATCTTGAATATATGGAAAATTACTTAAATATTCTTGTAAAAAATGTCTGACCTGAAGATATTGCCAGAAGTGTGGTGTGAAAGAGAGTATTTAGTCACTATTTTCTCAAAGGACACAATCGGCCTTCTTGAAACAGATCCATAAAGGAATAAATTCCTTTATTCCGCCAAAGAGAGAAGGTTGGATCACTAAATGAAAGTTTAAATAAATAGTTTTGATAAATTGAACTAAAAAGGTTAAACTTTTTAAGATTAAAAAACTTATGAAACTGGTACCAAATTCGTAATGACTGCTTAATCATAGGATTTATATTTAAAGTAGAAATTTTGGCTAATTGTACAGGTAAAGAAGCTCCTAATAAGGAACAAGTAAAATTGTTTCACAGCTTTCAATTCCAGATCAACCCATGGTGGTCGTTCATTTTTATCGGTCCAATATAACCAAGAACACGCATAGCGTATATTAACCGCCCAATAATACATTCTTAAATTAGGCAAAGCAAGACCTCCACCCTTTTTTAATTTTTATAAGTGACACTTTCCAATTCTTGGTCTTTTATTATTCCAAACAAAAGATGAAATAATAGAATCAACCTGATCAAAAAACTTCTTAGTTAAAAAGTTAGGAATATTTTGAAATAAATATTAAAAATTTTGGTAAGATCATCATTTTAACTGCATGAATTCGACCAACTAACGAAAGTGCAAGAGGATTCCATTTAGAAAATAATTGCTTCATACAATCCACTAAGGGAACTAAATTAGCTCTATAAAGGTCTCCATAATTTTTAGTGATGATAATACCTAAATATTTAAAAGAATCCGTAACTTTAAAAGGAATATCATCATATATAAAAGCAGAATCATTTAAAGGAAATAATTAACTTTTATGCAGGTTTAATTTATATCCTGAAAACTTCCCAAATTCATTTAGTAATTTCAATAAATTAGGAATAGATTCTTCAGGATTCGAAATATAAACTAGAGATCATCAGCATAAAGGGAAATCTTTTGAATAGTCCCATTTATGGAAATTCCTTGATTATCCTTAGCTTCATGAAGTGCAATAGCCAAAGGTTCCAGCACCAAATTAAATAACAAAGGACTTAACGGTCGTCCTTGTCTCGTACCCTGCGAAAGTTGAAAAAAGGGGATCTCCAGTTATTAGTAATCACAGTGACAATAGGACTTTTATATATCATTCTAATCCACTTATTAAAATTAGTACCAAAGCTAAATTTCCCTAAAACATTAAATAAATATTTCCATTCAACTCTATCAAATGGCTTTTCAGCATCAATAGAAACAACACATTGGGGAGTTTTCGAGAGGGATGAATATATTACATTTAGCAGTCTCCGAGTGTTAGAAAATGAATAATGGCCTTTTATAAAACCTGTTTGGTCCTGAGAAATAATTTTAGCTAGTATATTCTCCAACCAATTAGCCATTATTTTTGAAAGAAATTTGGCATCTATATTTAATAATGAGATAGGTCTATATGAAGCACAATCCGTAGGGTCTTTATCTTTCTTAAGAATTAAAGAATTAGAAGCTTCATAAAATGTAGAAGGTAACTCTCCTAACAAAGAAGAATCCTTAAGCATTTCCAACGTATAAGGAGTACAGTAAGCAAATTTTCAAATTTTTTTCTAAAATCCTACTGAAAACCCATCCAGTCCAGGAGCTTTACCAGATTGCATTGGAAAAAATAGCTTTCTGAATTTCTCTTTCAATAAAAGGAGTATCGAGAATTTGTTGATCTTAAACAGATAGTCTAGGAAAATCAATCTTTTGTAAAAAGGCATTCATTTTAGAGGGATCAGCTGGAAACTGAGATTTATAGCGTTCACTGTAATAGCCTTGAAAAATTTTATTAATATCTTCATAATTACAAGCTAAACTACCATATCCCTTATGAATTTTTAAATTTTGTCTTTTAGCTGTAACTGCTTTTAGTTGGGATGCTAATAGCTTATTACTTTTATCTCCAAACACATAAAATTGACTTTTTAATTTAAACAAATTTCTTTCAATAGAATAAGTTAATAATAAATTATACTGTGATTGAAGTTCAACCCTTTGTTTAAATAAATCAACATTAGGAGAAACTGCATAAGTGTTATCCAAGTCTTTAATTTGTTTTGAAATCCTATCTAACTCTATTTTTGTCTGTTTCTTAAGCTTAGCCAAATAGGAGATTATCTGGCCTCACAAATACGCTTTAAATGTATCCCATATAATCAATTTCGACCCATCTCCCGTATTATTAAAAAGAAAAAAATCTTTTATTTGTATCTCCATAAATTTGACAAAGTCCAAACTTTGTAATAAGTTTTCTGGAAAACGCCAAGGCAAGTTTACATTACTAACATCATTCAATTCAAAAGTTAAGCTTAAGGGTGCATGATCCGAGACAGCAATAGCATCATATTCACATTTCTGGACTTTGGACAAAAATCGGAAATCAGCTATAAAGTAGTCAATTCACAAATAAAAAGAATAAAAGAATGAATACAAAGAATGAATAAAAAGAATAATCTCTATCATTAGGATGTAGATTTCTCCAGATTTCTATCAAGCCATAATCAATTAAAAAGGAATTAATAAGTGATGCTGAACAACTCGGAAGCTGCTGAGTGGTTGAACTCTTGTCAATCAAAGGGTTTAAACAACAGTTGAAGTCACCTCCCATCAGCAGCATATATTCATTTAAGTCTGGTAATAAACCAAATACATTTTTAAAGAAAGAAGGATCATCTACAACGTTTGTACATTAGGTCCATATAGATTAACCAGGACAATTTTTCTATTACAAATTGGTCCTTTAATAATTAAAAATCTACCATTGATATCTGACACGATATCTTCTTGGATAAATAAAATATTAGATTTAATAAAAATACATACTCCCTTTGTTTTATTTTGAGAAGTAGCATGATATTGAAGGCCCTGCCACGTTTTAAAAAATCTATTTTGATCGCCCATTGAACAAAAATTATATCGGGCTGGAATCGATTAATAATTTAAAAAGTCTTCTTTTGCTTAATAGGGTGATTCCAGCCACATACATTCCAACTAATAATGTTTATTTGTTTAATAACTATAGAATATTGTTTTAAACACAAAAATACACGCATACCATTGTGGGCTAATCAAAGATGGCGTTGATGAGTATAACCATATAGAAAACACGCATGCTCTGGAGCTCCATAATGGGGAAAAACCTGAAAAAAATCCTGTAATAAACCCCAAAATGCAAAAATACCCCAAAACCTCCCACCATCCCAAAAGGTAGAAATCCGGCAAAAGGAAGGAAAAAGCCAGAATGCCACCCCAAGGAGAAAAGAAAAAGCAGAACTCTGCCTGCGGCTCAATATAGTGATTTAAATTTTTTCTCCCAATTCCCCTCCCTTACAAAGAAATCACATGACCCTAAGACAAGAAAACCCAGCAGAGAAGCAGAAGAAAGATGTTTATAGTTAATCATTGAAAATAAACTAGGGAATGCAAAAACAGTCTCCAAAAGCGTCAAAACAATGCTATTAAACCTAAACAATACAATCTCTAACAAGAAAAAGGCACCATTATTCCTTTAGCTTACTACCCAACTTTTTTAATAAAATAAGCTAAAGCTAATTATCTATTCTAAACACTCCTCACTATACAAGAAAGAGCCTATATAAACTATGAAAGCTTTCACTTAATTAATAAAGTAAAGTAAAGGCATCAGTTAGTCTTGCAAGAACATGGATCTGTGCCTGGAAAGTCTTCACTCTCCAGGGCGCAGGCCTGGGCAAGGTTGTTATGGAAGACCAGCAGTTGCCCATGCTGCAAGTCTCCCCTCTCCACAAACCAATGTTGTCCAAGGGAAGGGCATTAGGACCCATACAGCTTGGCACCAGTGTCGTCGCAGAGCAATGTGTGATTAAATGCCTTGCTCAAGGACACAACACGTTGACTCGGCTGGGGCTCTACTCACGACCTTCAGGTCGCTAGTCCAATGCCTTAACCACTTGGCCACGTGCCCACACTTAATTAATAAAAGAAAAGGAAAAAAGAAGCATATAATCAAACCAGTTAATAATCTGTCCACTGTGTTAGTTCACTCCATATACCAAACAGACTTCAAAAAAGTTATTCATTAGTCAAACCAAGAAGTTCACTTCTTCTTTAAATAGTTCATTGATCAAAGAAAATCTTCAGCATATTAAAAATCTTCAAAGCCTGTTTTCTTACAGAAAATTATTCAGCAACCCAAATATCCTTCATGCGTCAGCTGACTCCACGATAGAGTTAACAAAGTCCAGTGCCGCTTAGGGATCCGAAAACACATGAGGTGTAGATTCTTTAGTAAATAATTTAAATCTAGCACGGTAGCAAAGCGATGGAAAAAGTCCCTTTGCATGAGCACTTTTCATCGCTGGGACAAATTTGATCCGCTGTTCCATAATTTCCTGTGGATAGTCTTTGTAAAAATGGATCTTGGAACCATTCAATTTTAAAACTCTCTGTTTCCTTGCATATTTTATGATTTGGTCTTTAACCTTAAAGCAAAGAAAATTGACCAAGATTGGCCGAGTTTTACCTGAGATCTGAAAATTCAATATGGAAATTCTATGAGCTCTTTCAATATCGGGAGGCTGAGGTAGAATATCCGGAAACAAAGATTGAAACAAATTGGCAAAATAGTCCAATAAATTCCCACTCTCAGAGCCTTCCTTCAGTCCGATAATTCGAATATTATTCTGACGAGACTTTGCCTCTAAATTGACCATTTTACGTTGAGCCTGTCCCAAGCGGGTTGAAATATCCACAATCTGACGTTTTGATTCTTTAAACTCAGTATTCAAGGAAATAATACTCTGAAAACTCTGTCGGAACGACTTCAACTCAGAAGTGTTATTGTCTATTTTGTTGCTGAGAGCCATCAACGCACGTTCCAAACGTTCAGCCCAGACAGGCATATCTTCCAATTTTTCTTTCAAAGTTTTTCCCTTCCCATTGCTGGATTCAAAAAGCTGCTTTCCACTTCTTAAAGGATATGACATAATGACAACTATTTCCCTCAAAGATCCAAGAGATAGAAGTTAAAAATTCAAGGTTTAAACTGCGGAAAAGGAGGACTTAAAGGCAGCAACAAAATTTATGTATTACTCCATCGAGCCGCAGGCGGAAGTCCCTGGACAAACAGGCCATGAGCAGGGTGTGTGGAATCCTTCACGATGTTACTGGCCCTTTCCTGGCACCTTTCTATATCATTGATGGTAGGAAGGCTGGTGCTGGGGATGCGTTGGGCTGTTTTGACTACCCGTTGTAGGGTCTTCCTGTTTGCTGCAGTACAGTTTGTGAACCAAACAGTGGTACAGCTTGTTAAGATGCTCTCTACTGTGCATCTGTAGAATGGCGTGAATATGGATGTGCAAAGTCCTGCTCTCTGCAATCTTCTCAGGAAGTAGATGTGTTGACGAGCTTTCTTGATTGTGTGGGATGTGTTCTGAGACCAGAGGTGGTGTGTGATGTGCACTCCAAGAGGTTGAAGCTGCTTGCACTTTCCATTGCTGTGTCACTGATGTAAGGAGAAATGTGAATGGTATGAGTCCTCTTGAACTGGATAACCATTTCTCCTTGTCTTGTTGACATTAAGGAAGAGGTTACTTGCCTGGTACCAGACTCAAGCTCTTCCACCTCCTCTCTGTAGGCACCCTATCATTGTTAGTGATGAGCCCCACCACTGTGGTGATATCGGTGAACTTGACAAAGTGATTACTCAGCTCTTTGGCTGTGCAGGCACGTGAGTAGAGAATACAGTAATGGGCTCAGCACACATCCCGGGGGGACACCGGTGTTGAGAATGGTGGGGAGGGAGGAGCGGTTCTCCATCCTGACTATGTGAGATCTGTTGGTTAGGAACTCCAACACCCAGTTGCACAGTGATGTACTTAGACCGAGGAGTCGGAGTTTGTTCACCAAAGTCTGTAAGACAATAGTGTTGAATGCCGACTGAAAGCCAAAAACAATATTCTGACATAAGTGCCCTTGTTTTCTGGGTATGTCAGGGCCAGGTGCATTACAGATGCTATGGTGTCCGTTGTGGAGTGGTTCTGTTGGTGAGCATCTTGGTGAACGTTCAGTGTGGCAGGGATGAAGTTTTAACTGTGTTTCATTAGCAGCCATTCAAAGCACTTCATGGTGATTGGTGTCAGTGCCACTGGGTAGTAATCATTTAGTTCTGAAGGTGTTAAGAGTTCTTTGGTACAGGGATGATGGAGGCTGATTTGAAGCATGTGGCCCTGGATGCGTGAAGTGTTGAAGATGTCTGTGAAGACGTCAGTGTGTGCACCCCATGTGTACTTGGCCTGGGGTGTTGTCTGGCTTGGCCACCTTATGGAGGTTCACTGGCTACAGAGCTTTTCTCGTGCCTGAGAGAAGGGTAGCTTTCGTTGTGAGCTTTGTGTTGCATGCCTTGAAGTGTGCACAAAAGTTGTTCAGAAGGTTTGGGAGGGAGGGAATTTACTGATTTATTTATTTACTTATTGAGTGCAATTATTGGAATAGTGCTGTTGAGAGGGAATGGGGGTTTGCACACATATGGACCGAGTAGGCAGTGTCCACCTTATGGGAATTGAAACTTTTTGTGTGGATGCAGGATCGTGACCTGAAACATCAACCAGTCCTTTGGATAAAGGAACACACATCAAAGTTGCTGGTGAACGCAGCAGGCCAGGCAGCATCTCTAGGAAGAGGTACAGTTGACGCTTCAGGCCAAGACCAAAGGGTCTCGGCCCGAAACGTAGACTGTACCTCTTCCTAAAGATGCTGCCTGGTCTGCTGCGTGCACCAGCAACTTTGATGTGTGTTCCTTGAATTTCTAGCATCTACAGAATTCCTCGTCTTTGAATAAAGGTTTAGGTTGTGCTGGAGTTGCAGTTGAAACGTTACATGCACTTTCTTTCCCTTTGTCATCAGATTCCTAAATGGACATTGAGCACATGAACACTACCTCACTTCTTTTTTTGTTATTTCTGTTTTTGCACTAAATTATGTCATAGATATACATATACTTCTTGTAATTCAGTTTTTTTCCTATATTTGTCATGTATTGCATTGTACTGCTGCTGCAAAGATAACAAATTGCATGACGTACACTAGTGATATTAAACCTGATTCTGATTAGTGGTTTAGTAGTGGTTTAATTACTCACATTGGTGAAGTTGGGCGGTGTGGGCTCATTGGGCCTAAACAGATTGTTATCATACTGTGTCTCTAAATAAACTAGGTATGAAGATCTATATCAATGTTTGGAAATCTTTATGATCTACATCGAGCACCATCTACTGTTTGCATTATAATCAGATTCTGCTGAAAAAAATTAAGCTGCATTCCTTTTGAGTAAAAACAATGATGGCCCTTTTCCTTGAGTTATCTCCTTTCTTGGTCTTTTATTTCAGCCAATGCTGAAATGGTCTGGATGTAGCTGAAGATCAGCCAGCTGTCAGGATAATAAATTAATGAGTCACACTTGCCACTTCCTGGTTTGGGAATATCCAGTTCTTAAGTTAACTAGCAGCGTTCCTCCAATGCTGAACATTGTAAAAAAACAGCCTGCAGATTGCTTGCATTTGTTGAAAGTGTACACTTTCACAATAAGCACATTTAGGCTAATTAAGTCATGGTTAACTTGTTTTATAGTGAATTGAAAGTTATGTTTGGAAGAAACAAAGGTGGGAAAATCTCCCAGGTTTCAGTGACGACTTTAAGTACTTGGCGGTACACGGCATTGTAGTTATTTTGGAAAGTTGCTAAATGAAGTTCATCTTGGACTTTTCTTTGAAGAGTGAACTTGACTGATGAATGGCAGTGTCAGAGAACAAAGGTGACTGTTGAATACACTGGAAGAATAAATGGCTGTTAACATAAAGTCTTTCAATATTAGTCTTTGAATGTGTTTCAATATTAAGCCTTAACTGGCAAAGCATTTTCAGTTTTTAAAAAAATAATACAGTGAATTGTAGGGCACTGAGGAGTTCTGTAGAACAAAGGGATCTGGGAATACAGATCCATAGTTGGTTGAAAGTGGCAAGTGGCAGCATGGGGTCACGTGGGGTCTTGGTATGGAGTAGACGTGTGTCCCAGGAGCTGTGCCTACCTTCACCTTTTGCCTCACCCAAATAGCAGTTAGTTCTTATTCCATGTTTTATTCCTCTGTCATATTTTAAGCAATTGGATTCAATTATTATACCCTTCATTTGGGATTATAAAGCTATTAGAATTACTAAAAACACTTGTCAAAGCCCAAGGAAGCAGGTGGTTTTGCCCTACCGAACGTTAAAATGTATTCAAGCAACACACATCAAAGTTGCTGGTGAACGCAGCAGGCCAAGCAGCATCTCTAGAAAGGGGTACAGTCGATGGGCCCGAAACGTCGACTGTACCTCTTCCTATAGATGCTGCCTGGCCTGCTGCATTCACCAGCAACTTTGATGTGTGTTGCTTGAATTTCCAGCATCTGCAGAGTTCCTCCTGTTTGTGTTAAAATGTATTACTGAACTGCCCACCTATCCATTCTTGCATGGTGGAAAAAAGGCCCACTGTCTACCTCAGACTCGTTCCCAGCATGGTTACTCATAGAGCGAATGCTTTGTAAGAAGACTTCCTTACCAGCTCTCCTTAATAGCCACACTGCAGTTAATAAGTCACATTTTAGTAACAGCTTCGTGGTTGGCAGCACTGTAAGAATTTGGAAGCAGATTCAACTACACATTAAGGCCCCAAAAACTGATATTGACATTCTGATTTGTGACAATCATTCCTTTTTGCCTGGCCTGAATGATACTGTTTTTTCTACCCGGAAACAGAGAGGCATCTGTAGTGTAGGTGACCTGTATATTAATGGAAACTTTGCCTTATTTGCGCAGTTACAAGCAGATTACAATATCCCTGCATCTAGTTTTTAGATATTTACAAATTCGAGATTATGTTAGGACATGTACACCTAACTTCGAAGTTTCAGACAAATCTGCAATCTTATCTGTGCTCTTTCAAACAAGGTCTCAGTACATTCTCAGTTTTAAATGATTCTACCACTGGCAATCATGCATTCAGCTGTCGACATCTTAGGATCTAGAATTCCTTCCCTAAACCACGATGTCTCTTTTCCCTACTTTATGACTCTTAGATCAGTATTCAATTTTTCTCGTGCCCAGGAGAGTGTGGTGACCTGCCTTAATGACCATTGCCCACTTACATCAACAGCAATGAAATGTTTTGAGAGGCCAGTAATGAAACATATCAGCTCCTTCCTGAGAGGTGACTTGGATCCTCTCCAATTTGTCTAATAGAGCAATAGGTTCACAACAGATGCCACCTCATTGGCTCTTCACTCAATCCTGGAACATCTGGGCAGTAAAGATGCATGCATCAGGATACTGATCCTGATGTTTATCAACTACAGCTCAGCATTCAATACCATCATCCCCTCAAAATTAATCAATAAGCTCCAAGACCTTGGCCTCAAAACCTCCATGTGCACTCCATCCTCCCGCCACCCCACCAGGAATAGGGTTGCCCTTGTCCTCACCTACCACTCCATCCGTCTCCGGGTCCAACATATTATTCTCTGTAACTTCCGCCACCTCCAACAGGATCCCACCACTAAGCACATCTTTCCCTCCCCCCACCTCTGCTTTCTGCAGGAATCACTCCCTACGTGACTCCCTTGTCCATTCGTTCCCCCCATCCCTCCCCACTGATCTCCCTCCTGGCACTTATCCGTGTAAGCGGAACAAATGCTACACATGCCCTTACACTTCCTCCCTTACCACCATTCAGGGCCCCAGACAGTCCTTCCAGGTGAGACGACACTTCACTTGTGAGTCGGCTGGGGTGATATACTGCGTCCGGTGCTCCCAATGTGGCCTTCTATATATTGGCGAGACCCGACGCAGACTGGGAGATCGTTTTGCTGAACACCTATGCTCTGTTCGCCAGAGAAAGCAGGATCTGCCAGTGGCCACACATTTTAATTCCACGTCCCATTCCCATTCTGGTATGTCTATCCATGGCCTCCTCTACTGTAAAGATGAAGCCACGCTCAGGTTGGAGGAACAACACCTTATATTCCGTCTGGGTAGCCTCCAACCTGATGGCATGAACATCGACTTCTCTAACTTCCGCTAATGCCCCACCTCCCCCTCGTACCCCATCCATTATTTATTTATTTACACACATTCTTTTTCTCTTTCTCCTTTTTCTCCCTCTGTCCGTCTCACTATACCCCTTGCCCATCCTCTGGGATTTTCCCCCCTCCCCCTTTTCTTTCTCCCTAGGCCTCCTGTCCCATGATCCTCTCATATCCCTTTTGCCAATCAACTGTCCAGCTCTTGGCTCCATCCCTCCCCATCCTCCTATCATTTTGGATCTCCCCTCCCCCTCCCACTTTCAAATCTCTTACTAGCTCTTCTTTCAGTTAGTCCTGACGAAGGGTCTCGTCGACTATACCTCTTCCTAGAGATGCTGCCTAGCAACTTTGATGTGTGTGATGTGCAATTGGATTCTGAATTTCATCATTTGTAGACCCCAGTCAGTTCAGATTGGCAACAACATCTCCTCCACAATCTCCATCAGCATAGGTACACCACAAAGCTGTGTGCTTAGCCCCCTGCTCTATTCGCTTTACACCTATGACTGTGTAGCTAAGCACAGCTCCAATCCCATATTCAAGTTTGCTAATTGCACTATTGTTGTGGGCCGAATCCAAGGTGGTGATGAATCAGCATACAGGAAGGAGATTGAAATTTGGTTAGTGGTGTCATAACAACAACTTCTCGCTCAAAACTTCTATAGATAACATTGCTTTCATATCTGCTCTCCCCACTTCCTTTGGCAGTGTATTCCAGGCACCTAGTGTTCTCTGCGTAAAACAAATGATTGGTAAATCTCCTTTAAACTTCCCCCTTTTTGATCCTGTTACACAATGGAGCTCAGGGGAATACTGCAGGTTTTAAACAGGCATGGGTGGATGAATTGGGTATAGAACAGATGGAGGAGGTCTGGGATGAGTGTTTAAAGAGTATACATGATTGTTCGGTCAATGTCAGACACAGACTTATACAGTTTAAAACAATACATAGACTCCATTATTCCAAAGAGAAGTTGCACAGTTTCTACCCTGATATTTCACCAGTTTGTAATAGATGTAAATCTGTGAACAGTAACTTGTCACATTCATTTTGGTCATGTTCTAAGCTTTATCCATACTGGAAAAGTATTTTTCACTGTTCCTCTGAGGCTTTTGGGAAGCGGTGGGAACCGGACCCGCTCATAGCCATCCTTGGAGCATCAAGCTCCCTATCTTCAGCCAATATGTATGAAAATATGACTTGCAAACACGAGGAATTCTGCAGATGCTGGAAATTCAAGCAACACACATCAAAGTTGCTGGTGATCACGATAGGCCAGGCAGCATCTCTAGGAAGAGGGACAGTCAACGTTTCAGGCCGAGACCCTTCGTCAGGACTGACGAAGGGTCTCAGCCTGAAACTTCGACTGAAAATATGGCTGTATTGTTTGGAATGGTGATTGCTAAGAAGTTAATCCTGCAAATGTGGAAAATGGACTCTGTGCCTACGTACGATCTGTGGCTGAGAGAACTGGCAAATACTTTACATTTGGAGAGACTGAGACTATGTAATGAGGACAGAGGGGACATCTTTGAAAGGATATGGGGCCCTGTATTGGACTTTCACATGAGGTGAGGACTGAGGTTTTTTTGGTGCAATGCACCTCTGCTGTGTAAGTTTACTTTTGCCTTTATATTTTTCTCCCTTTTGCTGCTCAATATTTAATTTGATTTTGCTATGGTTGTGGTTTTTGTGGATGTGCTGTATTTTTTTGTGTTTTTTTGTTTGTAATAAATAAAAATAAATAATTAAAAAAAGGAAGTGGCAGCACAGGTTGATAGGGTCATAAAGAAAGCTTTTGGCACATTGTGCATTGTAAATCAAAGTATTGAGTACAGGAAATGGGATGTTATGTTGAAGCTGTATAAGACGTTGATGAGGCCTAATTTGGACTTTATTCCTTAGAACGTAGAAAAACGAGGGGAGATTTGATAGAGGTGTACAAAATTATGAAGGGTATAGATAGGGGAAATGTGAATGAGTTTTTCCCACTGAGGTTGGGTAGGACTACAACTAGAGGCCATAGGTTAAGGGTGAAAGATGAAAAATTCAAGGGGAACATGAGAAACATGAAACTCCTTAACTCAGAGGGCCATGAGAGTGGAACGAGCTGTCAGCATATAAGTGGTGCATGTGAGCTTGATTTCAACATGTAAGAGAAGTTTGGATAGTTATATGGATATTAGGGGCTGTGGTCTGGGTGCAAGTCGATGGGACTAGACAGTTTAAATGGTTCCGCGCAGACTAGATGTGCCAAAAGGCTGATTTCTGTACTGTACTTTCCCACGACTCTTAAGTTTCTTCAGCGCAGGATCTGAATTAATTTCTGGTGACTCATCATAATGCGTGTGTGGCCTCAACCGTATTGATTTAAATTGAATGTCATCTTTTCTTGCATTCATGATCTGGTTGATATTTTTTGCTAGCAGTGCAGTAAGACAGATATCTCAATCATTATTACTAGGATTTGAGATTGCCTCAATGTAATATTGAAAAATTGTTTTATAATTGGGATTGTTTTCTACATGTAGATTCCCTTCTCCACCGAAAGATTACAAGTGATTTTTGCTTGCTATCCTGATAATAATCCTTCGTCTGATGAATATCTGAACATTTGCTTCTTTTGGACTCATAATCTGTGCTTCTAGCTGCCACTCTTGCTGCCTCACAATTGTGACTACACTTCTGTGCATTTAGCTTAGACAGCTACATGAATTCTTGAAATTGAGCCATAAAATGCATTTAATGCACATCTATTCCTCCATTGCACAAACTACAGCGTAAATACACCAGAACTGATCATTTGTTCTTGAATTTTAATTGTTTATCCCAATTTTTGTATTTCTATTTTAATTCTAATCTCCAACATTTGGATTTTATTTTGGAATACTTCCATTAGCTATGTAGAACTTGTTTCACACACAAGAGTGGTATATTAGCTTGGATCTGTATAAGAATATACTTCCTTACTAATTCCTTAACACTTTTTCTTGCATCTGTGTTCAAGTATTTAAATAGACTTATAACATTTGGAATACCTGTTTCTGTGGTGACAACACAATTCCAGTGGAGGGAGACGTTGTCTTTAATTTAAAAAGAACATTCTGAACCATTTTCTTTGACTTCAAAATCAAACTCTTCTGACTAACCATGAGCCAATGATGTATTATTGCTGAGTAACAATTCATTGCTTGTGCAGCTGGTCAACAATTGTTAGCTCACAATAAACAGGAAAAAACAATTTATGCAGGAAATTTGATACACTTGAGCAAGGACAAAGGGGAAGTGACATAATGGATAGGGAATGAAAGATCAGTGGGACCCGGATACATATAACTCCTGAATGTCGTAGCAGAAATGTGGAGGTTGCATGTGAACCTTGCCTGTATGTGATGCCTTAAAATCTTTCATTTACATGAGTGGCACAAGTCGTAGGTATTACTGAATACTTGCAGCCTGTCTGAATGAGTAAGGGTTCAATAACATTTGAAACTTTATCCAGGACAAAGCAGCCTGCTTGATTGGCACCCCATTCATCAGTCTAAATATATTCTTCCGCCAGCACAAAATCTGTGTGACCTTGTAGATGTGCCCCAGCAAATGCTATGGCTCAAACCCATGGTGTGTACCATTTAGAAAAACTAGAACACTGCCTGCAAGTCCATGAGTAGCTTAACTTGTAGATGTTTTGCAGAGCCAGGTACCATCTCATGATCCGTGCTTTGTGGTCTTTCATGGAGTGGGTCCAGAAGTGTGAGTGGTCCAGCACTGAGACGTGGTGACTGGGCTACCAGCTAGGGCGAGGACTCGTTCAACCACTGGTCAACGAGGTCAGGACCATCAAAAGTAGTCCCTGGCCCCGCACAAAGTAACAGGTCCCATCCTTCCTCGGGCTAATCGTGTGGTATTGCCGTTATGTCCCCCAGTTTGCCACCTTGGCAGTCTCAGTAACAGAACTGATGCTGAAGTCTACAAAGAATCCGGTCCAGTAGATGTGAGGAGGTTTTTGTGACTCTGAAGGAGGCTCTGTGTCCCCAGCCAGTCCTCATTGGTCCAGACCTCATCAAACCATTCACCATCACCACCATGCCTCAGCAGTGGGGATTGGAGCAGTCCTGGCCTAGGGGAAAGAGAGAGAAAAACAGCCGGTATAGTACCTTAAGCCCAATTTATACTCCTGCGTCAAATGTACACCGTAGGTACCGCGTACACTACGCTGCAGGGTGATGTGCACCTCCCCAAAAATGTAACTCGTGCGTCGCAGCGACGCAGACTGCAACAACTGTGATTGGTCCGCTTGGTAGCATCACATTTCCTGCTATGCATTTCTGGTTGCTTTTTTCTGCCATGTCCGTACACTGATGCGAAATAAATGGTTGGAGACGATGAATCAAATCGTCAAATCTACCTGCCGACATCCGAAAATATTTGAAATGCATTTCCTCGTCCATGTCTCTCATGAAGAAACTCAATGCAGTGGCATAGAAACCCCACGGCCAACTAGCGTTTTGGTGGTGAATTGCAGAGCGACGTAGACACAACTATGCATGCTTGCTACGGCGTAGGGCTATGCAAGAGTATAGATCAGGCCTACGGCGTAGGCTATGGTGTAGCCCGTACGCACAAGTATAAATCAGCCTTTAGTCAGAAGCACAGGAGACAGGTATTCCACTGTTGAGAAGGAAGCTCTTGCCATAAAATGGGCCTTGGAAAGCCTCCAGTATTACCTGCTGGGCGGAGAATTTGTTCTGGAGACCGACCACAAAGCACTCACCTGGGTCGACTCCATGAAAAACCACAAAACATGCATCATGAGATAGTACTTGGCTCTACAACCGTTCCATTTCAACATCCACCATGAAGCAGGGCAGCACAACGTCATGGCAGACTCCCTCCCAATTACCCACCTTGTGCAATCCAGACAAGGTGAGGGGTGATGTGACAGAACAGGTTGGTAGTGCTAATTCTCCTGCTAACCTTGTCTAGTTTCCCCATTAGTTCACACACGTTGCCCTCCTGTTCTGCAGTTCTTGGGAGCTTACTGCTTACACACCTCAACAGTAAAACAATCGCTTGCTTGGCTAATCAAGCCAATCCCTTTGGTTACGTGCTGTACTGGTCTATAACTCATAAAAATAAGGATTCTAGACACTGACGTTCCAAACAGTTTCACTTATTTTCATTCACACAGTTACATTGGTCTGTAGACAGCAGAATGGCCCCAAAAGAACAAAGTGACAGCTTGGGGTGTCTTAAAATAATGCCTGGGTTAGTAGGAACAGGTGTACCACGCCCTACACAGGCAACACCACTGGTGGGGAGCATGTGGACACTGATCTCTGGGTTTAACTAAGGCATTTGTTGTGGAATAAAACTATAGATGTTACAATCCTTGTTTAAAACGTTCCAGTTCTGTACCTGAAATAGCTATTATGGTCTGGTCACCTGATTATCCCCCCCCCCCCCCCGATCAACAGTAGAATTTCCTGCTCCTTCTAGGCCAGTCAGAGGCAGATTTAAAACCTCAGCCTGGCTTTGCTAGAGAGCTATGGAGGTTGGATTTGACGGTTGGTGAATAGTTATATTGGAAAACTAAAGATGAAGTATGTCATGGAGAATTCCTCTGCATATTTGTAAATTTTTGTACGTATATGTTTGTTTTCATTTGTCCATTTGTAAATACTTTTTTTCTTCACAACTTTTGGGCAGCTTTTGCATTTTTTTCCACCTGGCACTAAATAAAACCACAGGCACTAATGTGCTGTTGCAGCTTACCGTCTGTTTTTCTTTCAATTGGTAACCCTCGTCGGGCACCCTTACCCACACCTGATAGTGCGGTGTGAAACTAGGCCAACATAGAGTGAACCACAAACCCTGCAGTAATTCAAAAATAACCTCAGCATCTACTTGAGTGTGGGCACGTGGCCAAGTGGTTAAGGCATTGGACTAGCGACCTGAAGGTTGTGAGTACGAGCTCCAGCCGAGGCAGCGTGTTGTGTCCTTGAGCAAGGCACTTAATCACACATTGCTCTACGACGACACTGGTGCCAAGCTGTATGGGCCTAATGCCCTTCCCTTGGACAACATTGGTGTCATGGAGAGGGAAGACTTGCAGCATAGGCAACAGCTGGTCTTCCATACAACCTTGCCCAGGCCTGCACCCTGGAGAGCGAAGACTTCCCAGGCGCAGATCTGTGGTCTCGCAAGACTAACGGATGCCTTTACTTTACTTGAGTACAAATGGGAATCTGCATTAAATTGGTAATAATGTCACAATTAGTAAAATTCCTATGAAAAGATGAAGTTCATTTGATAAGGGTACCACACCTCGTTTAAAAATGCAGATATCATTGCCATTGTGCCAAGATGAAAGCACCCTCAGGGTGGAGGACCAACACCATCTATCACAAGCAGGACTCCCCAGTAGCTAAGCAATTTAATTCCAATTCCCTTTCCCGTGCTGATATGTCGATCCATGGCCTCCTCTTGTGCCAAGGTGAGACCACCCTCAGGGTGGAGGAGCAACATCTTATATTCTGTCTAGGTTCCCTCCAACCTGTTGATATAAATATTGGTTTTTTCTTCTGGTGAACGAAATTCCACCCCTCTCCCCCACCATTCCTCACTCTGACCATTCACTTCTTCTCACCTGCCAATTTATAAACCCCTGAGTCCCCTCCTGTTCCTTTTCTCTTATTATCCACTCTCCTCTCCTATTAGACCCTTTCTTCTCCAGCTCTTGACTTTTCCCACCCATATAGCTTCACCTATCACCATCCAGTTAGCTTCTTTCCCCTCCCCTCACCTTTTCAATCAGGCACCTTCCCCTCTTCTTTCTCAGTCCTTTGGTGGAAAGTCTTGTTTGTTTACTCTTTTCCATAGATGCTGGTTGACTTGCTGAATTTCTCCAGCATTTTGTTTGTGTTGCTTATGATTACCATTTATTATTATATCACTTTTTAAGTGTCATCCAAATCTGAATATATTGTAAACTAGGTCCAGACTTAAACACTGACCACATAGCAGCATATACTTGGAGAATGAGCTACAAAGTGATGGAAATGTAATGAAAAAGGGCTTCCTTTGGCTCTTATTCGATATGCTGTTAAATTTGAAAGCAGGTACATTGGTTCAATTGCAAATACTGACTCAAATAATGGTCCAATTAAAATTGTTTCAAAAATAGGCTAGGGTCGGGATGGGAGAGTTGAAAGAGTGCAGTGAGAGTGAAAAAATAACTCTGCACCAAAGTGCAGGAAGATATACATTAAAAATGTATTCTATATTGTTTATCCATCCCAAACCACTTCCAGTTTAATCATATTTTGAAATGCCTTTTACCATTCATGTGGGGAAAATAAGCTAAAAGGCCGGTCAATCTGCTCTCATGTAGCTTGAAGATTTAAAACCCAGTTAAGGAAAATTATCTTCACTCAAAAGAGTGGTAGGAGTCTGGTATTGTGCCTAAAACGGAGGTAGAAATCTACAGTGCTTTTAACTTTTGGTCTGTTATTAGCTAGAAGATGGCAATCAGAGACAGGTTTAATGTAATGCTTGATTGGATTGAAGGTCAAAATGGTATCTTGAATACAGATATGATGTTTACTTACATACAAATATAATGCATAATGTTTTCAATGACATAAAGAATTGGATTGCCACCTTTTCATTTGTCAGGGCACAAAGAAAACACCATTTTTTATTAAATGCTCCTTTGGACTTATGGCTAAATATAAATGGGGATTGGAGATATATCTTTAATATCTTGATTACTTATTCAGCATTCCTTCAAATTCCAGACTGGATTACTTCTTATTAATCCTGAATAACTCAGCTCATGGTGAAAGCTACACTGGGTCAGGCCCTATTCATAGTCTTTAGATCCCACATGGGATTAGAATCTATTGAAGAGCAGCAGAAGCAAGTCATTCTCTTTAGTCGTTATCCATTATAATATAATATCCAATATTTTTAGTGGTGTCAAAGTATTTCTAAGTTTTGTTTCCTTGAATGCCTGGAACATTTTATGGTTTATATTTGTGCTCAAGAGCAATGAAATCTAAAGACATTTACAGCATGGGCGGAGGCCCTTTGTGTCCTGGAATCCTTGTTGTCCAGAGTCAGACAAAGCTCAACTCTTGGTCTGGGGTGTTGCAGACCACAGCAGATAAAATGCTTTCAGAATTTTTAGAACTTGCTGAAGATTTCAGTGCTCCTTTTAGGCACCGAGTACTAAACCCTCACCACTCTTTGAGAGGAAGTATATTTCTTATTTTCCATCAACTACCAATAAAACCAATGCTCTTTAGTCACTGCTGTGGTGGAATGCATTTTTGTTTCAGCCTTGCTCATCATATCTAGGCTTCTTGTTATTTTATAGCGCTTAAAGGGTGGCAGGGAAGAGAAGTGTGCGCAGTCACAATTACGACAGAGAAAGTACTCAGGAAGCTGAATAGGCTAAAGGTAGATAAATCTCCCGGACCAGATGGAATGCACCCTTGTGTTCTGAAGGAAGTAGCTGTGGAGATTGCGGAGGCATTAGCGATGATCTTTCAAAAGTCGATAGATTCTGGCATGGTTCCGGAAGACTGGAAGATTGCAAATGTCACTCCGCTGTTTAAGAAGGGGGCAAGGAAGCAAAAAGGAAATTATAGACCTGTTAGCTTGACATTGGTGGTTGGGAAGTTGTTGGAGTCGATTGTCAAGGATGAGGTTACAGATTACCTGGAGGCAGAATTCAGCATGGATTCCTTAAAGGAAAATCCTGCATGACAGACCTATTACAATTTTTTGAGGAAATTACAAGTAGGCTAGACAAGGGAGATGCAGTGGATGTTGTATATTTGGATTTTCAGAAGGCCTTTGACAAGGTGCCACACATGAGGCTACTTAACAAGATAAGAGCCCATGGAATTACGGGAAAGTTACATACGTGGATAGGGCATTGGCTGATTGGCAGGAAACAGAGAGTGGGAATAAAGGGATCCTATTCTGGTTGGCTGCCGGTTACCAGTGGTGTTCCACAGGGATCAGTGTTGGGGCCGCTTCTTTTTAAATTGTACATCAACGATTTGGATTATGGAATAGATGGCTTTGTGGCTAAGTTTGCTGATGATACGAAGATAGGTGGAGGGGCCGGTAGTGCTGAGGAAGCTGGCCCTGTAATAGCATTACACTAACTGCTGTGTTGCCAGGTTTTATTTCTTGAAGACTGATTCTTATTTCAGTAAATCCATAATTATGCTATTCATAATGTTATAGCTACATAGTGATCCCTAACATCTTCAAATCACAGAAAGCATTCCATGGAATTGATTATATTCAGTACAGTAAATAGATCTCTACCTGGTTCAAAGGTTCATTTTATTATTTAAGTATGTACGAAGTATACAACTCTGGGATTCGTCTTCTCCAGATAACCATGAAACAAAGAACACCATGGTCTTGTTAAAAGAAACTCATCTTCTCCTCCCCCCACCCAATGAAAACAAACTGTGGAAAAGAGCAGCAACAGGATCGTCAAACCTGCCCCCAACACGAGAAAAAAAATCATGCAACGCCAACAAGAGTAACAAACCACACACAAACACACACACACACACGCACACAAACAAATCATGAAGTGTTTATTATATTCCCATGTTTAATTCACAACTGACAGCAAAAAAACTTGCCATAGTTACCTGTGGACACAATATCTAATTTTCAAAGGGACAAATGAAGCTGAAACTGACCTAGTGCACAAAAGGAGAGTTTTCTAAGCTCAGTTTTCTCTAATTTTAATAATGGGCTTCTTGGAAACGTTATCTGATGTAATTGACCATAAGTCAATAAGATATAGGAGTAGAATTAGGCCATTTGGCCCATAGAGTCTGTTCCACCATTTCATCATGGCTGATTCAATTTTCCTCTCAGCCCCAATCTCCTGTCTTCTCCCCATATCCCTTCATGCTCTGACCAATCAAGAACCTATCAAACTCTTCCTTAAGTATACTTAAAGATTTGGCCTCCATGACTGCCTGTGGCAAAGAATTCCACAGATTCACCACTCCCTGGCTAAAGAAATTCTTCCCTTGCTTTTAGACTCTTCAACTATAGGAAACATCCTCTTCACATCCACTATCAAGGCCAAAAGTTTCAATTAGGTCACCGCTTAGTCTTCTGAATTATAGTGAATACAGGCCCAGAGCCATCAAATGCTCTTCATATCGTGGAATTGTTTTTGTGAACTTCCTCAAGTCAAGTCAAGTCAAGTCGCTTTTTATTGTCATTTCGACCATAAACTACTGGTACAGTACACAGTAAAAACTAAAGAATGTTCCTCCAGGACCCTGGTGCTACATGAAACAACACAAAACTACACTAGACTATGTAAGACAATACAAGGCTACACTAGGCTACGTAAGACAACACAAAACCCAATTTCAGCACTTCCGTTCTTAGACAAGGGGCCCAAAACTGCCCACAATACTCCAAGTGAGGCCTCGCCAGTGCTCTATAAAGTCTCAACATTATATCTTACTTTTATATTCTGGTCCTCTTGAAATGAATGAACGCATTTGCCTTCCTCACCACAGACTCAACCTACAAATTAACTTTTAGGGAATCCTGCACAAGGATTTTCTCAAACTTCTGGTAATTGCCAACCCCCTGCCCCTCCCCCCTTTACTGTACCATTCCCCATTCCCATTTCCCTCTCTCACCTTATCTCCTTACCAATCCGTCACCTCCCTCTGGTGCTCCTCTCCCTTCCCTTTTTTCCATGGCCTTCTGTCCTCTCCTATCAGATTCCCCCTTCCCTAGTCCTTTATCTCTTTCACCAATCCACTTCCTAGCTCTTTGCTTCACACCTCCACCTCTGTGGGTTTCCCCTACCACCTATCACCTTGTACTTCTTCCTCCCTCCCATCTTCTTATCCGGACTCCTCATTTTTTTTCTCCAGTCCTGATGAAGGGTCTTGGCCTGGAACGTTGACTGTTTACTCTTTTCCATAGATGCCTCCTGGCCTGCTGAGTTCCTTCAGCATTTTGTGTGTGTTGATTGGATTTCCAGCATCTGCAGACTTTCAAAAACTAGGTACAGATTTGACGTCAATGACTTCAATAAGCATTACCAAAAAAAAAATCACTGAGTTTCCACGTGATCCTATGTGACTGCCAAAAAATTACTTTTTGAACTCATAGGTCTGTTGCATTTTGGTCAGCTCATAAATGAAAATTAAATGATCTACAATAGCTTAACTAGTAATAAACAGATTTGGATATTCCCAAGCAAAGTGCTCATTAGCAATGAAAAATTACAATTAAACCAACTGGTTACTTAAGTAAGGTTAACTTCAAAGGGGCTCATTTATTTTGGTTTGGAAACTACTCTCTTATTGAAGTGCATATTCTGTGAGGCAAACAGGTTGTTCCTCCAATGAAATAAATGCAATTTTCTTCTTGTTACACTCTTCTCTTGTTTTAAAGTGTATGTCTCTGGTTTCAAAATATTTACTGCACATAGTTAAATTTAAGTGACAGTCAGGTAAATTTTCTATCCATTTCTGGATTCAAGATTCAAAAGATTCAAAAAAACTTTATTGTCATTCTAACCGTACATCAGCTCTGCAGGGCAGAATGAGACAGCGTTTCCCAGGAGCAGTGCAATCATAACATAAATGCAACACTAAATAATAAACATAACAATAAATAGTAAAACACAACAGCCACATGTCAGTTAAAATCAGTTATAAGTGTCCAGTGCAAGTTAAAAGTGTCCAAAGCAGAGTCAGGTAGAGCAGCTATTTAGCAGTCTGACTACCTGTGGAAGGAAGCTGTTTAGTAGCCTTGTGTTTTTAGTTTTGATGCTCCTGTAATGTTTGCCTGATGGCAGAAGAACAAACAGTTCATGGAGAGGGTGTGAGGAGTCTTTAATGATGTACCGTGTCTTCTGGAGGCATCGACTCTGAAAGAGGTCTTGGACAGAAGGTAGGGAGACCCCAATAACCTTCTCTGCTCCCCTAACCACCCTCTGCAAGGCTTTTTTGTCGACAGCACTGCAGCTGGAGTACCAGGTTGTGATGCAAAAGGTCAGCACACTCTCAACCATGCCTCTGTAGAATGTAGTTAAGATGTTAGTGGGGAGTGATGCTTGTTTAAGCTTCCTCAGAAGTGTAATCTCTGCTGGGCCTGTTTCACAATCCCAGTGGTGTTCCTGGACCAAGTGAGATTGTCCGAGATCTGCACCCCAAGGAACTTGATGTTTTCCACTCTCTCCACTGTGGAGCTGCTGATGCTGAGGGGTGTGTGCTCAGGCTGAGACCGTCTGAAATCGACGATCATCTCCTTGGTTTTGGTGACATTGAGCATCAAGTTGTTATCCCTGCACCAGCTCTCTGGGTGTTTGACCTCCTCCCTGTACATTGTTTCATCATTTTTGCTGATGAGCCCCACCACTGTGGTATCATCAGCAAATTTAATGATCAGGTTCTCCTTGAATCTCCTTGGAACAGGTTGGTATCAAGATTCAATAAAGTGAAGTACAGAAGGATATATAAGAAATATCAGAAACAGAGGAACTGGAGATTAAAAACTGCATTATGACCAGGGAAGAGGAGAACCCTTTGGGTGACAGGGTAGATGGTGGTTCCAATTGGTCAAAAAATAACTTGGGTTGGCCGTGGAGGAGAAGTCCAAAGGCTTATCCATTTAGGAAGTATTTCCCTTTTCTTAGAGGATGCTCCTTGTCTTGTTCTTATGATGCAGTCTTACCAGGCGCATTTAGTTTCTGTTTACCAAATGTGCCAATTTCATCTGCAAATGCCATAGGGATGAAAGTGAGAAACTTGAAAGTATACTATACTTCAAATTATTATTTTCCAAATTGAAGGCTGCTGGCCCAAGTGCAAAATATTTTTCTTCTCTCAGAGGCCAGTGAATTGCTAGAATTTTCTGTCTCTGAGGACTGCAGAATTCAAAAGTGGAGGTACACAGATATTTGAACGAAATTGAGGGTTATGGGGAATTAGCACAGAAGACAAGTTGCGGCCAGCAGAGACTAGAATTGATTTATTATTGTCACATGTATCAAGTTACAATGAAAAGCTTGTTTTGCATACTGTTGATACAGATTAGATAATTACACGGTGCTTTGAGCTAGAACAGTGATTCCCAATGGGAGGGGGGTTCATGTTGTAAGGGGAAAAAGAAGTCGCTGGGAGGTGTTCATGATTCTTGGGGGAGGGGTGGGGCGGTAAGCGGCACCCTAACTTGAGGTACAAGACCTGACTTCCAAAAAAACAGATGAGGCGCTGGAGCACAGGAAGAACCATAGCACTGCTGGCGATGAGCGCTCATAGTCACAATGCGTCTGAAACTGGGCGGTCGTACCTGACCTTACCAACCAAACAGAGATCAGGTAGGAGGCCACCCAGACAGAATATAATGTTTTGCTCCTCCAACCAGAGTGTGGCCTCATTGCATCAGTAGAGGAGGCCACATGTTGGAATGAGAATGAGAGGAGACCAACATGTTGGAATGAGAATGGGAAGTAGAATTCAAAATGGGTAGCCACTGGAAGATCCTGCTTTTTCTGGCCGACTCAGTAGACTCTAGGTGCTCAGTGGGGAGGGATGAATGGACAGTGGAGTCCATAGAGAATGATCCCTGTGGAAAGCAGAAAGTGGGGAAGGAAGGAGAGGTGATCCTTGACAATTCAACCCTCCCCATTGATCTCACTCCTGGTGCTTACCCTTGCAAGCAGAACAGTGGCACACCTGCTCCTACAGCTCCACCTCTTTACTACTCAGGGCCCCAAACAGGTGAGGCGGCACATGACCATGTGAGTCCGTTGGGGTCATCTACTCTAACCAGTGCTCCTGGTGTGGCCTCCTGTATGTTGGTGACACCTGACGTAGATTGGGAGACTGGTTCGCTGAGCACCTACACTTCATCCGCCAGAAAAAGCAGGATCTCCCAGTGGCCAACTATTTTAATTGTACTTCCCATTCCCATTCCAACCTGTCAGTCCATGGCCTCCTCTACTGCTGCAATGAGGCCACACTCAGGTTGGAGGAGCAAAACATTATATTTTGTCTGGGTAGCCTCCTACCTGATGGCAGAAAATTAACTTATTGAACTTCCAGTAATTGCACCTTTCTCCCACCTTCAACATTCCACATTCCCGCTTCCCGTTCTCTCCCTACTTGTCCATCACCTCCCTATGGTGTTCCTCCTTCTCTTTCTTCCATGGTCTTCTGTCTTCTATCAGATTCCCCCTTCTCTAGTCCTTTACTTCTTTCACCAATTGACCTCCTAGCTCTTTACTTCACCTCCTCCCTGCCAGTTTCACCTATCACCTACTACCTTGTACTTCTTCCTCTCCTCCCACCAGCTTCTTATTTTGACTTCTCATCTTTTCTTCTCCAGTCCTGATGAAGGGTCTTGGGCCAAAATGTCGACTGACTATTCTTTTCTATAGATGCTGCCTGGCCTGCTGAGTTCCTCCAGCATTTTGTGTGTGTTGCTTGGAGTTCCGGCATCTGCAGATTTTCTCTTGTTTGTGAGTCGACTACTACGCAGCAAAGTTTCTTCCAGGGATGCCTACCCTGAAGAAGTTCAAATCTTCCCTTGGACGGGAGTTCAGTGAAATCCTCTCTCTCTGCTCCCCCTTTGTGATCTCTGCTGCCCTCTGACTTTTCGACCACATGCTCACTCAGACCCGCTACCACATCCACGTACCCTTCCTGAAAACATGTCTTCACGGCCATCTTGTGCCACATGGCTTCCAGATCCATTTTCAAGGTTTTTGATTTGGACCCTTTGAGGACCCCAGGTATTCACATCCAATTGACTGTTTCTGCCGCTGCATTCTACATGCTGCGCTTTCCACCTTGAGGGGGTATGCAGTGTCCCTATCCCTGTCGCTTCCACAGCTCCGAGACTCTTTCTCCACCACCTGTAATGGTCCTGCCCGATACTTTATTCTCGGTCAGACCCACGCTTTCAGTCGCTGGTTCTTTGCCGTTCTCACATCCAGCAAGGATCAGAAGATCGGCCCTTCACAGACCACAGAATTTGCCATCTCCAACGCTGGCAGCCACAATACCCCAGACTGCAATCTCTGTTGCCAACCTCAACGGTTTTAACAATCCTGAGCAGATTCGGATCCCAGACTCCACCGCCATCAATGCAGGTTCCAATGACCTTGGACACCTTCAAAGACCCTATTGCACAACCTCCAACCCCAGCTTGCACCTTGATCAACAGCACCTCCAGGCCGTGACTTTACGTGCTGACGCTGGAACCCCAGTCTCCCCTTCCCCCACCACCACTCTACAATCCTGATTCTCTCTGGTCCCACCGCCAGTTCTTCGATCTTCAGAGATTTCATCTTCCTCCCACCCCACCTTCCCTGAACACCCCAACCCTCCCCTCTCCTCAGATACTTCCCTCCTCTGATCCTGGCTCTCATCCATACTGGTTCTTCACCATCCTCTCTGACCTTCCCCTCTCTGAGGCAGAATGTTGTGTCCTCAGTAAGGGCCTCACCTTTGTCCTCTTGTGCCCACACCTCAGTGAGTTCTGCACCTGCCATGACTCTAAGCTCTTCTTCCACCGCTTCCGTCTCTGTGTCTACTTCATTGGCAAGGACTCTCCAGTCCTCGCTGATGACTCCTTCTCCTGTCTTCAACCCTTCTCCTCTTCCTGGAAATCCCAATCTGGTCTTCTGCTGGCCCTGGATCTTTTCAGTGCTAACTGCTTGCGAGACATCAACCGATCTGACTTCAGCACTCCTCTCTCGAATTCTAACCTCACTCCTTCTGAACCCACTGGTCTCCACTCTTTCCACACTAATCCTAACCTCAGCTTCAACCCTGCAGATAAGGGGAGGTGTTGTAGTAGTCTGGCAGGCTGACTTCTACCTTTCCTAGGCCAGGTGATAACTCTCAGACACCTTCTCTTTCTTATCCGTTGAACAGGACCCCACTAAGGAGCAGCAGGCCATTGTCACCCACACCATCACCGATCTTATTAACCCTGGGGATTTCCCATCCATGGCCACCAATCTCATTGTTCCCTTACCGCACACCTCCCATTTCTGCCTCCAATCTAAGATCCACAAACCTGCTTGCCCAGGTAGACCCATTGTTTCTGCTTGTTCCTGCCCCACTGAACTTGTATCTCTATCTCTTGACTGTTTTATACCCCCTGGTTCAGTCCCTTTCTACCTACCTCTGTGACACTTCACATGCTCTTGATCTGTTCAGTGATTTCAAGTTCTGGAACCCCATTTGTCTCATTTTCATGATGGATGTTCAGTCCCTATACATCTCCATCCACCATCAGGAAGGCCTCAAAACTTTCGGCTTCTTTCTGGTCATCAGACACAACATGTTCCCCTCCACAACTACTCTCCTCCATCTGGTGGAAATGGTCCTCACTCTAAAATAATAATTTCTCCTTCAGCTCCTCTCACTTCAAACAGAAGGTGTAGCATGGGTCTCAGCTATGCCTGCCTTTTTGACAGCTCATCTACTGATATCTTTTATAAACCCACTGATTCTCACAGCTACTTTGGCCCACCCTGATATTTGTATAAACAGCATTCCTTTCTCTCAATTCCTCCATCTCCACCATATCTGCTCTCAGAAAGAGGCTTTTAATTCCAGAACAAAGGAAATGTCCTCCTTCAAAGAAAAGGGCTTCCATTTCTCCACATTCAACGCAGCCCTCAACCACATCTCTTTCATTTCACGCACATCAACCCTCACCCCATCTTCCTGCCACCCCACCAGGGATAGGGTTTCTCTTGTTCTCACCTACCACCCACTAGCCTCAGCATCCAGTACATAATTCTCTGTAACTTCCACCATCTCCAATAGGATCCCACCACCAAGCATATCTTTCCTTCCCCCCCCCCCGCCTGTTTCTGCTTTCTGTAGGGATCACTTCCTACACGACTCACGTGTCTATTCAACCCTTGCCACTGGTCTCCCTCCTGGTAATTATCCTTGCAAGCGGAACAAGTGCTACACCTCCTTCCTCACTACTATTCAATAGACAATAGGTGCAGGAGTAGGCCATTCAGCCCTTCAAGCCAGCACCACCATTCACTGTGATCATGGCAGATCATCCACAATCAGTACCCTTTTCCTGCCTTCTCCCCATATCCCTTCACTCTGCTATCTTTAAGAGCTCTATCTAACTCTTTCTCGAAAGAATCCAGAGAATTGGCCTCCACTGCCTTCTGAGGCAGAGCATTCCACAGAACCACAACCCTCTGGGTGAAAAAGTTTTTCCTCAACTCCGTTCTAAATTGTCTACCCCTTATTCTTAAACTGTGGCCTCTCGTTCTGGACTCCCCCAACATCGGGAACATGTTTCCTGCCTCTAGCATGTCCAATCCCTTAATAGTCTTAAATGTTTCAATCAGATCCCCTCTCATCCTTCTAAATTCCAGTGTATACAACCCCACGGCCTCATATAATCCTTCCAGGTGAAGCAAACACTTCACCTGTGAGTCTTTTTGGGCATCTACTGTATCTGGTGCTCCTGTTGTGGCCTCCTGTGTATATTGGTTAGGCCTGACCTAGGTTGGAAGATCACATCGCTGAGCACTTATGCTCCGTCCGCTGGAAAAAGCGGGATTTCCCAGTGGCCACCCATTTTAATTCTACTTCCCATTCCCATTCTGACATGTCAATCCATGGCCTCCTCCACTGCGATGAGGCCACACTCAGGTTGGAGGAGTGTTACATGCTCACAGTTTGATCACGGTACAGTGGGATGATGTAATGGTCTTATGAGTGGGATGATGTAATTGTCTCATGATCATGGGGTGATGTTATGTCACGTGAGGGCATGTTCCTTACGGTATTTAAGGAGGCCGCTAAAGTGTGACACAGTTTTACTTTCTATTTTAAGGTGCAAATATTGTTGCCGGCAGTTTCGCCAGTCACTGCCAGTTTTTGTTTGTTGCACCTTTGTTTTACCTTTACAGTCTAGTATTAGAGAGTGAAGACCTTACCAAAGTACAGGAACAAATGGTCGGGTAAAGTTAATGTCGTTCAGCTTCTTGGGAATGATCGACCTTTTTAATCTTCGTTCGGGAAATTGTGGCAGGCACGTTTGAGTTAAAACCCCTGCAAGGTCAGGATGGTTTGTGTAGTGTCCACTCTCCAGCCGAAAGGTCAGTTCCTTTATTTCTTTGTGATTGCTTCAACAAGGCATCGCTCGACTGCGATTGGCAGATTCGTCATTTACTTCGGAGGAACTGTTGCTGCAGTGAAGTCTCTCCGTAAAGACTGTAAAGAAATCTGTTGGACTTTTCAACTTACTACTTTAAGACTGTGTGTGAATGAGAACTCGTTAAAACTATTCCTAAGTTTGACTGTTTGTTCGAGATAGCCGCGTAATGGTTAACTTCCGGTTAAGCTAGTTTGTTTACTTTCCTATGTTTTGAGTAGAGGTTAATAAATATTGTTGTTTGTTTATATAACCTGACTCAATTTAATATCCATTGTTGCTGGACACGTGACAGGAGCAACACCTTATATTCTGTCTGGGTAGTATCCAACCTGATGGCATGAACATGGGTTTCTCGAACTTCTGGTAATTTCCCATCACCATTGTCCATTCCCATTTCCCTGTCTTATCTTATCTCCCTACCTGCCCATCCCTTCACTCTGGTGCAGGTTCCCCTTTCTTTTCTTCCATGGCCTTCTGCCCTCTCCAGTTAGATTCCCCGTTCTCTAGCCTTTTATCCATTTCACCAATCAACATCTCAGTTCTCTACTTCACCCCATCCTGTCTCCAGGTTTCACCTATCACCTACTGCCTTGTACTTTTCCTCCCCTCCTGACACCTTCTTACTCTGAATTCTCATTGTTTTTCTCCAGTCCTGATGAAGGGTCTTGGGCCGAAATGTTGACTCTTTGCTCTTCTCCATAGGTGCTGCATGGCCTGCTGAGTTCCTCTAGCATTTTGTATGTTACCCATCTTCTTGAAATTTTCTATCTGGCGTAACTTGAAAGCATAGTTCATCGATAGCTTTTTCACAGAGTTTGCTTCCAGGAAGTAGTCAATACTTGGGCTACTTTAAAGCTCTTCAATAATTTTCATTTTAAAATAAAGTAAATGCAACAGGGTTGAAACATGCATTGGGGTTCCAGGACCCTTGCACAGTGCAGGAAATTTATGATTTTCTTCCTGGTTGTCAAACTTACATAATCTAAGGGCAATGAGTCAAAACAGCTCTTATTATGGGTGGAAAATGGGAGGAGAAATATATTGTCCTGGTTGGGATGATGGAGCAGTCTCGACAACCTTCAGAATATTTATGGCATTAGTTCTTTAAAGTAATTCCCAGAGAATTGTGAAGAAAAACATTTTAGGGAAAAATTATGCTTGGCAATTCTCAGATTTGTAAGGACTTTTCTGATTTGTTTTATTACTGAATTACTTGTAATTGAAAAACGAATCTTTAGCACCTTGGCTCCTTTATTAGGGAAAATGCTTGATTTCTCCTAAAAACTTTATTAGCTATTTCTGTTTGTGTGCAATTATTTATATTCTAAATATTGTGAACTGATTAAAAAGTTTTTTATGGAAAAGTGAATCAGAATCAACAAACTCATTCGTAAGGCCAGTGATGTTGTGGGGATGGAACTGGACTCTCTGACGGTGGTGTCTGAAAAGAGGATGCTGTCTAAGTTGCATGCCATCTTGGACAATGTCTCCCATCCACTACATAATGTACTGGGTGGGCACAGGAGTACATTCAGCCAGAGACTCATTCCACCGAGATGTAACACAGAGCGTCTTAGGAAGTCATTCCTGCCTGTGGCCGTCAAACTTTACAGACACCCTGAGCCAATAGGCTGGTCCTGGACTTATTTCCTGGCATAATTTACATATTACTATTTAACTATTTATGGTTTTATTACTATTTATTATTTATGGTGCAACTGTAACGAAAACCAATTTCCCCCGGGATCAATAAAGTATGACTATGACTATGTGAAGTGAATTTAATTTGTGTGTATATGTTTATAAGCCTCACATCTATCAACATTGAAATGACTGATGATAGATTGTCATAGAGAACAGATAGGTAGATACTTTTTTAATCCCAAAGGAAATTACAGTGTCACGGTAGCATTACAAATGCACAGATACACAAATATTAGAAGAGAAGTAAGAAATAATAAAAATTTTTTACCTCAAACAGTCTAACAGTATGGGATCTTCACTTCCCCAGCTATAGGTTGACTCATTATAGGGCCAAGGGTAAGAATGACCTCATCTTTGGAGCAGTGCAGTTGTTGTAGTCTGTTACTAGAGATGCTCCTCTGTTCAGCCAAGGTGGCATGCAGAGGGTGAGAAACATTGTCCTGATTGCCAGGATTTTCCATAGGGTCCTTTGTTCTACTGCAGCCTCCAGTGTGTCCAGTTTGACTCCTATAATGGAGCCAGTCTTTCTAATCAGTTTATTGAGCCTGTCGGCATCACCGGTGTTGATACATTGCCTCAGCACGCCACTGCATTGAAGATTGTATTGGCGACAACAGACTGATAGAACATGTGAAGGAGAGGCCGGCATACTCCAAGGGACCTCAGGCTGCTCAGGAAGCAGAGGTGACTCTAGCCCTTCTTGTACATAGAGAGCAATGAGATTCCTTGTTCTCATGAAATTTGCAGAGGAAACTCTTTGGGTTTGCAGAGGAAACTCTTTGGGTTTGCAGAGGACCTCTTTGGGTTATTTTATCGATGTAAACTGGTTGATCTGTGGTCTAGTGATGAGACATTACTTAGAGTTTGCATTTTTTATTTGTGCTTTTTTTCCCGAAAATGGAAGTTGCTTGTTTGTCCCAGATTGCCTTGAGAGCACTTTGATAAGCAGTTGCCTTAGTGCTATTAATCAACGAGTTACAGATTTGGATTCTGTGAAGATGAAGGAATGTGAAAATGATCTTTCAAGTCCTGATGTTACCTGCTTTGGATAAATAGTGTAGTTTTAGTTTAAAGGAATCGAAGCAGAGATGTATTTATATTCCCCAGATATCAAGTGTGACTTTATTTCAGCAAACCCTTTTATTTTGTGGTGTTCATTCACAGTGATGTGCTTAAATACATTTAACATGCTTTGCAGATTGCAGAGTCTTAATGAATTGAAAAACAATTTCAAACGAAATGACAAATCAAGCCAGTAAACTGACTTGAAGTGTATCAGACTGCATTGAGAATGTATTGGAGTGCAATAATATAAACCTTTGTCTAATACAGATCAGGCACAATGTATGTCCTGCCTAGTTTTAGAAAGAAATTTCATTTTCGTTCAATTTAAATCCACTTGCATTATCTGCAGCCCCTCGGCTGATGCTGATTTGATAATTTGCTTCTCGACCTATACCACTACTTCTTTAGCTATACAACAGTTAGTAAGAAACCAGTTGCTTCAATTGTCCCCATTCCAACCTCACTCCTTCTGAACGCTCTGCTCTCCACTCCCTCCGCACTAATCCTAACCTTATTATTAAACCCGCTGATAAGGGGGGTGTTGTTGTGGTCTGGCGTACTGACCTCTAGCTTGCCGAGGCACAGCAACAACTCACGGATACCTCCTCTCATTTACCCCTCGATCGTGACCCCACTAAGGAGCACCAGGCCATTGTCTCCCACACCATCACCGACTTTATCTGCTCAGGGGATCTCCCATCCACTGCTACCAACCTTATAGTTCCCACACCCCGCACTTCCCGTTTCTACCTCCTACCCAAGATCCACAAACCTGCCTGTCCTGGCCGACCTATTGTCTCAGCTTGCTCCTGCCCCACCGAACTCGTTTCTGCATACCTCGACACGGTTTTATCACCCCTTGTTCAATCCCTTCTGACCTATGTTCGTGACACTTCTCACGCTCTTAAATTTTTCGATGATTTTAAGTTCCCTGGCCCCCACCGCTTTATTTTCACAATGGATGTCCAGTCCTTATATACTTCCATCCCCCATCAGGAAGGTCTCAAAGCTCTACGCTTCTTTTTAGATTCCAGACCTAATCAGTTCCCCTCTACCACCACTCTGCTCCGTCTAGCGGAATTAGTCCTTACTCTTAATAATTTCTCCTTTGGCTCCTCCCACTTCCTCCAAACTAAAGGTGTAGCTATGGGCACCCGTATGGGTCCTAGCTATGCCTGCCTTTTTGTTGGCTTTGTGGAACAATCTATGTTCCGTGCCTATTCTGGTATCTGTCCCCCACTTTTCCTTCGCTACATCGACGACTGCATTGGCGCTGCTTCCTGCACGCATGCAGAACTCGTTGACTTTATTAACTTTGCCTCCAACTTTCACCCTGCCCTCAAGTTTACCTGGTCCATTTCTGACACCTCCCTCCCCTTTCTAGATCTTTCTGTCTCTGTCTCTGGAGACAGCTTATCCACTGATGTCTACTATAAGCCTACTGACTCTCACAGCTATCTGGACTATTCCTCTTCTCACCCTGTCTCTTGCAAGAACGCCATCCCCTTCTCGCAATTCCTCCGTCTCCGCCGCATCTGCTCTCAGGATGAGGCTTTTCATTCTAGGACGAGGGAGATGTCTTCCTTTTTTAAAGAAAGGGGCTTCCCTTCCTCTACTATCAACTCTGCTCTTAAACGCATCTCCCCCATTTCACGTACATCTGCTCTCACTCCAACCTCCTGCCACCCCACTAGGAATAGGGTTCCCCTGGTCCTCACCTACCACCCCACCAGCCTCCAGGTCCAACATATTATTCTCCGTAACTTCCGCCACCTCCAACGGGATCCCACCACTAAGCACATCTTTCCCTCCCGCCCTCTCTCTGCATTCCGCAGGGATCGCTCCCTACGTAACTTCCTTGTCCATTCATCCCTCCCATCCCTCCCCACTGATCTCCCTCCTGGCACTTATCCGTGTAAGCGGAACAAGTGCTACACATGCCCTTACACTTCCTCCCTTACCACCATTCAGGGCCCCAAACAGTCCTTCCAGGTGAGGCAACACTTCACCTGTGAGTCGACTGGGGTGATATACTGCGTCCGGTGCTCCCGATGTGGCCTTTTTATATATTGGTGAGACCCGACGCAGACTGGGAGACCGCTTTGCTGAACATCTACGCTCTGTCTGCCAGAGAAAGCAGGATCTCCCAGTGGCCACACATTTTAATTCCACATCCCATTCCCATTCTGACATGTCTATCCACGGCTCCTCTACTGTCAAGGTGAAGCCACACTCAGGCTGGAGGAACAACACCTTATATTCCGTCTGGGTAGCCTCCAACCTGATGGCATGAACATCGACTTCTCTAACTTCCGCTAAGGCCCCACCTCCCCCTTGTACCCCATCTGTTACTTATTTTTATACACACATTCTTTCTCTCACTCTCCTTTTTCTCCCTCTGTCCCTCTGAATATACCTCTTGCCCATCTTCTGGGTCCCCCCCCCTTGTCTTTCTTCCCGGACCTCCTGTCCCATGATCCTCTCATATCCCCTTTTGCCTATCACCTGTCCAGCTCTTGGCTCTATCCCTCCTCCTCCTGTCTTCTCCTATCATTTTGGATCTTCCCCTCCCCCTCCAGCCTTCAAATCCCTTACTCACTCTTCCTTCAGTTAGTCCTGACGAAGGGTCTCGGCCTGAAACGTCGACTGCACCTCTTCCTACAGATGCTGCCTGGCCTGCTGCGTTCACCAGCAACTTTGATGTGTGTCAGTTGCTTCAATTATATTTTTATTTGTTAATTTTTGGCCTTTGCATGCAATGAGGAACAGTAGATCTTGTTAAGTTGCTCAGTAACATATTCATCAAAATATTGAGTTCCATTGATCTGCTTGGTTTTTCTTAGTCTTGTGAACTTTAATCCACACTACATAAAATGTTTTCCAGAGAACATTTCCAATCCTGGTCCATTGTGTTGCCCCTCACTTCTGGTCTCTTGACTGCTTTAAACCTGAGGCTTTATCTGTAACCATTCTACCTACTATCTCCTGGCCAGAGACCACAGCCTGGATCCTAGTGACAATTCTTCATTCTCCTTGAGTAATATGAAACAGAGTGGTAAATTTTTTTCCCTCTCTAATGGTGATAGGCATGGGATCTGGCTTTAGACTCATGTGGAAATGAAAACACAAGAACGGCTAAATAATGAGATCATGCAGTTATTTCTGATTAGAATTTGAAAAATGACTAAATGAATACAGCCATGACAAGTCTGAATGAAGTACTAACCAAGTACTTTTGAGTCCTATAGTTTGCTTTTTTTTTTCCTTTTGTAATTAAAATGTAATTATTTCACATGAAACTAAATGAAGTTTCTAAGTTAGTGTCCAAAGTTTCGTCTGGAAGTTAAACTGATTTATGATATTTCAGACAGAAAAGATTGCACTTCTGAATGTGGTATAGGGTGCTGACAGTGTACTCTATCACCCCAGAAAATGATTAGCATTACTCATGGCAGATTGCAGAGAGATATGTCGGGTCTAACCTGAAATTTCAACAATTCCTCCCCCCCACCCCTGCCCACAGACGTTTTTTTTAACTCCACCTGGAAGTTGCCCTCCAAGCCACATGCCATCTTGAATTGGAACTATTATCACTCGTCCTTTACTATCACCGAGTCAATATCCTGGAACATTCATGTCAGCTTTGTGGGTATACCCAAACCTCCACCTCAGCACCACCTTCTCAATGCTTATTAGGGATGGGCAATTAAATGGTGGCTCAGCCTTCATAGACCAAATCCCATGGATAAACATTTTCGAAACAGTGAAACTCTGAGGTGAGGACAATAAATTGTTCAGGAATGTCACATTTTTTTCACTCAGGTGTAAAGGTTTGTTGAACTATGTGCTCCCTACGGTAACTGTGATGACAAGACCTATCTTTTTGCATAACTCTCTTGAAACTAGAAAACATGATGTTCCCACAAATGCAACTGTGGTTTTAAGATTCTTAGCATTTCAGATATTTGCAGGAATTGCATTATCTACTCAAGGTATTTACCTTATTTTTAACTATAAATCTGTTACATGGGTTCTGGTGTACACTTTTACCATCACATCATTCTGGAATCAGCTCACAGAGAGACACAAGGTGAAGAGAATGGCCTCTCATTTTCCAACAGGATGGAACACTTAAATTCTTTTGAATTGGAAAGTTGGCTACTAATTGAGTAAATAAATATAATGCTATTATGTATGAGCTTCCTGTGATATTCTTTTATTCAATGTTAATAAATGGTAAGAAACCTGAACCATTCAAGATTCTCAGATAACACACATAAAAGTTAAAAAGTCAGTTAGTCCTGACGAAGGGTCTCGGTCCAAAACATCGACTGTACCTCTTCCTATAGATGCTGCCTGGCCTACTGCATTCCACCAGCAACTTTTATATGTGTTGCTTGAAATTCCAGCATCTGCAGATTTCCTCGTGTTCGCGTTTTTAAGATTCTCAGATCTTCAGTGATGCTGTATTAGCAAACCTCTGCCACTAGATGTCCTCAGTCAGCTGCAATGATAACAATTCTGGCGATTGAAAAATTAAGCTGAAGAGCTGGCTAGATAGGAATGGCATTGAAGAAAACAGCATGTTGGACCTTTGGCACTTTTGTCATTCAGATGTGTTATAGTGAAAAGTACTAAGGTCCATTGTATAAACATAAACGTACCTATCAAACTTTCCTGACAATATTGCATAAACTTTCAAGTTGCATTAAGTCTGGTTCTTTTCCATGATCAATTTTATATTGACATTGCGAACAAGAGTGTATGTTCATGTAACTTAAAGTTAAATGTTTACATCTGTTAAACACGTTTTTACTGTATGTGCTATGGGGAGTTGAGCAATTACTACTTTGATGAACTGCCTGGCCATTATTCAATTCACATTCTGTTTCGAATTTAACAGAAAAATGGCTTCATTCTCTGCTCTAAAAACAGTGATGAAATGGTTAATATTTAGTAAAAGTTGTGTTGTATATGAGAGTTATATTATTTTTTGCGGATTGTGAGGAGTAGCAGTTTTCTTTGTTCAGACTTCAAATGGAAGAGACACGACTGCTCTTACATTTAAGAGCATATTCAGTTTTTGGTTGACATGAGGAATTATTAATGTTAAAGGATTAGTGACACTTCAAATACACAAAGTGGAAATGTTAAATAATGCCCAAATAACAGTATTACATTTGGTCTCCGATTAATGCTGAATTAGTATCTTGCGGCTAAAGTGAAGTAATTTGGTTAATTTCACCTGGTTAAGGAGGATGAAAAAATATCGGCAGTAATCACTAGGGTATGCTACACCATGGCACAAACTAGGAAATACCTTTGGACAAGGATCCAGTTTATTTGTAATAGCTCAGTGGTCAAATGCCTTGTGAACAATCATGACCAAGCTGGGTCATGAAAATAGTTATCTAGCGAAGGTATCAGAGGCCTGCTGATCATTTGAACCTAGCTCAGCACGGGAGGAGGAGGAGAGATTGAAAAGAAAATAAATGAATGAAATAAAGACTTACCTTGACACTTATGAAACATTAGTAATATAGAAAATTGATTATTACCTAAATGCTTTTTCTATTTTTTAAATGATATTCTATTTCTAAATGTGTTTTCTCACATCTATCTGTTGTAATTAACCCTTCTGGTGTAATCTGCTGCAAGTTCCCTTTATCCCTACATTCAAATGGAGCATTGAATGTTCCTTTGACTTTTCCAAAAAACTTAAATGAACTTTTTGAGTGCAAAATAGAAGCCAAGGAGCACCTGAACCAAGGAGCATCTTTTTGAAAACAGTGGCATTACAAAAAAGTAATTGAGGCAGAACTATGTTTTGGTCAAATAAAGTTGGTTTGCATGTGCACGTGATATATGCAGAGGGATGAGATAGTGCTCTGGATTACACTTTAGGTTCTGATTTCATTGTGTGGTGATATGGGATTGGATTTGTGACAAAATCTCAGTATCTTGGATTTTGTTCCTTTCTAATTACCTTGGCAATTGTAGCATATTCTCTATAGATTTTCTATCTGTATGCTTTCTTCTCTCTTTGGGATCATCTATGCTTTTCTAAATGTTTATTGGAGATTAGTGCATTCGTGAGCAACACTGCTTGGCAAACTGAACTGCCACATAGCATTTTTTTCAACTTGAAATTTTTGCTCTTGCGTTATGAGACTAAATTGGATTGAAAATAATATTGGGATCAGCATAATGATTACTACATGACTGATGCTTCTTCTGCAGGCAGTATGCCAGCTGTCTGCTCATTGATAATTTATACTTGGGTTCGGCAAAGTCTAGCTGTGTTACTGAGTCAGGCATACATCCCACTGCAGTAGTGAAGTTGGTCTCCTTTGCTTAAAACCAAATGCAAGCAAATGGGATTACTTTCGACAAATACCTTCGTTGGCATGTACAAGTTGTGCTGAAAGGCCTATTTCTGTGTTGTACAGCTGAATGGATCTGTGCACCAATGAGCTGACTACTTTGGTTGCAGAAGATTGATAAATAATTAACAGGTAAATGCTTGATACCTAGGCAGGTGTATCAGAATCACACTTGTGTAGAGCTCAGAACCTCTGTTTTCAAGGATGGAATTGCTGGACAACTGCACTTGCACACTTGTAGCACCGAGCCAGTGCTAACACCCAGGCAGTTTCATCATCGTGTGTTGCAGCACAAGCAGAAGTTACACACAGCCACGCAGGATTATGAGTCCTGATGAAAGGTCTGAGCCAGAAACATCGACTGTTTACTCTTTTCCATTGATGCTGCTCGGCCTGCTGAGTTCCTCCAGCATTTTGTGTGTGTTGCTATGGTTATATGATCTTGGGATCGTAGCCCAGAGGCTTGGGTCAGAAGTTGAATTCAGTTAGTTAAGTAAGTTTGGAATAAGTGTAGCGTCAGTGACGAGTATGAAACAATTGGTTTGTCTTTAAGGCAGCAATTAGCTCACTAGATGGCAGAAGAATGCAGAAGTTGACTGATCTATTTTCCTCTAATGCTACTGGGGGCAGTATTTATCTTCAGCCCAGTTAAGCAAAATACAGTAAGTACTTCAAACACTCATAAAAGTTGCTGGTGAACGCAGCAGGCCAGACAGCATCTCTAGGAAGAGGTACAGTTGACTTTTCGGGCTGAGACCCTTCGTCAGGACTAACTGAAAGAAGAGCTAGTAAGAGCTCCAAGTTTTAACTCAGACCAAGCAGTACTGCAAGGCAATCCTCAGTTGTCTCCATTGAAAGATAACAGCCTTGAACCATGGCACCTTTACATACTGGAGCAGCATTGCTTTTGGAGGACAAGGACAAGCATACTCACAAGTGATAGACTGACTTTTAGAGATAATATGCCTCACAACTTAAATTGTTTGCAATACAGAGGATGATGTTACATTGGTGAATGGTGAGTTTGAATTGCATTTACTGGTGTGACAGTCAGATGGAACATGCAGCCAGAGAAGAGCTGCCTTGGTTACCTTCTCCCTGGCAGGTGTGATGACGTTGTGTATGCAAGCTGTAAAGCACTGCCACTGCTCACGTTGACTGCGGCAGGACCCCTGCAGAGTATTCACAGAAGCATTACCTGAATTTCACAGATAGTCTGCATTCACAGTGGTGTTTTTTGTGTGGTACTTGCATGTACACTCATTGTGTACCTTTTCCCCCATTAGTATTCAGCTCTAATGTACAGTATTATCAAAGTCGCTACACGGCACCGTATACTACCCTGAGGAAAGAAATGCAATGGAATCAATTAAAAACTACATGTAAACAAAGATTGGCAAACAACCAATGTGCAAAAGTGATCTGTGTAAATCCAACAAAAATAATCAATCAATAATACTGAGAACATACATCGTAGAGTCCTTTAAAGTCGTGTATAGGTTGGGCAATCAGTTCAGCGTTGAGGTGAGGGGTTAACCACAGTGGTTCAGGAGCCTGATGGTTGAAGGGTAAAACTTGGTGGCTAACTAAGGCACCTGTAGCTCCTTCCCAATGGCAGCAGTGAGACGAGAGCATGGCCTGGATGGTGGGTGTCCTTGATAATGGATGCTGTTGTCTCCATAGTGCACAAAAATCTGAATAATCATAGCAATAGGTAATAACATTCCAACAGTAATTAAAATTAAAGTAGCTGTTGACTATAGAGAGAGAGAGAGAGAGAGAGAGAGAGAGAAAGAAAGAAAAGGAATATAGATCTTTCCTGTTATTGAATGCTGTTAGCTGTATTGAGGCATGGGAATATTGAGCTTTGTAATACCATTGTTGTGTTAAATTACAGTTGCATCTTGATTGATTTTATGATCCTGACTGCCCTACATACCTTGGCCAGTGTTAGCTCTACATGTATTAATTCTCTTTAGTATGGTACCTGATTGCATTGTCGATTAAACTTGAACTAAAGCATGACTTATGAAGGATCTCGTCCTGAAACATTGACTGTTTACTCTTTTTGACAATTGTGTGTTACTTCTTTTTCTGTTTAAACATTTTCACTTAATCACCTTCAAAAGTGATCTTTTGATTTAAAATTTAAAATTATAAATATTTCATAAAAAAGTCTGAAAATAATGTTTTGAATTGGATTGCTTAACTATAGGAATACTGATAGTAAGAAATGTTAGGAGAAACCTTGTCCTTAACATTTGAAACCCAGTGTGTGATGGTGATTGTTTGCAAGTACATATGGACATGCTTGTTCACTCATAAAACTTGGAAAAGTTGAAGGAATTTCAAGAAGTAGAGATAATCCTAAGAATTGACAACTTAAACTTTGATGAACTATAAAACTGCCTTGAATAAAGCCTTATGACCAAAACCTTGGCCACAGAATGACTGAATAAGTTAAATGATAGTAAATTTAAATTTTTTTAAAATTTGTGATATTCAACAGTTCAGTTTAATTTCCTGTGAATTCCTGGCTGTAGATTCACTATATGACAAATAAAGTTACAATACAAGTCCACTGGGTTTTGAGCTTGTTGCTATTATTTCAGAATTCTGTGGACTTTGTGTACTATATATTTTACGATATTTCATTTTCTGCTTTAGTCCATGGGAAAGTCTCAACCTCTAACTTGCGTTATAAACATAAAACTTTATTATAGTGTTTGCTGTCTGTCCAATTCTTGAAATTTATTGGTTACATAGCAGAAATATGATGTTGTTTAGCGACCACTTGCATGGGGTTCTGGATGGGTTTGTCCCACTGGGACAGGGAAATGCTGGTAGGATGAAGAAACCATACTTGATGATAGGTGGACATTTAGTTAAGAGGAGGAAGGAAGCATACTGAAAACTTAGGAAGCAAAAATCATACAGGGCCCTTGAGAGTGGTAATGTAGCCAGGAAGGAGCTAAGGAAGTAACTAAGGAGAGCGAGAATGGGACATGAAAAGCTTTAGCTAGTAGCAATACGGAAACCCCCAATGAGTTCAACAGGAGGATAACTGGAGTAAGAGTAGGACCACTCTGAGATAAAGGGGGAATATACCCGGAGATGGAGGAAATGGGGGAATTCCTTAACGGATACTTGCTTCAGTGTTCACCAGAGAGAGGGACTTTGACGAACGTGAGATTGGTGTACAACAGGCAATGTACTGGAGCATGTCTGTCAAGGTTAAGAAAGAGGCAGTGTTAGAAAAACATTTGGATAGATATGTCCCCAGTGCCAGATGTGATATACCACAATTTACTACGGGAAAAAAGTTACTGGAGCGTTGATGGTGATCTTTGTGTCCTTCCTGGCCATGTGAAAAGCACCAGCAGATTGGAGGATGGGACCCATGGAAATTCTATAGATGTGTGGTGGAGAGTATATTGATTGGCTACATCATGACCTGGTAAGTAAACACCAATGCCCTCAAATGGAAAAGCCTACAAAAAGTAGTGGATGCTGCCCAGTCCAATGTGGGCAAAGTCCTCCCCACTGTTGAGCACATCTACAACTTGAACACACCATTGAATGCTGTTGCAGGAAAGCAGCATCCATCGTCAAGGATCGCCCCACCATCCAGGCCATACTCTCTTTCAGCTGCTGCCATCAGGAAGAAGGTGCAGGAGCCTCAGGACCCACACAACCGGGTTCAGGAACATTATACATCAACCATCAGGCTCCTGAACCAGAGGAGATAACTTCACTCAGCTCCACTTGCCGCATCGTGGAACTCTTCTCACAACCTATAGACTCACTTTCAAGGTCTTTTCATCTCATGCTGACAATATTTATTTATTATTATTATTATTTTCCTTTTGTGTTTGCACAATTTGTTGTCTTTTTCACATTGGCTGTCTGTCTATCCTGTTGTGTGTATTCTATTGTGTTTCTTGTACTTACTGTGAATGCCCACAAGAAAATGGATCTCAGGGTTCTATATGGTGACATATATGTACTTTGATAATAAATTTACTCTGAACTTTACTCTGAAGTTGGAGACCAGTAGTGTTCCGCAGGGATCTGTTGTGGGGCCCCTACCCGCTGTGATTTTTATAACTGAGTTGGATGAGGAAGTGGAAGGGTGGGTTAATAAGTTTGCAGATGAAGTGGACATTGGTGGTGTTGTGGATAGGGTAGAAGGTTGTCATAGGTTCCAACAGGACATAGACAGAATGCAGATTTGAGTGGAGAAGTGGAAAATGGAGTTCACACTAGCCAAGTGTGAGGTAATATTCTTTGGAAGATCAAACTTGAGCTGGAGTACAAGGCTAATGCAGGATTCTTAGTGTGGAGGATTGTAGCAATCTTGGGTCCAAATTCATAGATTCCTCAGAGTTGCCACTCTGGTAGCAGGGTGGTTATGTAACATATGGTGTGCTGGCCTTCATTAGTCGGGCATTGCGTTCAAGAGCCGTGAGGTATTGTTGCAGCTCTATAAGACTCAGGTTAGACCACACTTGGGGTATTGTGTTTATTTCTAGTCTGTTCCCTCTAATTTGTAATGACCAGTGTGCACAAAAATCTTGTGCTGTGCAATTATTTGCCCAGTGACAACAACTTGTGCACACTGAATAATTTCTTCAATAAAAACAATATAAGTAAGCCAGTTCTAAAATCTGCAGACAAATAATCACGAACTCCACATTGTCAACACTGTCTGCAAAAGAAACCAGAACAGGAAATGTGATTGTGTACGATCGTGAAATATACTTATGCCAACAAGGTAGAGGGTGACAACCTCTTGTTCACAGTTTAAATTCCTTTGTGCGCCAGTAGCAAAATATGCCTTGGAGGGAACATGGTTCTAGTTGCCTCATTATAGGAAGGATGTAGAAGCTTTAGAGAGGGTGCACAGGAGATTTATCAGGATACTGCCTGGATTAGAGAACATCCCTTATGAGGAAATACTGAGTAAGCTAGGGTGAAGGAGGGTGAGAGGTGACTTGATAGAGGTGTATAAGATGTGAGAGGCATAGACAGAGTGGATACCCAGCACATTTTTCCCATGGTGGCAATGGCCAATGCCAGAGGGCATCCATTTAAGGTGAGTGGAGGAAAGTTTGGGTGAGATGTCAGAGGTAGGATTTTTATACAGAGTGGCTGGTACACTACCTGGGCTCGTGGTGGAGGCTGATTCAATAGGAACATTTAAGGTACTCTCTGATAGGCACATGTATGTAAAAGAATGGAGTTTTATGGGCTGTGTAGGATGGGAGGTTTGATTGATTGCGGAGTAAGTTTACATGGGTTAGTGCAACATCATGGGGTGTCCTGTTCAATGTACACCCAGTTTAATAATATCACTATTAGATATCACACTTCCTCTGCAGAAGACAAGAAAGCAGTAATTGATGCTGGACAAGTTCAAATGCATCATCATTTCCTTAGCTCTGGCTAATGTCTGATGTTATTTTCAAATGAGTACACTGTGCAGCCTTGTTCTAGCCTGATTTTGAGCAATCTGTGGGTATCATTGTATCTCCTATGGTGGAAATTAGACGAATGTTAGTTTTCTGTACACCACAGCTTAGAGCATATACTCAGTGACCACTTTTTTAGGTACAGGAGTGGAACCTGGTGTGGTCTTCTGCTGCTATGGTCACTTCGAGGTTCAAAGTGTTGTATGTTCAGAGATGCTTTTCTGCACACCACTATTGTAATGTGTTGTAATTTGAATTGTAATATTTTTAGAGAAGGTAGAGATATGGTCTTAAGAATAATGAAAAGACAAAATTTAATTCAGCCTATAAAATAACTTTTAATTTGTTCAACTAACCATAGGATAGGAGAGACAAGGTCCAGATTTCACAGCAGCTGTTAAAGTGGCAAATTTTGCCTGCAGGGATTGGATCCAAGGTTATTTTTCCCCTCTGTCCTAACGTTGGGTAGCTGTCTACCAGCATCAAAGTGACACTAGTGTGTAACAAAAGTACTGTTGTCAGGATAGTTTATCACAATCACATGTAAAGGATTCTTACAAATGGCAAACAAGAGAAACTAAATTACTTTACTTTATACTTTAGTGTCACCAAACAGTTTGTACTAGAATGTACAATCATCACAGCGATATTTGATTCTGCGCTTCACACTTCCTGGATTACAAATATTAAATATTAAAAATATTAAAAATAGTTAAAATTAGTAAATATTAAAAAATTGAATTATAAATCATAATTAGAAAATAGAAAAATGGGAAGCAAAGTAGTGTAGAAAAACCGAGAGGCAGGTCCAGATATTTGGAGGGTACGGCCCAGATCCGGGTCAGGATCCGTTCAGCAGATCACAGTTGGAAGAAGCTGTTCCCAAATCTGGCTGTACGAGTCTTCAAGCTCCTGAACCTTCTCCGGAGGGAAGAAGGACGAAAAGTGTGTTAGCTGGGTGGGTTGTGTCCTTGATTATCCTGGCAGCACTGCTCTGACAGTGTGCGGTGTAAAGTGAGTTCACGGACGGAAGATTGGTTTGTGTGATGTGCTGCGCTGTGTTCACGATCTTCTGCAGCTTCTTTCGGTCCTGGACGGGACAACTTCCATACCAGGTTGTGATGCGCCCTAAAAGAATGCTTTCTACGGTGCATCTATAAAACTTAGTGAGGGTTTTAGGGACCAGGCCAAATTTCTTTAGTTTTCTCAGGAAGTAAAGGCGCTGGTGGGCCTTCTTGGCAGTGGACTCTGCTTGGTTGGACCAAGTCAGGTGATTTGTGATATTGACCCTGGGGAACTTAAAGCTTTTGACCTGTTCCACTTGCGCACCACCGATGTAAATTGGGTCCTTCTGAAGTCAACAACCAATTCCTTAGTCTTGCTGACGTTGAGGGATAGGTTATTGTCTTCACACCATGCCACCAAGTTCTTAATTTCCTATGTTACGTACCCCGTAACTGGGTTGCCAAACCAGCAGAAATGGATCACTCAGTTGGAGTCTGGAGTACTAGAACTAAGAAAGTTTTATTAAAGAAACAAGCAACACATTAATCGAAAGGATAATAAATGCAACAGTTCAGCGATGATAAACGCACATGTGCACAGAATTAAGATAACAGCATCAATCAAGCTCTATCGTTGTCTAGGGGTAAATGACCAATTTCAAAATGACTCAAAGTTCAGTCCAGTTAGTAGTTCAGTTCGCAGTAATCGTTGCCATGGCGATGGACAAGGTGGGGGAAGAGAGACATAAAATAGGAACAACTGATCATTCAGAACAGCTTCACTCACAGACCAGCGAAATGGCTCACAAACAGCTTTTGGGCGGGTCCTTGGTGATGTCACCTGAGGTCACCGACTGTGACCCCTCCTCCAGATGCGGTCGATCCTCTGCAGTGAACCCGGCACCCAGGCAAGGGCGGACACACACCGGGTTCCCGCTGATCGTACCTTTCCACCCTTGTCGTTGTCTGATGCTTCTCACCCACTCGTGAGAGGCGCACCGCTTCCAGGGTCTCGTTACCTCGGGTGGCGTGTGTCCTGTCTTAGCGAACCTGTCCCCTTTTTATCCCCCTGCTGGGGTATCGCCTGTCCATCACTTCAAACAGTTCAGGGTTCAAAGGGGGAGCCGCTCCAGACAGCTCCCTCTCCCACGTCCCTCCATTACACATCTCCAGACGCTGCTCCATTGTTCCTTATCTCTCCTTCCCCTGAGGGTAGGTGGCAGATCAACTGCTGATGCCACTGATGCTAGCCCAGGCCAGCAAACATCTTAATTTTATGTGTATTCTCGTAACACCTCTCTGTACTCAAACTCATCATTACCCGAGATACGGCCTACAATTGTTGTGTCATCAGCAAACTTGTATATTGAGTTTGATGGAAACTTGGCTACACAATCTTGGGTGTACAGTGAGTACAGCAGGGGGCTGAGTACACAGCCTTGTGGGGCACTGGTGCTCAGAGCGATTGTAGAGGAGAGCTTGTCCGCTATTTTTATAATTATGGGATTAGTATTTTAAAGCCTTTTATAAAGATTAACACATCCACATAAAATACTACCATTTTAAAAGATAACTTTAGAAGTATTTGAGTCATAGTCTATGTGCATAAATCCTGTGATCCCAATAAAACTACTTGCTCAGCTGTAAAGCAGTTGGCTATATTTTGTCAATTTGCTTATCTCCTTAGTTGAGAAAAATAAATTGTTACTATCTTAAATAATCATTTTTTTGCTGGTATAACAAAAATCAGGTTTACTGTTTTAAAGTCTACAAGACTTGGGTTGGTGTTGAAGTTGTAAAAATAATTTCTCATGTGAGAGTGAATTAGATTTTGGGAGATCTATTTGGCTTCTGGGACCTCTTGAAAAAAACTTGACTGAATGTTTGTTGTGAAATAGACTTACATGTTTTTAAGGTTATTTAGATATATTAACAGTTTTGTCTTCATTGACACTGGAGGAAGGAATTGGTTTGGAAGGGTTATTAAATGCTACTTTGAACACCATTGAAGGAATTAGTTTTGTGCAAAATTTCATAAAGATGATTCTTAAATTTGTAGTAATGATTTATTTTGATTTATTTTAATTTATTTTATGGCGTCAGTCATTTTTGTCCATCTCTTCATTTTCCCTGAAGGAGATGGTAGGTAAGTGTCTTGTATTGCTGTAGTTATTTTTGTGAAGGTACTCGCAGATTTTTATTAGTTTTAGTGCTTAGGTTGATGCTGGTTGGCAGGCTGGTTTTATTCTTCTTGTGATTTTGTTGGTTTTGAGAAATCTGGCATGCTTGGTGATTTCAGAGGGCAGTTGTGAGTAAACTGAGCCAAGGGTCTCGGCCTGAAACGTCGACTGTACCTCTTCCTAGAGATGCTGCCTGGCCTGCTGCGTTCACCAGCAACTTTGATGTGTGTTGCAGTAGATTTAGAAACTGATTAGACCAGAATGGCAGATTTACTTTTCTGAATGATAATGAACTTAATTATTACAACTGCAATTTAATGGCCATCAATTAATTACTTCATTAACTGAATTTAAATACAGTAGGATTTAAATTTGCCCTCTGTTTATTAATCCATGTGTCTATATCACTAGTCCAGTAATTGACCACAATGACGTGTCCCCTATCTTCTCTGTGTATCTTCAAAACTTCAAAGAGCAATTGTCTTTGGTCTGTTGAACAACTTTCCCAGATTAGTTTACTTTAACTCTCTCCTCTTAAACTTTAAACCAGCCATAGTCTCAAGTGTCATACTTACTCAGCATGAGAAACTTCATTTTGTGACTATTGTTCAGCAAGAATGCTACTTTTTTTAATCCTTTCATGGTTTCAAGAATTAATGGCATAACAATCACTGTCCCTTTTAGTTTCCTTTTAGACAATGTGTCAAAAAAGTATTGGTTCTAAATCATTCTTCTGAAATGATTAGGGGTTCCAGTACGACAGCTCCTTGCTACCCCTTCAATAAACAGTGTTCTTACACGTTATCCAAAGCAGATTCATTTTCTTAGATTGGATTTTCCCCCCATGCTTTCTGGTACTTTCATTGAAGTCTACCCATTGAGATAATTTTGCAATTCCACAATCTCCCATCCCATCTCATTTCATCAACCTGATTTACAGGAGCAGTGCAACAGAAGAATAGTCACTTTGGCCCATGATGTTGTGCTGAACTAATTAAGCTAATGATGCTTAATTAAACTAATTCCTTCAGCCTGCACATGATTCATATCCTTCCATTTCCTGCAGATCCATATAACTTCAGAATTGTTGCAGTTGACTTTAGTCTGTGAACAACATAATTCAAATATGAAGAACTATATCACCTATTTTGGTCCACTTTCTTTTATTTAACATTTGGTATACCATAAAGTTATTATGATTTTACATCCCTATCTTTGGACCATATTTCTTATCTTTAATTACTTCAATGGAGTTCCCTGGTGCTTTTATAGCTTTTAGCTTTGGTCTTATTTTTAATACTAGTATAGTAGAGGCTGAACCCCAGCAGAAAGAATTGAATGTATGAATCCACATCCTGGAGATGTTGTCGTTGCAAAAGAGGTCTGCAAGAAAGGCCCAAATAATTCTTTTTATTATTTTATTATTATTTATTATTTATTACCCCAGACAGGTTTATAATATCCTTGTTATACCTTGTACCTAAGTACAATCTAATTAATTCTATTTCACTTTTTGGTTGAGTAATTCAATACTGTGGATTTTGACAGCCCTTTACTGTGGGCTGTAGATACTGTGCACTGTTATGACAACTTTGAAATGTAGGATAAACTTGTGCAAATAAAATAGAAAAGAAATAATTCTTGATATTGGATGGCATAACGAGCACTATGTGGCTGTGTGTGGCTTTGTTTGCTTTCGTAATTCAATACTGTGGATCACATATCTGCCATATGTCTAGGTAATAAAAAAAATGCTCTGCATATTAAAATTCACCATTTCTAGAAGGTGTTGACTTTTTTGTATCATGACCTATACATAGTTTCAGTAAAGTTATGAGACCTGTAAGATAAATGGGGAAACTTATTGTCCATCTTTTTTATAATTTGGGCTATTGTTATCTCTGATTTCAAGGTAAAATCATCGTTAATAAGGTCCATTGTATTGTAATATTAGTACTTTTTTTTAAGAAAGGTCCAAATTTTCTTGTAAGATACCTTTGGATATCTCCAAAAATAAAACCCTGTTGCAGTTTTAAACAAGATTGCAAGCAGCAGAATTTGACTTGTGCTCACCATGTGATAATCACAGATAATGGCCTTGATTAGGAAACCAGTTTCCTAATGTTATTAAGATATCTTTTTGCAATCAAATTGGCAAAGTCAGTAGACATGCTCAGCAATGAAACTGGGTTCCTGTAAAATCTTGTTGGTTAAGGGCCATATAGCCTCCTATATCTCTTGCCACATGGTTCACTCAGTTCTCTGCCTTGTCACTGATGATTACGGGCCACCTTTAAACCATCTGGCATATGAAGTATCACGTGTATGTAGATACCCACTGGAAGACAATCAGGATGTGGTAAAGTGATTGAAGTTGTAAGGGAGGCTCAGTCTTAAATGTGAGCAACTTGGATTAAAAGTAATGAGGCTGTAGAGTGCAGCGTTATAGCCATGCAACATTCATTTTGAATCTAAGTTTTGTAAGTACTTTGGTTTAAGTAGAAATGTTGGGTAAATGAAAATTGGTGTTTTTCAAGCCATTGTAGCTGAAAATTATATTGCACTAACATTGATGCTATTTTGTGAGTTTTATGCTGTAACAATATTTTTTAATCATAACTAAAACTCTGTGTGGAAGTCAATTGAATCTTTTGCTAGACTCTCAAGAGACCTGAATCTAGTGGCTGTTTTACTTGTGCTGGATGGAACCCATGTCATCATTGCTGAGGTTCTGTTTTCTGCATTCTGGGAAGGAATTTCTAGGCTAACACTCTTTACATCCAGTTTTTAAAAACCTAATTCTCCTTCAGTGGACCATTTTGTGATGATACCTTTTTGGTCATTTGTTGCTAAGTTCCTCATTTCTATCTTCCAGTATTCAGTACCAGCATCATTAAGTTTGGAAATGGCAGTGGGGAAAATAGCTATAATTTATTACTCAACCAACACACATCAAAGTTGCTGGTGAACGTAGCAGGCCAGGCAGCATCTCTAGGAAGAGGTACAGTCGACGTTTCAGGCCGAGACCCTTCGTCAGGACTAACTGAAGGAAGAGTGAGTAAGGGATTTGAAAGTTGGAGGGGGAGGGGGAGATGCAAAATGATAGGAGAAGACAGGAGGGGGAGGGATAGAGCCGAGAGCTGGACAGGTGATTGGCAAAAGGGGATACGAGAGGATCATGGGACAGGAGGTCTGGGAAGAAAGACAAGGGGGTGGGGGGACCCAGAGGATGGGCAAGAGGTATATTCCGAGGGACAAAGGGAGAAAAAGGAGAGTGAGAGAAAGAATGTGTGCATAAAAATAAGTAACAGATGGGGTACGAGGGGGAGGTGGGGCCTTAGCGGAAGTTAGAGAATTTATTACTCATCAGGTGAGATTGAGCACAACTGAAGTGAGGTGATTAGAATTTACTTATTATTTTACCTGTAAAATAGAGTAATCAGAGTTATTCTATGGTGCATGCATATAATGACAATTGGGACTAGGTTCTTCCTCGTGATCATTTGTACATAAAATGACGAGCTGGTCCATCAAACCTATCCCAGAATCATGAAGTTATTAATATCATGACCATCATATACATACACATCAGTTTGTGAGTGATGCATTATTTATATCAGATACCATTGACACTGATCAGTGCAATATTCCTACAAAAGGCCTCCAGCTTCATCTTCCACCATTGTTATTTCTCCATTGATGTATTTCCCAAAAGTCAATTTGTCAATGGAATTGGTGTATAAGGGTTACAGTAAGTAGTGTAATATTTGATCATTTTAATGCATTTTATATTTGAATTAAAGTATTAGAAAACAACTTTTATTTTAGGAAAATGAGATCTAAGTGGCTTTAGATTAGTGTAACTACTTCATTCATAAGATATTTTACAGAAAAATTGCTTGTTAGAATAGTTTATCTTTCAGTATTATAAGTTACTATTTTCCTCAGGATGATGATTGATGGGTTTGGTTTTCATGAATTGATAAAAAAAAACAAAATTAGATTCTTGTTTTCTAAAGATCATGCAGTTTTGGATGGCTCTTTTCTCCATTATGGTGCATATTAGTATAGATTGGGAATAAAAGCATGAGAGAGTAATTTTATGTTACCTTTCACTTTTTTTGACATTGTAGGTACTATTTGTTCTGCAGTTTAGCACTTAACACTTTAATGAATAGAAAAATTGTATTACTTTTACAGATGGTACTATCAAAACAAACTTTATCTCTCACATTTTAGTGTGCATGTCTCCTCTGTTTCCTTGGGATGTACAGTGTTCTGTGTAGAATGAGTATTTCTTCTGTCCCAATTGACGGTACTTTTCTGTAATCACATGTTGAGTGAGCATTGTCATCATGTGTCAGTGTTCCGAGTGACTCCCTTTAAAGAGATTGACAGAAATATCACAAGGATTGCTCTGTGTGGAACAGGAAAGAGCGCTTGGATCCAGGTGGTGACAGCTCCTTGTATAAACACTTTTGGGCTAATATGTTTAGTACGACTATTCCTAGAGTTAAAAGTGCCTGGAGGTAACTTTGTCTGACTGAGCTTTTTTTTTGTTTTTCCTCCGTGTGTGGTCTAATGGTTTTCATACAAAAAATAAAATTGACAAAGACAATAAGTGCCCCTAGTTTAATTAATCATCTCAAATATATCAGAATATTACTCTGAAGTTTCTGCTTTTGTCAGTGTCCCGGGGCAATTTCAAAATTGTGATCTTGGAAATAAACAGTATTGTTGCATTGCAAAATTTTCCAAGTTTGGTAGTGGGTGGAAGTTGGTGCGAGATGGGAGATTGGTATGAATTTTACTGAATGTGATCTGATGAGGGATTCTAGTGGTTTAAAGAAAAATAACGCTGTCCCAGTGTCTATGCCAGTGCTGAGTCTCTAAAATATTTAGAAAGAATTTGCAGTATCCTTTTAAGGATGTTCCAAAACACTTGTGGAAGTACCTCACTGGTCCAGTGAAGTCACTGTTCGATATTGTCGGAAATCTTGCACCTAACTTGTGCCCAAGATTCATAAAAAGATAGAATAATCATTTTAATTATGATTGAGAGATAAATATTTGCTAAGGTACTGGAGATAACTCCTTTCCTTGACAGTAGTACCATGGGATCTTTCAATGCTGGAGCTTAATCTGAAAGATGCTCCCTGTAACAGAGCAGCATTTCCTCAGTATTTTTACTTTAATAAGATATTGATTGGAATGAGAATTTCATCCTGAAAGTAATTTTCAAAAGCAATGATAAATCTTCCCCTTAAATCTATCTTAAAACTTTTCCTATTTCTAATTACATTTTGATTTTGTTTAGATTTTGTTTAGAATAACTTAAAAGGAAATAGTTGGAGACCATGCAAAGTATTGAAAATTACCCTTTTCCTTGTGTAATGTCTTTCTTGCTCCAAGTATTAACATACTGCATACAGTATTAATTCTATTTTGAGTAAAAGAAGCAAGCAAAATGAAAAATATATATAAAAAGGCATTTTATAAAAATGAGTAAAATGGTCCTTCACATTTCTATGAGTACTCTACGGCATTTTCATTACTTACAATATCAGTCACAGATTGAAGACCTTTTAAAAATCTGTATTTCTCTGAGGTGGAGCAAGTTGAGAAAAAAATGAAAATTATTTCAAAAAGAAATGCCAAAAAATTACGCAAAGATAGCAAACAACTGATAGGAAGTACTTAAGAGAGAGAAAATATTTATTTTCATCAGAGGGTACCATTCTAGTGATGGAAATGAATATATCAGAATTGAGATATTGGGGAAAACTTGAGGTAGGTTTTCCCAGGAAGACTTCATTAGAGAATTTCTATGATGTGAGCTCTATGATATTAATGTAGTGCTGTATCACCTTGACAGGTTTACAAGATACTGAAGGAAAAACATACTGTACTTGTCCACTCTAAGTTCGTGACACCTTCTCTTGTTTTTATTTCCAACCTTTCAGTCTGATTTTGGAGGTACTTTGTTGATTGATCGGTACCCTGCTGTGCTACTAACGACCAGAACTTCCAGCAACTTGGCATGCAAAAACATTATAAGATCAAAACATGTATCAACAAAGAACAATGCCATGAAATACTCTGCTGTTTTAAATTTTGTGTATTGAGTATGCTACCCTTTGGATGAAATTAACTTAAAGCACCTAAGCATCCTCTATGTAAACAAAAATTACTTGTAAATTACTGTTCACGAAAATAATCACGATCACGATTGAAAATAAAGTGGAAATAATAAAGCGATCAGAAAGAGGTGAAACGTCATTGGAAAAGCGTTAGGCTACAGTCGGCCAACGATCGGAACAATTTTAAAGGATAAAATGAGAAAGGCCCTGCCCGATTAAAGCTACAATTATTACTAAGCAACGCAGTGGTTTAATTATTGGATTTTGGGTTTTTGAGTTTTTGATCCTCCATATCATCCCGGCACGGATGGAGAGCACACTTGGGAGCGGTCTGTCACTGGATCGACCTTGGGAATTTCCGTTCCTGAGCCTGGCGCTGAAACATACGTTTCTTAAGTATTTTATATGCATAGAACGGTAAAATATATATTCCATATACTAAGACAAACGTTTGACTGACGCTAAATAATACCGGATGTACCTGTTCTGACTTACTTAGTAAGAGAACTTCCATTTTTTTTCGATCCCGATCCACGATAACCTACGCACATCCTCCCGTATACTTTAAATCATCTCTAGATTACTTATAATACCTAATACAATGTAAATGCTATGTAAAATAGTTGTTATACTGCATTGTTTCGGGAATAATGACAAGAAAAAAAGTCTGTACATGCTCAAGCAACAAGTGCTGGAAGAGCACTTCTGGGTTTTCTCGATTCGCGGTTGGTTGAATTCGCACATGTGGAACTCGCGGATAAGGAGGGCAGACTGTATGTCAAGAGCTTAGTTACTTTCCTTTATTTTTTGTCTTACAATAATTTTCTTCAGTTTTGGGTATTTAAGCTTTTGATTTTAATATTTTTAATCTAATTAATATCTTATGATCTTATTGGGGCAGAGAGGAAAATTGGATCATCCGTAATCAAATGGCGGAGCAGACTCGATGGGCAAAATGGCCTAATTCTGCTCCTAACTCTAACTCTGCAAAATAGCTTACTGTGGTGTTTTAAAGGTCTTTGATAATCAGATATATTTAAAAGATAGTTTAAAGGCCTTTGATAGTAGGCTACCTCAAGGCCTTCAGAATGTTCCAGGCAGGGTTGGGCCATAGGTCTTGGCCATATTTGGTCTAATCAATGCTTGTGACTTACTCTACTGCAACAACTAGGCATAAAGATCTGTTCATATTGAAGAGCTGTGGGTATAGCACAGTCTGCCATATTATTTTCATATTGCATTTGAAGTTTACATGGCCTCTGAGAATGAATCTACAGGATCAAGTCTGATATTTAAAGGTTATTGGACTATTTGAAAAGTCAAGCACTGATACTGTGCAATGGGACTGTGTAAAAGTACAGAGGACTTGTGTACACAAGAGGCTGATGATTTCACACCTTTTGGTTTGCTCATGCTCAAGGATAACCCCCAGCCAATATACTGTTCTGAATCTTGTTGAGCTTGGTATTCTTGTCAGTGGAAAGACTTAAGTCATGAAGGAACACAGAGAAAAGCTGAGTTTTGTGTCACCAACCTGTAGCTTTGAGAATTTTGTAAATTATTTTATTCTAAAACTTCCTCTAAAAGGAAGAGTCATTTTTCTCATTTGTACTTGATTTTGGATGAAAGACACTGCTCTGGAAATGATAACATTTTTTTGGCAAGGAGGCTTTGCATTAAGATAAATCCCATTGGGTAAGGTCTCCCAACTAAAAGCTGGCAGATCCATTCAGAGCCGCTGGCCTTTACCTATTTAACTCTGTAGAAGTTTGGGACTCCTGAGAATAGGTAGAGGAGCTGAACTTCTACACAGCTGTTAGCTGCTTCTGGGACAAATGCGTTTGGCTTTTAGACTCCTGCTGAAGTCATTCAGGGAGTAAAGCTTCCACAGCTGTCCCAGCACAGACTGGAAAATCTGTCCATTGACCCCTGACACATGTCTAGTGCTTCATTGAATACAACTGGAAAGAATGTTTTCGGGCATAAGATGTAGGAACAGTCACTTCCTTTTTATTTATTTCAAATATATTTGCTTTGAAATGCTTCCTTGTTTTTAAGTGCTTTGTCTCTGAAGTTTTTTTTTGTTTGGAATGTTTATGAATGCCCCTGAGAGTCCAGCTCTTTGATAGCTTTGAAAGCTGGTCAGACGTTGTCCGATCAAGCATTGACACGGTGAAATAGGTCTACAGCCCTGAGGGCAGGTTTTAACTGGTTCTCAATGCAATTCTGGTGGCAGTGCTTACCAGTTCAGATTGAAAAGGCCTTGTGCTGCACAAAGCCTTACTAAATCAGCTCGGAGCTGGCTTATCTGAGGAACAATACACCTGAGATCCAATCTAGATAACAGCAACTTTCTAGAACAGGCAATTGGCTTAAAATCGGTGGAAAATCTGTGTCTTTATGTGGAAGCTGCGACTTGTACTGTATCAAGCACAGGGGAATAACAGTGATGACACCTCTGCTACCAACTTCTCATATCATAACTTTCTCCTGAAATTTCTCTTCTTCATTTATATAAACATTATTACTTTTATTTCTGAGTGTGAATATTGTTGAGCATCTGCACTGAAGATTTGTTTAACCAACATGCTGTCCAAATACAGATGTTCTATTAGTATCAGACTCAAATAGTTATAGTATTGAGAAATGTCAGCATTTTCTTTGCAGGTACACTTGTTGCTTTATTTCTTTCACAACATGTTGCTGTGGCCCTTTGCATTCACTTAGGATCATGGCTCAAAATGTATTTTTTATTCCTCTTCATAGATGCTGCTTGACTTGCTGAGTACCTCTAGCATTTTGTGTGTGTTCCTCAAGACTTCCAGTGTCTGCATAACCTAGTGTAGTCATTTCTATACTTTTATCTTTTTGAAATGTATTGTATGTAGAGTGATGAACTGTTGGAACAATAAACATAAGCTGTCGCACTCTATGAGACTCTAAAGAAGTATAGAAAATGTTTCATGGTGTTAGAACAATGGTGATGTTATATAAAAAGATGGTTAAGTTCCACTATTCAGGATAATATGGATCAGATTAGGAGATGGAACTTGGAGGTTCCGATGTATAAATGAGAGAAGACCTGTTTAAATTTAGCTTGATGAATTAACTACTGCTGGTAGAAATATTATACAAGTTGTGTATGTTATCCTCATAGTTAACTTGATATCGGAGTCCAAAAATCAGAATCAAAATAGGATTTAGAATCAGCATTATTTATTTATTGAGATACAGTGTGGAACAGGCCCTTCTGGCCTTTTGAACTGCGCCATCTAGCAAGCCCCAATTTAACCCTCGCCTGACCCCTGAACAATTTATAATAACCAATTAACCTATTAACCGGTACATCTTTGCACTGTGGTAGGAAACCAGAACACCCAGAGGAAATCCATGGGGTCATAGGGAGAATGTACAAACTCCTTACGGACATCGGCGGGAATTGAACCCAGGTCGCTGGTACTATAAAACATTGTGCTAACCGCTACCCTACTCTGCTGCCCATTTTTATAACTGACTTATATGACGTGAAGTTTGTTTAGCAGCAGCACTATGATGCAAAAGCATAAGAGTTGTTATAAATTACAGAATTAAGTAGTTTCAGAAGCAAGGAATAATGGGGTAGTGTTCATAGATTCATGGGCCATTCAGGCATCTGATGATGGAGGCTCTTTCTGAATTATTCAATGTGGGTCTTTAGGCAATACAGCTACAGTAGTAAATACTGATGTAACCAAAAATTCCTTCAGTCTTATGTGAATTGTGGTATATGAATTTTTTTTGAGTATTTGAGTAAGAAAACAATTCTTTGAAGATCCTAGAAATGTTTGGAAATCTTAGGGAGAAGCTGAAAATGGTTTCTGAATTAAATAAACCACTATCAGGCTACTAAATTATTCTAACTTGCAGTAAGCAGATAGGGAAATATGTTTGTTTAATTACGTGATTTTTCTATTTTTCTAGAATATGATCGACTGGGATTTCTGAAGCTTGATTCCAGAACGTAAGCATTATTTAATTAAAATATATTGATCTTGGTAATGTTTTATGTACTAAATCCTGACGGATCAGAGTACTTTATCCATCGACAGTAAGTGCCGGAGACACACATTCTGCAATTGTACTTTACGTTTCCTCAGCAGCAGCTAAAAAATATTTAGTGGTTACATTATGCATGTTGAATTTTCTGTGACATGTTTCAGGTTGCACTATTGTGAATCAAAAATGTTTACTGTATTCTCATTGTTTAGTATTTACAGGGCCTTATAGCTAATGTGGTGATTAAGGGTCTTTAATCGACTTAATCCATGAAATTGAACAGAAAATATAAACAAGCTGGGGAGTCAGTTTTTATATTGAAGAAAAGATTGCATTTAATATTCTGAGGTAAATTCAAAATGCATGTTCAGTTCATTCAGTGGCTCTTTTTAGTTTTTGGTTTAAGCATTTTAAAGTTTCAGCGCTGAACCCCTCCCCTTTAAATTCTCAGAGCATATATACAAAGTTATGAAAGAGAAAATGGTGATAAAAAGTGTATTAATAATGAAATAAAGCAACACTGAACTGTAGAAGAGCCCCCTTGACCCCTATTTTGAATAGGGCATCTAATTCCTGCTTTTGTAATTAAAACAGAAATTGCTGAAAAATTTCAATAGGTCTGGCACCATCAATGGAAAAAGAAACAGCTAACGTTTCATGGTTGAGACTCTTCAGTGTACCTGAGAAAGCAGAGAGAAGTAGTAGGGAAGATGGGGAAGACAAAGGGTGGAGCACAGGGAATATCTCCAATGTTTTACCCTGCAAATATGAAGTCCTTTAAATATTAAAACTCAATCATCACAAAAATCATTCATTTCCACCTGCATCATGTTACTGCTTTATTCAGATTCTTTTTCCCAGGGTGGAAATGTCAATGCTAGAGGGCATAGGTATGAGGTGAGAGGGGGATAGCTTAAGGGAGATACACTGAACAAGTTTATTTTCATACTGAGAGAGGTAGGTCCTGGAAATTACTGCCACTGAAGATGGTGAAAACAGATATAATTGCCATGTTTAAAAGCTATTTAGACAGGTAGATGAACAGGCAGGGAATAGAGGGAGCAACATGCATAAAATGCTGGAGGAACTCGGCAAGTCAGCAGCATCTCTGGAAGGAATTGAACAGCTGACATTTCAAGCTTGATGAAGGGTCTTGGCCTGAAACATTGACTGTTCATTCCCCTCTATAAACATTGCTGAGTTCCTTGAGCATTCTTCGTGTGTGTTCCAGATTTCCAGCGACTGCAGTCTCTCTGTGTCTTTTCCTTGCTTCTCTCACGAGCACTAATACCCCAGAGGCATCACCAATCTGTTGGCTCTTTGGTGCTGCTACTTCTATGGGCAAAAACAGAAGACAGACTACTTTTACTCTTGTTTCTGTTAATACCTGCCAATTATTCAGGAACTAGAAGTCTACCTAAACTTCTTTATCCCCTTCAGCTGCTGGTTATTTCGATGAGCTTGACTGTTCAATTCTGAATGAGAACTGTTAGCTCACCATGAGTTTGTATTTATTTATTTATTGAGATACAGTGTGGAGTAGGCCTTTCTGGTCCTTCAAGCCACGCTGCCCAGCAGTCCCCTGATTTATAATGACCAAGTAACCTAACAAAAGGTATGTCTTTGGTCTGTGGAGGGAAACTGGAGCACCCAGAGGAAACCCACATGGTCACAGGAAGAACATATGAACTCCTTAAAGGCAGTGGAGGGAATTGAACCCAGGTTGCCTGTACTGTAAAGCATTGTGCTAACCACTACACTGCCATGCCGTTCTTAAGCTATTCTGCCTGTGGTATATACTTATCTGATGAACTGTGAGGGAGCCCTGACAAGGCAACTTCTAATGATTTTCTCAGATGTTTGTGTGAGGTGCATGATTAATATACTTACCTTTATTGCCTTTGCCTGCTTATTTTGTGTCAGTGTTCTTTCTTATTAATCTGGAAATGTTCCTCCCTGAGTACAATCACAGCTGTTAAAATGTCAAATTTGTACTGCCTGATGTGCTCCAGCTGCCCACTCCAGATTTTGTTGTCCTACGTACCCAAGTTCTTCTTGGTTTGAGTAATTGTTTTCATTCATTGAAGTCATTGAAAACTACAAGGCAGAAATAGGCCCTTCGGTCCATCTTGTCCATGCCGAACTATTAATCTGCCTGGACCCATCTACCTGCACCCGGACTGTAGCCCTCCATACTCCTCTCATCCACGTACTTATCCAAATTTCTCTTGAATGTTCAAATCAAACCTGCATCCACCACTTCCACTGGCAGCTCTTTCTGCACTCTCATCACCCTCTATGAAAAAGCTCAAAGTAAATTTATAACCAAAGTACATTTTTGTCACCGTTAAGGTTCATTTTCTTGCAGACATTCAGAGCAAGTACCAATAAAAAGCATAGAATCAATGAAAAACTGGACAAACAGCAAAGATCCAAAAGACAACAAATTATGCAAATACAGAAAAGGGTTTTTTTTTGGGGGGGGAATAATTAAATAAATAATAAATATCGAGAACCTGAGTGTATAGTCTGTGAAAGTGTGTTCATTGGTTTGGAAGCAGTTCAGTGTTGGGGTTAGTGAAGTTAAGGTTGAGGGATGATAACTGTTCCCACACCTAGTGGTGTGGTAACTAACGCTCCTATACCTTTTTCTTGATGGCAGCAGTGAGAAGAGAGCATCTGCAGAATATCTTGTGTTTTTGAGAAGAGAGCATGGCCTGGATGGTAGGGGTCATTTAGGATGGATGCTGCTTTCCTGCTGTAGCACTCCTTAAAGATGCGCTCAGTGCTTGCGATGGACTGGGCCATATCCTTTACTTTTTGAAGGCTTTTCTGTTCAAGGGCATTGGTGTTTCCATACCAGACCATGATGCTACCAGTCAATTTATTCTCCACCATGTATTTATAGACGTTTGTCAGAGTTTTAGATGACATGCTGAACCTTTGCAAACTTCTAAGAAAGTAGAGGCACTGTCGAGCCTTCTTTGTAATGGCTGTTATGTGCTGGACCCAGGACAGATCCTTTGAAGTGATCTCTGAAAATCCCCTTCATGTACAGAGAAGATTTACTAGAATGTTACCTGGGTTTCATCTCCTAAGTTACAGAGAAAGGTTGAACAAGCTGGGTCTTTATTCTTTGGAGCGTAGAAGGTTGAGGGAGGACTTGATAGAGGTGTTTAAAATTATGAGGGGGATAGATAGAGTTGACGTGGATAGGCTTTTTCCATTGAGAGTGGGGGACATGAGTTGAGAGTTAAAGGGCAAAAGTTTAGGGGTAACATGAGGGGGAGCTTCTTTACTCAGAGAGTGGTAGCTGTGTGGAACAAGCTTCCAGCAGAAGTGGTTGAGGCAGGTTCGATGTTGTTGTTTAAAGTTAAACTGGACAGCTATATGGACAGGAAAGGAATGGAGGGTTATGGGCTGAGTGCAGGTTGGTGGGACTAGGTGAGAGTAAGAGTTTGGCAAGGACTAGAAGGGCCGAGATGGCCTGTTTCCGTGCTGTAATGGTTATGTGGTTATATGTTCCCCTTAATTATTTCACTATCATTCTTAAACCATGACCACTAATTCGAGTTTCATCCTACCTCAGTAGAAAAAGCCTGCTTGGATTTACCCTGTTGTACCCCTCATAATTTTGTCTACCTTCATATAATGGTGAGAAGTTACTGAACAAATAGAGAAGGAAGTGCAGATATATCTTCTCTTGTATTCCAGCACTCCATACTGATTATTTCGCTTAGTCAGTGATCATGTTATTAAAAGAAATTGTGAGAAATAGAAGAAGCAATTTCTGTGGTGGATGGCCCCATCATACAGCCTGCCTTTTAAGAATTGAAGAAAAGAAACCCATTTTTGCATTATGGAAGTCTGAATCACTTCCTCAGCTGAGAATTGATGTGAGATGTTAATTTGTAAACTATGCTTGGCAGATGGAAGTCTTGTTGAACATTCAGCAAGGGTTGTGGAATGAAGGCAAGTGCATGGGGCTAGGTCACAAAGCAGCCATGGCAGAGGAAGCACCAGTAAATGACATCCTTACTTCAATGTTTCTGTTATTGTTTCAACATTTTCGACTTCTGTACTGTAATATTTTATTAATGCCGTGGCATCTGTCTCTTTCAGTAAAGTGACTTAAATGAATAGTTTAAATGATCAACATTTTTGTTGGTGCTTTATGATGGTGTATGGAATTTTGATAGGGCAGACTCTTGGCATAGTCTTCAGCTATGGTATGTGATCGCTGTTGCTCGCACTTTACCTTATTGAGACAGTTGAACCATTTGAGCTCCCTAGAGAATTTAGATAACCGATAACAGATTTTAGCGACCATAATGGAATTTCAAATCTTATATTATTTAGAAGGGTGTGGTATAAATGGATTACAGCTGTTTAAGAACTCTATGCAAATATTGCTATTCATAAATTGGAAGTGGCTAAATCCACTGTAGCTTTTTAATTTGTATAAAGCTTGGCAGTTTTGCATCCTGATTTAGATGAATGCTGAAGTCTTAATACAACTATTTTTGTGATGTTTAAAGGAAGTGATGGAATAAAGGACATAGATCTTTGGAGCCTTTGAAGGCAGCCAAAGCATGAGCATCCTCTTACAAGATAGTGATAAACTTCAATACATTGGATTGAATTTTCTGTGTGTAGACACCGGTCAAAGTAGGCAATGGAGCAGTTTGAGATGCTCACTCTGTTAACTTTTGGCAAGTAAATCTTCAACCTGTAGGTCTCATGTGGTAGAATTCCATCGGATTTCCTCCTTAATTCTCTTGGCTCTTCACGTTGCTTGGCTTCTTTTGCAACCTTGCTAAATAGACAAGCTTTTGCCACTCTTTCTAAATGTGTTCCTTTGTCTCAAGTGTCATTTAATGATTAAGTGGCTAATAATCGCTTTGAGCCACTTTTCTACATAAAGCTGCTATATAAATAACAGATAATGCTACTTCAACAAATATTTAGACGCAGTTAAAGATAGATCAGCCACCTGATTATGCACCTGACTTTTATCAGCTGCACAACTAATTTGCATTACCCCTTGGAGTTTTTACATAATTCATGGCGCAACTGAAGAAAATGATAATAAATGCTAAGGGGCTTTTACTTTGGGCTGTTGAATTTATAAGTTGGGTAGCCTAATTTCAGGGTAGTAATTTAGTCATTTAAGTCTCAACTCGTTACTCAGAGGGCTGTGGATGTTCAATCATTCAGTTTAAGGCTGGGATCAATAGAATTTTGGGAATGTGGGGTTATGGAGATTGGAGAAGAATATATGGAGAATTAAACATGGCCTTAAAATGGCAGAGCAGGCTGCAGTGTTATATTTTTTTCATTATGTATACAGCATAACAGACTGGTATCTGCAGAAAGCTGCATATATCGACAGGTATACACAAGTGATTACAATATTCAAACTGTTTTAGTATAGATAATTTGATTTAGCAGTGCTTATACAGTATGTCATTATTGTTAGTAAGTTCTGAAAATTTAATTTGTGGGTAACTCATAGGGAACTGGAGAAATCAGTAGTGGACAACAGAGGAGATGGCTGTACCTTTGCTGATACCCAGAAAGACAGACATTATTCTCCCTGCCTCCCCACATTGAACTACACACGGTAAGTGCAGAAACTCAACGGACACGTTGTGAGCTCCCAGTACGCCAAAGGTAGAGAATAACTATATTTCCTAACAATGCAGGAGACAGATTCTCTCAGTGTAGAGATCATTGTTTAGGATGTAAATTTAGAATGGCCATAGTTTGCACGTCTGAGAGGGAGTTCAACGGTTTTCACCCACTGATGATGATGTAACCGCAATATTTCCAAGTCAGGATGATGTGATTTGGCGAGGTAAAGACATTACTGCTCTTTTTCTTTGGAGAGGTAGAGTTCACAAATTTAGGAGATCCTGATGAACTGCTATATTGCCTCTTGTAAATAGTATATCTTGTGACTGTGGGTGTGCCCTTGTTGGAGGGGGTGACTAGTTAAAGTGATGTACGTGATTGCCTTTCAAGCAATCTGCTTTGTTCTGGATGGTACTAATCTTGAGTACTATTGGAGCTGTGTTCACTGAGGCAAGCAGATCGTAATTCATCCTACATTGGACATGTCCTGTGAGGAGAGGAAAGGCTTTGGAGAGATGTTTTCTATCTTATGCCTGGCTTCTGACCTCCTGCTGTGTAGTTAAAGTACTTTTGTGACTGGTTCAATAAAAATTCATGGTTAAACTGAGCAGAATTTTATTAATGGGCAAGTCATCAAATGTCAAGATGAAGTTATTGAATTCTGTTCAATGCCTAACATTTCACGTGGTGGGAGTCTTAAACGCATTACTGAAGAAGCATCTTGTCCAGAAACATCGACTGTTTATTCCCTTCCATTAATGTTGCCTGAGTTGCTGAGTTCTTCCATCATTGTGTGTGTCTTACTCCTTTCACTTTTCTGATAATTGAAGACTGGCTGATAGGTTAGTAATTGATCAGAATGGACTTTAATCTATATTCAGAAAACATCTTAACCCTTTTCCACCTAATTTAGTTGTTTCTTCTTTGTAGCTTTGTTGAAGCATCTTGGCTAGAAGCATAGCTAATTCTAGACACTAGAATATTTCAGTACAGTACAGGCCCTTTGGCTCTCGATGTTGTGCCAACCCATATATTCCTTTAAAGAACTGATTTTTTACTCTGATTTTATGATCTGTGGCCTTTGCTGAGGACCCAAGAAATAGACCAGGTTGGATCTTGCTGTTCTGGGTCTCCTGCTGGTGAGGATTACAAGCTGTTTAGCCTCTCATTCTTTTGTTGGACTCATTGATGATGGGGATCCTGGAGCTCCCTCTACATTCCAGTTGCTAATTCGCCCTTGTTTTGAATGATCATTTTTGTTGATTATTGGTCAGACTTTAGGAGTAAATGAGTATAATATAATTTTTATGAATATTTGAAGTTGGTTTTGTTCCATCTGAAACTAGAGTCTTTAATGTAAAAATAAGAGCAAGCAAGGAACCCATGAAGCACAAGTTAGGTATGGAAGAATGGGAAAACTATGTTAAAAGTAAGTAAGCAATAGTTAACATTTTAAAAATTAATAGATTATTTACAATAAATCTATCCCTTTAACATGCAAAACCTAACAGGAAAGGTGGTCCAGCCATGGCAAAGAGTAGTTAAATATATTTGATCAAAGGGAAATGCTTATAATGTTGCCAAACAGAGCAGTACACGTAATGACAGGAAAAACTTTAATATTTTAGCAAAGTGGAGCATGAAATTGACAATAAAAAAAGTAGAATGGAAGAATAATATTGCAAATGACATAAATTATACATGAGAAGGAAAAGATTAGTGAATTAATATTTGTAATAAGAATAGTCTTGGAGGGATTAATGGAACTTAAAGCTGATAAATTCCGGGTACAGTAGATGCATGAATTGTCATCTTCCAGCATAAGTTCTAGATTGTTCCTGTAGAACGTTTAAGAAAGAAGGAAGTAGGGAACTATAGACCAGATATCTTGACATCAGCAGTTGGGGCTATGGATTTGGTTATTTAAGAAGTAATACCAGAACACTTAAAAATAATAATAGGATTAGGCAGAGGCAACATAGTTTTCTGAGAGAAAAAATATGTTTGACAAATTTGTTACGAGAGTTTTTTTCCTTTGTATGTAGTAGGACAGATAAGGGTGAACAAAGGAATTTAGTTTATTTGGAGTTTCAGAAGCATGTTGATAAGGGGCTATGAAATTATTAAACAAAATTAGAGGACGTGAGGAGTAATATACTGGTGTGTATTTAGGGTTGATTAACGGGTAGAAGACAGAGTAGGAATAAACTGGGTGGGATCAGATACTAGACACTTTCAAACAAGAGAAAATCTGCAGATACTGGAAATCCAAGAAGCACACACAAATTGCTGGAGGAACTCAGCAGGCCAGGCAGCATCTATGGAAAAGAGTATAGTCGACGTTTCAGGCCAAGATCCCTCATCAGGACTGGAGAAAAAAAGATGAGGAGTCAGTGAGAAGGTGGGGGTGGGGAGGAAGAAACACAAGGTGATAGAGGAAACTGGGAGAGAGGGGGGTGAAGTAAAGAGCAGGGAAGTTGATTGGTGAAAAAGGTACAGGGCTGGAGAAGTGTGAATCTGATAGGAGAGGACAGAAGGCCGTGGAAGAAAGAAAAGGGGAGGAGCACCGGAGGGAGGTGATGGGCAGGTAAGAAGATAAGGTGAGAGAGGGAAAAGGGAATGGGAATGGTGAGCGGGGGGCGGGTGGTGGTGGTGGGGGGGTGTGGTGGTGTGCCATTACCAGAAGTTTGAGAAATTGACGTCCATGCCATCAGGTTGGAAGCTACCCAGATGGAATATAAGGTGTTGTACCTCCAACCTGAGTGTGGCTTCATCTGGACAGTAGAGGAGGCCATGGACTGACATGTTGGAATGGGAAGTGGAATTAAAATGGGTAGCCACTGGGAGATGCCACTTTTCTGGCCAACGGAGCATGGGTGCTCAGTGAAACGGGCTCCCAATCTATGTTGGGTCTCGCCCATATACAGGAGGCCACACCAGGAACACCAGACACAGTAGATAACCCCAAAAGACTCACAGGTGAAGTGTCACCTCACCTGGAAGGACTGTTTGGGGCCCTGGATGGCAGTGAGGGAGGAGGTGTGGGGGCAGATGTAGCACTTGTTCCACTTGCAAAAATAAGTGCCAGGAGAGAGATCAGTGGGAAGGGACGAATAGACAAGGGAATCACATAGGGAGTGATCCCTGCAGAATGCAGAAAGTGGAGGGGGGGGGGGAGAGAAAGGTGTGCTTGATGGTGGGACGCTATTGGAGATGGTTGAAGTTATGGAGAATTATGTGCTGGACACAGAGGCTGGTGGAGTGGTAGGTAAGGACACGAGGAACCCTATCCTTGATGGGGTGGGCTATGTGAAATAGTTTTATTTTCCAGGCCTACACAGGTATCACTCCCCAACTTTTCCTACGTTACATTGATGACTGCAATAGCGCTGCCTCCTGCAGCCATGCGGAGCTCGTCGACTTCATCAACTTTGCCTCCAACTTCTATTTTGCCCTCATATTTACCTGGTCCATTTCCAACACCTCCCCCCCATTTCTCAATCTCTCTATCTCTGGAGACAGCTTATCAACTGACGTCCATTATATACCCTCCGACTCTCACAGCTACCTGGACTATATCTCTTCCCACCCCATTACTTGTAAAAACGCCATCCTTTTTTTGCAATCACTCTGCTCTGCTCTCAGGATGAGGCTTTGTATTCCAGATTGAAGGAGATGTCCTCCTCCTTCAAAAAAAGCAGCTTCCCTACCTCCACCATCAGTGCTGCCCTCAACTGCATCTCTTCCATTTCACACATGTCTGCCTTCACCCCATACTGCTGCTACTCCACCAGGGAGAGGGTTCCTCTTGTCTTCACCTACTACCCTGCCAACCTCTGTGTCCTGCACATAATTGATCTCTGATTGGATCCTACCACCAAGCACATCTTTTCCTCCCCTGCCACTTTATGTTTTCTGCAGGGACCGCTCCCTACGCGACTCCCTTTGTCCTTCCCCACTGATCTCTCTCCTGGCACTTATCCTTGCAAGCGGAAAAAGTGCTACAACTCCTCCCTGACTACTATTCAGGGTCCTAAATAGTCCTTACAGGTGAGGCAACACTTCCCCTGTGAGTCTCTTGGGGTCATCTACTGTATCTGGTGCTCCCGGTGTGGCCTCCTGTATATCAGTGAGAGTCGATGTAGATTAGGAGACCGCTTTGCTGAGCTCCTACACTCTGTCCACCAGAAAAAGTGGGATCTCCCAGTGGCCACCCATTTTAATTCCACTTCCCATTCCCATTCCAACATGTCAGTCCATGGACTCCTCTCCTGTCGCGATGAGGCCCAAGTCAGGTTGGAGGTGCAATGCCTTATATTCCGTCTGGGTAGCTTCCAACCTGATGGCACGAAGATCGATTTTTCAAACTTCTGATAATGGCACCCCCCCACCCCACCATTTCCCATTTCCTTTTCCCTCTCTCACCTTATCTCCTTGCCTGCCCACCACCTCCCTCTGATGCTCCACCCCCTTTTCTTTCTTCTATGGCCTTCTGTCCTCTCCTGTCAGGTTCCTACTTCTCCAGCCCTGTATCTCTTTCACCAACCAGCTTTCTAGCTCTTTACTTCACCCTCCCTCCCCCCATCCTGCTTCCATCTATCACCTTGTGTTTCTTCCTGCCCTCCCCCCACCTTCTCACGCTGACTTCTCATTTTTTTTCCAGTCCTGATGAAGGGCCTTGGCCCAAAGCATCGACTGTGCTCTTTTTCATAGATGCTGCCTTGCCTGCTGAGTTCCTCCAGCATTTCCAGTTTGGGAATCTCTAACTACTGGGCAGGGATTGGTGCGGCAACCCATGCTGTTTACCACCTGCATCGGTATTTTGGATGAGAAAACAAATATAGTTTGCTGGGTGGCAGACTTCATTGTTAAGAAGGTGCAGAGATGCTTTGGAGGAGATGGACATAAAGTGAATGGGCAAGTGGAATGTAATGTGGAAAAATGTGAGGTGGTTCACTTCAGTTAAAGCAGGTGGAATGTTTGTGAAATGGTGAACAACTGAAACGTATTTATATCCAGAAGTATCTGGATGGTGTTATACATAAATCACTGAAATTTAATTGGCATCTACATATACCTTTATTGTAGGTGAATTTGAGTGCAAGAAAGTCAATGTTTTTGTCATAAAGTCACACAGTTAGAAAGCAGGCTAAATAGATTTAAATAATTAAAGCAACATTTAACCAGTTAATACAAAGAACTATAATTTGAAGTGAATGAAACATTAAAAGACATAAATATCTAGTGAAATAATAAAGGCAAAATGCAGCTTGAGCTTCTTCAAATAAATGGGGTTGTTGCTCTTTCAGTCACCATGGCTGGCTTAAAGCCGAGGAGTTGGGTGTAAGGTACAACCCACTCTTCAGCTCCGTACAATCCAGAAAGCAAAACAAAAACCCTGCATATTGTGAAAAGGTTTTTTTGACCTGAAATACGGTTTCCCTGCTGTTTGATTTGCTGACTGTTTCCAGCATTCTTTTTATTTCACTCTGTTTTACAACTGTCCCTAGATCTGGTCCAGATATGCAGCTGCCTCAGTTTAAACATGACAGCTCCCCATGAAATTATTGACCATTAACGGAGAGAGATCTGGCTCATTGAATTCCCTATAACGTAGCTTTATGATCCCAAGAACTGGGATAAAGGTAACTAAGTTTGACAATTTATGAACTTCAGTTGAATTAACAGTAAGAGTTTGTCTTAACCACGAGCACAATATATGTTAGGTTTAGTGTAGTTTTAGGCTAAATCACTGGTGCAATTTAGAAATATCAGCATGTGCTCTTAGTAACAAACAGTTTATGTGGCTGCACCCTAAGGAATTTAAAGTCATACAGGCTATGTTCTATTCCATTCTTACGTTATAGAAGATTATTAGATATTTTTGATGGCTTTTTGAAAGCCTATGTACTTAAGTTCAGGAGTATCAGCCTAATCAATTATTTTAACTGGAGAATTAAGATGTATGTTGTTTACATGTTTTGTACATGGTTATTGTGGTTGTTTAGAGGAAGCGTTTGGCAAAGATCATGACTTATTAGTGCAGGGTACAAGTTTGCAGGTAAAAGCAAGGTTTTGCCAACTTACTTCAGGACTTTGGCAGAGAGTTGCCAGTTGTTCAACTGCAAGGAATACATGCTCCAACTACATGGTGAATTCACTCAATGCCATTATGGGCTGTGAATTATTCATGAACAATTCATTGCCAGTCCAAAAGGGAAGTTATTAAATTACCTTTGGACAGTATTTAATAACTAGCATGAAAGGGAAGAGGGGAACAAGGCATTGCTTTTGACTGAATCAGTTTACTAAATGAAAAGACTACTGCGCTATTAGGTCTACCAGTCCTCTCAAAAATACGAATTGGTATTGCAGAACTTGTTTGCAGAATGATAGTAATGTTTAGATCTTGGCAAACTAAGAAAGCTTGCTGGAGATAGTCAACAGGATGAAGAAATAGGTGGCAGGTATAGATCAACTTTGAAAATATGATCCAGTACACTTTGGGAAACGCTAATATTCTTAACAATGAAAGCATCCTCAGCTCCCTTCCCTACACCATTCATTTGGTGTCTTTAGCTGCTCTCGCCCCATGCTTTAATCATCTCCCTCCTTTCTCTGCTTTTCAGTCACTCTTTAACAGAGTTGAGGAAGATCTCTCCTTGTGTCACAAATTTTGTTCCTTGAATGTGCCTTGAGATATTTTATTAAAGGCATCGTGCAAGTACAAGTTGTTACTGCATCTAATTTTGGGACTTTATTTCAGGAAGAAGGTAAATGCCACAATGAGGAGAGAGAAGTTATTTATTAAAATGATAACAGAAATGTCAGGCACATTATGTGGAGGGAGGGACTAGAGAAGCTGAGGCTCATTTTGTTGAGGAAGTCTGAGAGAGCTATTTAGAATTATAAAAAACACCGAAAAAGTAAACAAGGAGAGCAGTTTCTGTGGATTGGTTGGCCGGTAAAGAAATACATACTTTTCAGTCCCAAATCCATGAAAAAATTAGCAGATTTTTTTTGAAATGCAGAAAATATCAGGCCAGCAGTAATGTTAGAATTTATATCCATGGCAACCATTTAGGAATGAAATGAATATAAGAGTGAGGTAAATTAGACTACTTTTTTTTTGCAGCATTTGTTAGTGTAAAGTCCTGAATTGACCCCTTCTGTAATTTTTGTGTCTGTCTAGTGCTTCTGTATTAGTAATCTTACTTGTTTTTAATATTGTTCTCTCTTCCTCTAGCTCAGCAGAATTGAGCTATAAAAATGGAAATATCACAGAAGGTGGCTGCAGAAAAGGATTTGCCTCTGCACAGATGACAGCAATCTTTCCAAAGTAAGAAATCATTCCAACTATAATTTATTTTCCATTGTTTGCCATACTGAATTAGACACTCTGTAACCTTTGAAATACTTGAATTGATTTTCAAATTTGGTATCTCTCCAAAATAAAGAGTATCAGCTTCTGCCTCTAATATCATACCAGCTGTGTCAGCTCATTTGCTGGAAAAACCTTCATTTATATCTCTTTACTTTCAGGGTTGATTTCTTAAGGCATTGTTCATTAGCCTTATTTCTAAAGGAGGTAATCAAGGATCCTACTGCCTATTGTCTAAGTCGTCCTATTTCTAGTTTACCTGTGGACTTCTGTGCTTTTCAATCAATGTACATTGGAATCCAATTAACTTGTATTGCAATTATAAATCTGTCATTTTGACAGTTCACTATGGTACTCTGGGAATGGTCTAGTAACAAAGGTGTTACTTTTCAACTGATATGCTCTACCAAGACTTTGCATGCCTTTTTGCACGAAGCTAAAGAATCCTGTGAGTCTAAAGAAAAGTTTGGGAGTTTATGCTGATTTGCGACCAATTTTTGCTTTTTTGGTCACTCAGATAAATACTTTGATTGTGGTTTTGATTGTTCAGTGCAAGTTGGCTGTCAGGTAAGTAATTTTCAAAAGCTCTTCTGAGCTAATGTAATTGCTGATAAGACTGCATCCCTCCCTGATGTAATCAACTACAGTAGGTGCTGGTTTATTTTTCCAAAGCTGATTATTAGCATTTCATTCTATTCATCAAAAAAAATTCTTAACTAACCCATCTGCTCTTGTAGCCTGTGGTTTGACATCTAGTTTCCTTTCTTGTAGTCTACCGTTCAACATTCTGGAGTTAACAAACTGGAATTAATCAAAAGCTCTGCACAAATATACTTGTCCAGAAAAATAAGTACATGCACTGAAAATGAAGTTATTGAATGCACTAAGAGCAAATGCTATGTGATCATCTGGTACAATACAGTTTACAGCACTGAACTTGGATAAAGGCCTTGCATTCATAATCTTTGGTTTTTAAGGCATTAGAAGTTGTGATCTGTTCGTGTTGATAGTGGGGACTAAGGTTGGGTAAGGAGAATCAGGCAGAGATGGAGAGTGAGAGCAGTGGGTGTGGAGAGAGGATCATGAAGTGGAAGTGGAATTGAAACATACAGTGAAATGAGTTGTTTGCTTCAATGACTAACACAGCCCAAGGATGCGCTGGGGCAGCCCGAGTCTGTCAGCATTCCAGCATCTGCAGTCTCTCATATGAGAATCAGGTTTATTGTCATTTTATGGCAACAATACAGTGCAAGACATACAAATTACTGTAAGCTGCAATAACTACATAAATAGTGCAAGTGAGGAATAGTGAGGTAGTGTTCATGGGCCATTCAGAAATCTGATGGCAGATGGAAGCAGTTGTTCTTAAAATGCTGAGTGTGGGTCTTCAGGCTCCTGTACTTTCTCCCTGATGATTGTAATGAGAAGAAGGCATGTCCCAAATGTTAAGGGTCCTTAATAATGGATGTCACCTTCTTGAGGTACCACCTCTTGAAGATGCCCTTGATTATGGGGAGGGTTGTGCTGGTGATGGAACAGCTGAGTCTACAGTCCCCTGCAGCCTCTTTCGAATCTGCACATTGGAGCCTCCATATCAGGCTGTGATGCAATCAATCGGAATGCTGTCCACCGTCCATCGGTAGAAATTTGTTACCCGAGTTTATGGTGACGTATGAAATCTGCTGAAACTCTGAATGAAGTATAGACACTGGTGTGCCTCCTTTGTGATTGTGTCAAAGACCTCGGCCCAAGATAGATCTCCTGAAATGTTGGTACCCAGGAAGGTAATGCTGCTCACCCTTCCCACCACTGAACCTGAAATGAAGACTGCCATGTTTTCTCACAACTTTCCCTTCCTGAAGTCCACAATTAACTACCTTGTTGATTAATTGACACTACTCAACAAGCCTATTTGCCCCACCTTGTTCACCTTCTCATCACTATCTGAATTTCTGGCAGTAGTGTCAGTGATGAATTCTTCAACAATATTTTTCCTCCAGATGGGGTGAAATATACAAGTTATTTTTCAGTCGCTCAGTATATAGTAAGAAAACAACAGTTAACGTTGAATGCCTTATTGAAAAGGCTCAAGTTGTGCAATGAATGTTTTAAAAATGTTTTTAAAATTGATATACAGCACAGAATAGGCCCTTTTGACCTCTCGAGCCATGTTGCTCAGCAATCCTCCAATTTAATCCTAGCCTAATCACGGGACTATTTACAACGACCAATTAACTTACCAACTGCAATGTCTTTGGACTGTGGGAGGAAACCAGAGCACCCTGAGGAAACCCACGTGGTCACAGGGAGAACATATAAACTCCTTACAAGCAGTGTGGGAATTAGGGTTAGGTTTGTGCTAATCACTACGCTACTGTATGTATTTCTGACATCTTTATTGAACAAATTTATTTTTTTATTGGAGCATGGGAGGGTCGAAATTCATGCCTGTGGCTGTTATGTACTTTTGCTGTTAAGTAAACTTTTTTTATTTTTGAAGTGATAATACTCTTTTGAAAGATAGTCATAACTAAAATATAAGTAAATAATAAATGTGCTTCAATTATTTTATGTAACAATGAGGATTTGACTCATTTTATGTTAATTATACTAAGCTCTAAACCTTTAATTTCATATGCATCACAAATTTTTAATATTTCAAATGCAAAATTGTATTATTTATGTAGTTTGAGATTTGCATGCGCCCTTGCATGGAAAATTTAAATATTCTTGTTTCTAACTTTACTCTTTTAGTTCACCTCTAATTATTCCCTAAATACTTGAAAAACCATTGGGACAGAAAAAGCATGTTATGATTGTGTAACTGTTTAGATTTTTATCCATGAAGTTCTATTGTTAAACTATTGTGATGGTGGAAGTGCGAGGACTTGTGATTTCATTTGGAACGTAAACATTCAAAACAATCCCTCGCAAATGAAAATTAGAATGTAGCATCAGTGGGCAGGCTAACATCTGATTGAATTCTCCAGTAGGTAAGGAGGGGAGTCTGTTGCATGGTGTATAGATGGCATTTTTAAAAATATGTATGTGCTAAGCTGCAGACAGCTGGAGCAGAAGTCAGAGGTCAACATGTACCCACTTAATTGCAATCACCAATTGTTTGCATTTATCTAATACTCTTTTATGTAAACGGTGTCAGTCTATTTTATGGCAACATTAAGGCACAAAAATTGACAATGAGCCCTATAGTTAGAAAATAGTAGAAAGGTGATGCATGAGCGTGTTAGAAATTGAAACTCAGCATAGATTATGAAAAGGTCATCATAATTTTGGACCATGTTTAAGGTAAATGATGGAAGAGGACAGAGTAAATTGAGCACTGATAAAACAACAAAACAAAGTTTAATTTTTCAGCTTTTGAGCAGATAAAGACGGGGCAAACTCATGATACTCCAAAGATGTGGTAAAGGTTGTTGAGGTGTTCAGAACCTTAGCTCAGGTTCACACACAGTTGCAAAAAAATTTTGTGAAGCCTTTGCAGTTACCAGATTTTCTGCATTAATTACTCATAAAATGTGGTCTGATTTTTTAAAATCTTTAAGTCACAATAACAAACACAAATTAACTAAACTGTTGACACGCAAACAATTGTACTTCTTCTCGTCAATACTGAGTACACCATTTAAACAATCACAGTCTAGGTTCAAAAAAGTATGCGAACTTCTGGAGAATGTCAGGGTGGTGGTCCGTCACCTGAAGCTTAATAGGAGTTGGATGATGCAACAAGATAATGATCCGAAACAAAAGAGTAAATCAACAGCAGAATGGTTTAAAAAGAAGAAATTTCATGCTTTGGAATGACCAAGTCAGAGTTCAGACCTTAACCCAATTGAGATGCTATGGCATGACCTGAAGAGGGCTGTTCATGCAAGGTATTCCAGAAATATTGAGGAATGGTTTAAAATTCCTCCTCGCTCTTGTGCAAGTCTGATCAGCAGCTACAGGAAATGTTTAGTGGAGGTTATTGCTGCCAAAGGAGGTTTATCTTTATTAAATATAAGGGTTCACATACTTTTTCCAGCCTGGACTGTGAATGATTAAACAATGACTTCAATAAAGACATGAAAAGTACCATTTTTTGTGTTATTAGTTTAGGCAGATTGTTCTTGTGTATTAATGTGACTTAGATGAAGATCAGACCACATTTATGAGTAATTAATGCAGAAAACCAGGTGATTGCAAAGGGCACACACGCGTTTTCTTGCTACTGTAATTCATGGAAGTTAAAAGGTGTCTGGTCCATCCTGTGGCAGTGATTAAGAAGGAAATAATTCAATGGAACAGCTTTAGCTGGCGGCTGAATCTTTGCTAGCATTTAATTGGAGTAAATATTTGTTCAATATATGGTAGATAAGCAGCATGACAAATCATAGACAATAGGTGTGATGAGAAGGGTGATTATATGGGGCTTGATATGATCGGCACACGTGAAATCTGTGCGGAGGATATTTCTGAAAAGTGTAGCGTGTATATTAAAATAGAAAGGGATTAACAATATTGCTATGAGGACCTCCTGAGATAATTGTGCTGGCGTGGGAAGAGAAACTTTCAGGCTTTGATTTCATGGATATGAATGAAGCCAGGCAAGAACAGGCCTACTCAGGTAGACAATGGAAAAGACTTCAGAAGTGGTTTCTGTGTTTAATACACACCCAAGGTTGCACACAAGTTAAGTGGGATAAGGAGAGAGATTCTGACAGCCAGAGTCACATAGAAAATGTTAATTATCACAGGTAGTGTCTTTGTTCTGTGACAGAGGAGACACATTATTGGAGCATTTCAAATGTGAGGCTCACAGAAAGGGAATGACGTGTTGAAGAAATTTGATTGCGTGTTACTGCAGGGGAAGGAATCATTGATGCTCTTACCGAAGGAGAGTCAGGCAGGAGCTCAGTGGGAATAGTTTTAGGAGAACAAGGAGTCTTTCATGTGGAAAATTTTTCTTTTGATAGCAGGAGAGAATTGATATGGTAAGGATAATGCTTATTTGGGTTTGGAGCACAGTGAGTCCTCCAGAGTTGGTTTATTGTGAAGTCTTTTGGAAGTAAAGAATATGGTACAAAGAGGCAACTGATAAAAATTCTTTGGACTTTTGGAGTCATAGCAGAAGGAAGAGTTAGGACTAATCACAGCATTACTACGAAAATAATCTTGAAGTGTAGGAAATAAAATGGAAATTCTTTACATCTCAAGTAACAAAAATAGAAGAATCTGAGTAAACTCAAAGGAAGTGTATGAACAAAAGATGGGAGAAAAAATTGATAATTACTATTACAAGATGAGAGAATCTCTAAATAATTACAGAAGGATGCTGTTGGAATACTTTGGCTTCTATTATATAATCCTGATAGTCCTATGAAAATACTGGAAACATTTAGCAGACCAACCAACACTAAGGGCCTGTTTCTGTGCAGAATAATTCTACAAATTCTATAAGACTCCATCATCAGGCAAACATTCCCCTCCCATCTCCTTTTTGCTTTTGAAAGGGAGCAAGTCCATGGTCTGTCTATTACTCCCTGTCTTGTGGCTCATTCCTATGTAACTACATTAAGTGCAACACCTGTCCTGTCACCACTCCCCTTCCCACCACCCAGGAACCCAAATTTTATTTCCAGGTGAAGTAGTGATTCACATGTACCTCTTCCAATCTAGTGCATTGTGGTCTCCTCTACACTAGAGAAGCAATACGCATCTTGCATGATTGTTATGCAGAGAAATTTCACTCTTTGATTTTGCATCCGATTGACAACCACTTTAACTCACCATTCCTCATCCAGCTTGATCTTTCTGCCCAAGGCTTCTTGCATGGTTACAGCGAAGCCCAATTCAAGCTTGAGGAAACAAAACCTCAGTTTCACTAACTTCACCAGCACTATAATCTTGTTAATTCTAATTACATTCAGTTCCTCACACTCACTCTATACTTCTTAGGAAAAGGTTAATGCATGGAGGGGGGAAAACCTTGCTTAAATGGGACGGGTTGTTTGTATGTGTATGTGAAATATATCCAGTTTATAATCATCAAGGAGAGAGCACCTTTAGATGGGCCTTGGTTCAGTGACTCCCCTGAGAGCATTCAGTGACTCGCAGCCATATTATAGCATGAGCCAAGATTTTTCTGCTCAGGTTTCAGGATTGGAATCTCCAGTGTCTTGATATTGGAGCAATCTGATTCATAGGTGAATGTATGCTATCAATTGAGCCACCACTGATGCAAGACGCAAAGTTCCACATTTGCCTTGGGGATCTGGCCCAAATTAATGATCAAATTATTGGGGTAATTAGGGAGTCAATTATCAAGGGTTACTAATTCATAATAGGATTGAGATCACAAGATTTTTAAACATTTGCAGAAAGCGTTATTGGGAACAGGGGAAGATTTGTCAAATGCTAAAGAATTTGCATTATTTCCGGACTGCTTTAGAACAGTTGACATTGATGTAATACATCGCGGTTTTTAACAGTTTTTTGTTAAAAATTTGGAGTTTTTAGTCAGCATGTGTAAAATGCAAATGCGTTGAAAGTTAATCAAAAACTTTATAGTGTAATACAAATTTTTTTTGTTCAATGTCAGCTAAAGTATTTGCCAACAAGTAAGTATTTCCATATTTAATTAAAAAGCAATTAGCAATAAAAAACATTGAGCAATGCTACTAAGGGTAACAGAATCAATGCAGAAAAATCTACTTAAAGAAGCAATTTATTTCTGTGAATGAATCAATAGACTCAAGTGGCTGAATGGCCTGCAGCTTTAACAGTTTTTTGCAGTAGAACCCAAGAGAGGGAAGAGTTTGGGAGTTTCACATTCAAGTCCTCATTATGTCTTATAATTTTTTTATGTTCTGAAAATATGAAAATATAGTGTGTTTTTTATTTTGTATTTTTAATCACTACGAGTTTAGTAATATCTTTCCATGTATGCAGTGTGTTGGTACACCTGCTCTTTTGGGTGGCGATGTGTCTTTCTATGCTGTTAACATTGTCTTTAGTTACCCCTTATTACCAGCAATATCTCTTAGGTTATTGTCACGTGCAATAAAAAAACATTGAGATTTAAATACACATTTTTTTTGCACCAACTTGTTTTAGAGTAACTAGCAGTAATTCAAGATTGACAAGTTGGAGTTTACTTAGCTTTTATTTTTCAAGAGTATTCAAATGTTATTGCTGGAAACATCAGAAGTTCTTCAAAATTGAACATCATTTTGGTAAGTAGTGTAATGTTGATGTATTAAGTTACACAGTCTGTGAGATTGATTAAGGGTACAATTGAGACTTCAGGGTTTCAATGCAGTTTAAAATGTTATTAGAATCTGGAGATACTCTCTCACTTTATTCATTACCTTGAACAGATGGTGCTATTGAGCAGACTTCAGTGATTAGATCAGCGGTTTAAGGAAACGAGGTTCTTACTGGAGTCCAGCATTAACTTGGGAGAGACAGTCTTCCTTTTGTTGGCTCACATCAGCTGCGTGGAAGCCACACAGTATGTTTTCTTTTACGTGTCACAGCTGTCGTATAAAATCCAAGATATAGTTTAAAAGAAAATTTGGCAAACATGGTATTTGTCTGTCTCACCTCTGTCATACTGATAGTGAAAAAGGTAATGAGAGAGCAGATTAATAAATATTGTAGGACAGATGTCTGTTGTACTCTTAAAAGCTTGAACCATATGGTGGACTGATGCAGTCTGTTAAGTTCATTGAGGCTCTATGTCATGTACTGAAGGACAAAGGTTTGTTCTGTGTCACAGATCAACTTTTGAATATTAGCTTGGAGGGCAGGGTAACATTGCATGAATTTTAGCTCCTTTCAATCCTCCCTGTTTGACCATGCTCTGGATCATCTCTCTATTTATCCCTTCCTTTGGCTCATTGTTAATATCCATTTGATTAAGCTGCTGTGAAGTAACTTATCTAGATAATACTTTGCTAAAGGCATTATACGAAAGTTGGTTTGGGTGGTACACGCACAAATGCCAAAAAAATCCCAGCAATGATATTCTTGCCTTGTTGCCAACCTGTTTAATACCCAATGCTTGCTCTGCACTGAATGAGCCGTCCTTGTTATCATGCAACGATTTGTAAAGTTATGCCATGGAATTTTGCTTTGTTCAGGATGGGTCAGTGTAGCAAGCTGGAAATTCATCAAGAATGTTATACAGTGCCAACCAGAAATAAATACCCATTCTTAAGACAAGTTAATCAGATCATGAAATTCCTGCACAGAGTGAAAGCGCACAGTTTTTACCCCCAGGGATGGGGTGCTTAAAAAAAGGCAAGAGTTTTAAAAGGGACATCAGGGGCAGTTTCTTCATGCAAAATGTGGTGTGTGTTTGGAATGAACTGCCAGAAATAGTGGTTGAGGTAGGCACGTTAGCAATATTTAAAAGCCATCTGGGTAAATGCATGGGTGGGAGGGATTTGGAGGAATGTGGGACAAATATGGGCAGATGGGACTAGTTTGCTTTACAACACAGTTGGCATGGATGAGTTGCGCTATAGGGCTAGTTTCTATGGCGTCAGCCCCTATGACCAACAGTTAAACGTCGTTTGTACTGGTACATTGATAAAAAGGACTGAGAGGGATATGAGCCAGATTCAGGCGATTGGGATTAGTTTAATAAGCCACCTTGGCTGGTATGGGTAAATTGGGCCAAAGACCTGTATCCATGCTGTATGACTCTAACCCAAGGACATCTAATTAAAATTAACTGTCTCCTCTTCCATTGTCAGCTTCTATTACAAATTGCCTTTTTTGAGAACGAGAATTTATATTAATTCTAAGGGAATTGATAACTTGTACCATTAGGCAGTATTTGCATATGGAAATGTGAAAAATTTTGGTGTTAATGTTCTCTAATATGATGTTGGTTTTGTTTCCTCCCTTTGAGTGTCTTTTAATGTAGACTTGCCTTGGAGATGGTTAACATTTTCTTTCGTAGTTTAAGAATGTTGCTGCTCTGGGCTTCAGCTCATTGTCAGAGAAAATTCCAACTTATAGATGTGATACAGCCTATCTGTTTCCAATTACATGCTGACAACGTAGCAGTATTGCTACATTTGTACCACATGCAGCCTGTTAATCATTTTGAAAAGTGCCCTTTCAAGATGATGTAGAAGGGTGTCTGATGCCATTTCAGTCACTTATCAAGATGCAACACTTAAGTCCTTTCATTACTATTTTTGAGATCCATTTTATAATTCCCACTGGTGAGAGAAAAGGCCTTTGCACGCAGCAAATCTAAAGCAGTGACATCTCAATAAACATTGTGAATATGGTTTAGTGACTCCTTCATGCAGAGTATACTTGATTAAGTGGATATGTACATGAGGCAGTAAGATATATCAGTGACAGTTAATGTAGGTGAAAACAGGATATGTTCTTTAAAGTGGAAGCTCGTGGAGGGGAAATATCTTGAAATGCCTTTCATGTACATTCAAAAAACAAATCCATGATGTGTATTGAAAACCTTGAGTTTGTTCTAGCATATTATGTGCTCTTGTTTTAAATTGCAAAATTGCTTCAGCAAAAATGGTTTTCTCACAAAACATTAAATTTCATGTGCCGCGTTATGTTTCATTTGCTTTTTAGTTTGTCTGCCTGAAAGCAGTCAACTTTTTATTGAAAGAATGCAATTAGAAGCTATGGTTTATCTTGGCCAATTGATTGTATCTATGTTTGTGAAAGCCATAGTGAGCATGGAAGTGGGTTCTTTGTCTCACTGCGTCTGTGACAACGATTAATCACCTATTTACCCCTTAGAGTTCTCCACACATTCTTATCTACTCTCCACTCCCACCCAGTACACCTCAATCTAGTTTCTACCACTCACAAATGAGGGAAAATTTACAGTGGCTAATTAGCCACCCAACCTGCATGCTTTTGGGATGTAGGAAGAAACTTGTGTGGTCACAGGGAGAACATGCAAATTCTATATGGCCAACAAACAAGGTCAGATTGAATTTGGGTCTTAGGTCCCTGTGAGGCAGTGGATCTACTAGCCACATCTATCTGCCACCCAAAGTGTAAGAAAATAAAAGATCAATCCAGATGATGAGTTTTCACCTGAGATGTTAGCTGTCTATTTCTCTCCACTGACACTCAATTCCTCTAGCAGATCTTTTGCAATATATTTTTTTTGTTTTCTGTATTGAATATCTTAAGTGAAAGTTATTACCCTTTCAAAATGATAGATAGGTAGATATACTTTATTGATTCCAGATGGAAATAAGTCCAGGATCAGCCTATTGGCTCAGGGTGTCTGACCCTCCACAGGAGGAGCTGCAAAGTTTGATGGCCACAGGCAGGAACAATCTCCGGTGACGCCCAGTGTTGTATCTCGGTGGAATATGGCCAGAGTCCAACAGCAAAAAGATCAGTATCCAGTCTACAAAAACGTTCCTCGATCGTAATACGACCAGGATTGCACCATCCATTGTTAACCAGAGCAGCAAGCCCCCAACTCCTTTACGCTTACCGTTCTCAGAGCACTACCGGTCAGCCCGCACAGTCTGGAAGCCATCCATGGAAAAGTTTTGATCGGGTATGTCCTCGTGCAGCCCTGTTTCAGTAAAACACATAACACTGCACTCCCGAAATGTTCTCTGACTCCTGGCTAGCGCCGTCAACTCGACCATTTTTTTATCCACTGAACTCCTCTTCTCCATAAGTCTCTGTAATCTCGACCCAGTCCTCTTTCCTCGCCTTTGTGATCCCCCTCTGCATCTTCTGTGTGTTTTCCTCCAGATATCAGCAGGGGTGTCTGCCGCTTTGTTCGTTAAACCGGCCGGCATAAGCGCAATCAGCTGGTCCCTGGAATAAACAATGCAACCATACTGCTGCCCTGCTAATGAGACGTGTCCGAATGTAACTATTTCCAGTGCTAAAAACCCAAATAAAACTCTTAATGCTGCCAAAATAATGCTGTTGTGTGTGCTTAGATATAGGCAGTCCCTGAGTTATGTATGGGTTCTGTTCCTGAGAAATGTCCATTGGTTGATTTCTCAGTTGGTCAGAATCCTCTACTTTTGATAGCTACTCGTATTGTAATGCTATAATTTCATTGATTTGAATAATCACCCTAACACTACCCATAATGTAAACAAACTTCATGACATTTGTCATTAATAATAAATCTGAATCTGATCCTAACTAATGGAGTGACAACAGACTACTGTGTTTACTTAATAATGGTACCATGAAATATTGTCATTACAAGCTTGAACAATGCTTTAAATATATATGAGAGAATTTGCATGAAGTCCAGTCATATGTAACCTGGACAGGAATCTTAATCTTGATGTAACAATTCCACACTTACTGCTCTGGCAGGAAGGATGTAGAAAATGGAGTGACATCAAGATCTACCAAGGTTCTACAATTCCCAACTACGGAGGAAAGAGCTTAATGTATTATGAGATCTTCACTGTAAAAGTTTTCAGGTATTGTGTATTTCAAACCCTTGAAGGTTTTCAAGCTGGTTCCTGTTAATTTCTCTTGTGTGCACCTCAGAAGATCAACTTTCAGATCTATGGTAACTGGAAAGAAATAACTTACATCCTCAATGAATGAAATGTGTTGTTGCTTTATTTTAGTGGGGGACTGCTGCTCACTGGCCTAGAAATGTCCTAGGGGATAGGATCTACACATATCTAGAAAAACATTCACTTATTAGTGATAGCCAGCCTGAAGTTCATGCTTTACAAGCTACATTTTGAATTTTTTGAGGCGATGACGAAGATGATTGATGAGGGGTAGTGTAGTGGATGTTATCTACATAGACTTTAACAAGGCATTTGGCAAGGCCCTTGTGGCACACTGATCTAAAAGGTTAAGATGAATGGGATCATGGAGAGGTTAGATTCAAAACTGAATGAGCCAGAGAAATGGGTTGTAGTGGTGGGTCTTATTCTGACTGGAGGTCTGTGACCAGTGACGTTCTGCAAGGATCGGTGCTTGGACTTCAGTTGTTTGTGTGATATTTTTTGGAAAGGATTTGAACAAAGTCATTTGGAGGAAAAGATACAGGAAAAGGCGGGATCTTTTGAATCATTGATATACAGATGGACTTTGGGGACAACCCCATAGCTTGCTGAAAGTCGCAAAAGAACTACAAACGTTTGTGGATAGAATGGTAAAGAAGGCACACAGTGTACTTGTCTTCCTCTGTTAGGGTGCTGAATATAGTATTCAGGAAATCATATTGCAACTAAAATACTTTGGCTTGGTCATGTTTAGAGTATTGTGTACAATTCTGGTTCCTGCATTACAAGAAGGATGTGGACACTTTGGTGAAGAAGTGGAAGAGTATTACCAGAATGTAGATGTGTTCAGTGGTGAAGAGGGCTTTACCCGCCTTGGAATATTAGGTTGGATAAAAGTATTTTTGTCTAGAATGTCATAAACTCATAGGGTGACCTGACAGATGTGTATAAAATTGAGAAAGGCATGGATAGGGTAAATTTTCACAGTCTTCCCAGGATGGAAATATCAAATACTCGAAGAACTATAGAGGTTGTTGATAGCCAGAGATTTTTCTCAGAGCGGAAATGGCCAATAAGGGGGGAGGGGGAGGCCATAATTTTAAGATGGTTGGAGGAAAGTATGGGTGAGATGTATTTTAGACAGTGAGTGTTAGGTGTGCAGAATGCCCTTTCAGGGGTGGTGGAAGAGGCAGATACATTAGGAGCATTTAAAACACTTAGATAGTCATGTAGATTATAGAAAAATAGAAGGCTATGCAGGAGAAAGGGTTAGATTGATCTTGGAGTAGTTTAAAAGCTCAGCACGACACCATGGGCCAAAGTGCCTGTACAATGTTCTAATTTCTAGAATGCGTAGGTTTAAGGTGAATGAGGAAATTTTAAAGTATATTTTTGAGGCAAGTTGTTTTTTTAACCAAGAGAGCAGTAGGGGCCTGAAATGTGCTGCCAGGGCAAATGATGGATGCAGGTTCTGTGATAAAGTGTAAGGGACATTTAGACAGGTAAGTGAAAAGAGGGATACTGTAGAGATATAGACCTTGTGCAGATAGATGTGATTAGTTAGAATTGTCCTGGTCAGCACAGATTATAGATTTATATATTCTAAAATAACAGAATAGTTAGCACAGGAACAGCAACTGGAGCACACTGGAAATTACCTGATGGAATCAAAGTTCAAAGTAAATTTATTATCACCATATGCTACCCTGAGATTCATTTTCTTTGTGAGCATTCACAGTAAATACAAAGAAGCACAATTGACTCATTGATTAGTTGCACACAACAAAGATGGCCAAACAACTTATGTGCAGAAGACAACAAACAGTGCAAATACAAAAAGAGAAAAAAGCTAAATAATAATAATAAACAAATGAGTAATAAATGTTGAGAACATGAACTGAAGGGCATGACAGTAGTGTAGTGTTTAGCACAACACTATTACAGCTCAGGGTATCGATGTTTGGAGTTCATTCCCCACGTCCTCTGTAAGGAGTTTGTACATCTTCTTCATGGAATGCATGGGTTGTCTCTGGGTGCCTCAGTTTCTTCCCACAGTCCAAAGACATACCAGTTAGTAGATTAATTGGTCATTGTAAATTGTCCCGCTATTAGGCAAGGCTAGGGTTAAATCAGGGGTTGCTGGGTGATGTGGCTATTCTGCACTGTTTCTCTAAATAAATACAATTTAAAAATTGTTGCTTCCTTGAAAGTGAGACCATAGATAGTGGGACCATTTCAGTGTTGGGGTGAGTGAAGTTATCCCCTCTGGTTCAAAAGCTTGATGGTTAAGGGGAACCTGGTGGTCTGGGAACCAAGGCTCCCGTCCCCACTTCCTGATAAAAGCAGGGAGAAGAGAGTGTGGGCTAGATGGTGGGGGTTCTTATGCTGCTTTCCTGCTACAGTACTCTATGTAGATCTGCTCAATGGTGAAGAGAGCTTTACCCGTGATGGACTGGGTTGTATCCACTACTTCTCGTAGGCTTTTGTGTTCAAGGGCATTGGTTTTCTGTTCAAGGGAATTGTGATGCATGAGCAATATATGCCACATTGATCCGAAGTAGCTTGCTTCTGAAATTCATATACATGCATATTAGCATTATTTTAGTTCCAAACGTAGAACAGCAGGCGTAAGGTGCATGTACATGTTGTGTGATGCCTCTAATCATGGCTTTACTGAGCATATTGAAGTCATTCCTACACCTCTTAGAGGTAAGATGCTCATTGCTTTCAACCATTGTTGGAAGTTATTACAAAACTTTCAAAAGCTCATTGCAGCTGGCAAGGCGCAGGAATGTTCTCCTTGATCTTTGAATGCCAAATCACCAGGATTATTGAGGTCCATCATAGCAGGACGTAAGATGTCCTCTACATCAGTTATGAAACTTCAGTGGAAGATGATGACCAAGGAGGCTCATGCCAGAAGTAAGTCATTAAGAATCCGGATTTGATGCTGCAAGATTATTGATTAAGTTAATTAATCTTGCACATTTGGTGAAGACTAATGAACTTACAGCAAATTCATCTACATTTAGCTACTTTGTGGAAGTGCTTTGTGTTTTACACTTTATTTTACAACTATCTTTACTAGCTGCCACCTTTCCACAGCATTCATACCCTCCAACACACTGATTGCACTTCCATTTCAAGTAGGGGAAGATGGAACACAACTAATGCCAGCAGCAACATAACTGCCAGTCCTGTGGCCTAGAGAAGGGATGTTGCTATACAGTACTTCAGAAGGCCACTACAGTGCATGTGAGATAATGAAATTGTTATATTATAGACAATAGACAATAGGTGCAGAAGTAGACCATTCAGCCCTTTGAGCCTGCACCGCCATTCTGAGATCATGGCTGATCATCTACTATCAATACCCGGTTCCTGCCTTGTCCCCATAACCCTTGATTCCCCTATCCATAAGATACCTATCTAGCTCCTTCTTGAAAGCATCCAGAGAATTGGCCTCCACTGCCTTCTGAGACAGCGCGTTCCACACCTCCACAACTCTTTGGGAGAAGTTCCTCCTCGACTCTGTCCTAAATGACCTACCCCTTATTCTTAAACCATGCCCTCTGGTACTGGACTCTCCCAGCATCTGGAAAATATTTCCTGCCTCTATCTTGTCCAATCCCTTAATAATCTTATATGTCTCAATCAGATCCCCCCTCAATCTCCTTAATTCCAGCGTGTACAAGCCCAGTCTCTCTAACCTCTCTGCGTAAGACAGTCCGGACATCCCAGGAATTAACCTAGTCAACCTACGCTGCACCTCCTCCACAGCCAGGATGTCCTTCCTTAACCCTGGAGACCAAAACTGCACGCAGTACTCCAGGTGTGGTCTCACCAGGGCCCTGTACATATGCAAAAGGATTTCCCTGCTCTTGTACTCAATTCCCTTTGTAATAAAGGCCAACATTCCATTAGCCTTCTTCACTGCCTGCTGCACTTGCTCATTCACCTTCAGAGACTGATGAACAAGTACTCCTAGATCTCTTTGTATTTCTCCCTTACCTAACTCCACACCGTTCAGATAATAATTTGCCTTCCTGTTCTTGCTCCCAAAGTGAATAACCTCACACTTATTCACATTAAACACCATCTGCCAAGTTTCTGCCCACTCACCCAGCCTATCCAAGTCACCTTGAATTCTCCTAACATCCTCATCACGTCACACTGCCACCCAGCTTAGTATCATCAGCAAACTTGCTGATGTTAGTCACAATGCCTTCCTCTAAATCATTGACGTAAATCATAAACAACTGTGGTCCCAATACCGAGCCCCGTGGCACCCCACTAGTCACCACCTGCCATTCCGAGAAACACCCATTCACTGCTACCCTTTGCTTTCTATCTACCAACCAGTTTTCTATCCATGTCAATATCCTCCCCCCAATGCCATGAGCTCTGATTTTACCCACCAATCTCCTATGTGGTACCTTATCAAATGCCTTCTGAAAGTCCAGGTACATCACATCCACTGGATCTCCCGTGTCTATCTTCCTGGTTAGATCCTCGAAAAACTCCAATGGATTAGTCAAGCATGATTTGCCCTTGGTAAATCCATGCTGGCTCGGCCCAATCTTATCACTGCTACCAAGATATGCTGCTATTTCATCTTTAATAATGGACTCTAGCATCTTCCCCACTACTGATGTTAGGCTAATAGGGCGATAGTTCTCTGTGTTCTCCCTCCCTCCTTTCTTAAAAAGTGGGATAACATTAGCCATTTGCCAATCCTCAGGAACTGATCCTGAATCTAAGGAACATTGGAAAATGATCACCAATGCATCCGCAATTTCCAGAGCCACCTCCTTTAGTACCCTAGGTTGCAGACCATCTGGACCTGGGGATTTGTTAGCCTCCAGTCCCATCAGTCTACTCATCACAGTTTCCTTCCTAATGTCAATCTGTTTCAGTTCCTCTGTTACCCTATGTCTTTGGCCCATCCATACATCTGGGAGATTGCTTGTGTCTTCCCTAGTGAAGACAGATCCAAAGTACTTACTAAATTCGTCTGCCATTTCTCTGTTTCCCATAACAATTTCTCCCAATTCATTCTTCAAGGGCCCAACATTGTTTTTAACTATCTTCTTTCTCTTCACATACCTAAAAAAAACTTTTGCTATCCTCCTTTATATTCCTACCTAGCTTGCGTTCATACCTCATTCTTTCTCCCCGTATTGCCTTTTTAGTTAAGTTCTGTTGCTCCTTAAAAATTTCCCAATCATCTGTCTTCCCACTTACCTTAGCTCTGTTATACTTCTTTTTTAATGCTATGCTATCTTTGACTTCCTTTGTCAACCACTGTGGCCACTTTCCCCCCTTTGAATCCTTCCTTCTCTGGGGGATGAACTGATTTTGCACCTTGTGCATTATTCCCAAGAATACCTGCCATTGCTGTTCCACTGTCATATTCTGTCAATTTCTTGCATCTCCCCTATGTCGCAAGTCTTTTCTGGGGCACAGCACCTAAAAAGTTTACAAACCCATTCCTCTCATCATAGTGCCTTTTTAGTTTCAGATGATGGACATCTTCTACGGCTTATCTTATTGAAAACACATAACTTGTTTCAATAAAGAATTTTTTAAAACTAGCTTTATTTGTCACATGTACACCAAAACACACAGCGAAACATGTCATTGTGCATCAAATCTAATAAGTGGGATTATACTGGGCAGCCTGCAAGTGTCACCATGTTACCGGCACCGACAGAGTGTGCCCACAACTTGCTGCTACTATGTTCTACTGATGTATTCTTCGCCGTTAGATCATTACACAACCAAGCATCACTTAGTACATTGGGCAGCATCTATGGAAAGAGAAATAAAGGTCAAAGTTAATTTATTACTAAAGTACATATATGTCACCATATACTAACCTGACCTTCATTTTCTTGCAGGCATTCACAGTAGAACAAAGAAATACAATAGAGTCAATGAAAAAGTACACATAAAGAAAGACAGGCAAACAGCCAATGTGTAAAAGAAGAAAAACATTGTAAATAAAAATTAAAAATAACTAAATACTGAGATCATGAGTGGTGGAGTCCTTGAAAGTGAGTCCATATATTCCTGGAAGTAGTTCAATGTTGAGGTGGGTGAAGTTGTCCACACTGGTTCAGGAGCCTGATGGTTGAAGGGTGATAACTGTTCCTGAACCTGGTGGTGTGGTACCCAAGGCTCCTGATCCTTCTTCCTGTTACAACAGTGAGACGAGAGCATGGCCTGGATGGTGGGACTCTATCATAACTACCAGTTTAGGTCAAAGACCCTTTGTCAGGCATAATACTATCTGATGCCAGTTTGGAAAGGTTTGTTTACTCTTGGACTTATGTAATGTGAAGGTAACATTACATGAGGAGAATGTAACATTACAGGAGAATGTAACAAAAAGGAGGAGGAGAAGATGGCGGTGCAACGGCAGCGTGCGCGGCCTCTCCGGTGAATGATATCTGTAATCTGTCAAGTAGGGGACCGTGCACAATTCTGATTTGAGGGAGATGGATGTGAAAGTACGGAGGAACATCTGGAAAACTTCTGAAATGCCCGCTTTGCTGCCGCTGCTACTGTGTGGTAACTGGAATCTCTGGAGCAGAAGGCCCCTAATCCTCGGCTTTGCTTGTTTCAGCAGCCGGGGCGAAGCCGAAGGTGCTCGGCAGAGGATGACGCTTGGGAGGCAGTATTGGAGGGGCTGGTCGGAGGCTTGACGTTTTTGGACGGACGCACTCAGTGTCGGCTGTGGTTGGCTGCTTCCAAGGCATCGGCAAGTTGACGGTGCCTGGAGGTTTATGACAGGGAGTTTCTCCCTTTTACCACCTGCTATCGGGGACTCGGAGTCGATCGACTCAGGGACTTTGGGACTATTTTTACCGTGCCATGGTTCGTTCTTCATCAAATTATGGTATTGCTTTGCACTGCTGTAACTATATGTTATAATTATGTGGTTCTGTCAGTGTTAGTCTTTCATTTGTCCTGTTTTCTGTGATATCAATCCCGAGAAACATTGTATCATTTCTTAATGCATGTATGCATTTCTAAATGGCAATGAAAGAGGACTGAGTGTTCTCATAATCTAACTTGACTTTATGCAATCTACTTGAGGTAATCTCAGATCAGTCCAGGCATTTGAAATATTATGTACAGGTTTCCCCCTCAATCCGAAAGTAGAGCATTCCTATGAAATGGTTCGTAAGCCGGAATGTCGTAAAGTGAAGAAGCAATTACCATTTATTTATATGGGAAAAATTTGTGAGCGTTCGCAGAACCAAAAATAACCTAGCAAATCATGCCAAATAACACATAAAACCTAAAATAACAGTAACATATAGTAAAAGCAGGAATGATATGATAAATACACAGCCTATATAAAGTAGAAATACTTTTCTACAATCATTGCCTGCACTGTTCTCCGTAGCAAAAATCTCACGCAAGCGCTCTCGGCAAAAACACTCTCTCCAGTAACCTTTAAGCTATGAAGCTGCCAAATCATACCAAATAACACATAAAAATATACAGCCTAGATAAAGTCGAAATAATGAATGTACAGTGTAGATTCACTTATGGGAATTGGGAAGACAACGCAGAGCACACTGACGATGGTGTGTTAGGCTGAGTCGTCAGAGGTTGGGGTGGTGCAGTGGTCCCCACCCTCCGGGCAGCGAACCGATACCGATCCGCGAAGCATGCAGGGGTCCAGCGGTGGCCGGGACGCACTCAGCACATCTTTAAGAAAAAAACAGAAATAAACAAGCTAATTGATTAGGTGCCACCCGGCATGTAAATGTCAGCCCTGATCAGAGGCGACGCAAATCGGCAATCAGTATCTGTCCTTGGCCCGGAGGTTGGGACCACTGGGGTGGTGGGACACGGGGGTGTCATCTCATCATCGATCAGGGCAGGCAGGTCATCTTCTTCTATGTCTGCCTGCCTCGATGGCGAAGGTCGAAGTTCGTCGTCTGCTGTGGCTGATGTGGAAGGCTTGAAGAACAACAGTATGCTTGACTGTTTAGCCTCGCGCATTTTTCTATCATACAGTTCTTTGTAAGGACTCAAACCATCTTGCAAATATGCCCTAAACCTTTCAAAATTAAAGTCGTACTTTATCATTGCAGCGAAAATCTCACGCAGTTGCTTCACGTTCAGTTCCTGGACGACTTCACTTTCAGTCCGTTCGCTACTGCATTCGGTTTCAATTGTTATCCTTTCCTCTTCCAATTGCATCAGCTCTTCATCTATCAGTTCTTGGTCATGGGATGCCAAAACCTCTTCAACATCATCTTCGTCAACTTCCACAAGGCAAACTCACTTTGTCCTTACTTTGTTCACCACGATCGAAATGCTTAATTATGTCTAGTTTTATGCTAAGTGTAACACCTTTACGAGCTCTTTTAGGCTTTTCCGATACCTTAGAACTCATCTTGCAAACTGATGCTCAAAATAAATTGGCATAAAGCACAGATGCTCACAGGCACGTGTTTAAGCAATGCCAGCTAGAATGCCATTCCGAACCTGGGGGAGAGCGGCTGCTTGGGGCGCGCGCTGCCTTTTATCGCACGCTGCTTTTTTTGGTAACAGTGAAAACACCTTCTGTTAGCGAAAACACCTTCTGTTAGCGAAAACAGGTAACTAATGTAGGTCTTTTGTAACAGTGAGGTTTCGTAAAGCGAACATTCGAAAAGCAGGGGACACCTGTAATCACCTTAACCAAGATCTCCATTGCTTTGTGCCTTTTGTTGTTACATGTTTTCACTAACAACTTTTTGATGGTAGTCATGCAGCCCCTATCAGTTCTTGGGCTAAGGGTTTACGTATGGAGCCTTTATCGGTTTGTGCCCTTTAACATTCCATGAATTGACGAATGTATCATGCACCAGCACCTGCTTGAAAAGATCTGGAAGCAGATTGTTCAGGGAAATGGGATGTTCCCTGACACAAGTCCAGGTGTGTTTCAATGATGAGAACTTTGCTCCTGAGTAATTATTGGAACTGACCACTTTTAAAATGTCCGTTTCTGAAAATATTGCTTCTTTGACAGGTGATGATGAGTATTTCTCATGGATGAATCTCCAGGCCAGGACTATTTCATCTTTCTCCTTTGGCTTCTAATGAGGAAAATTTACCTTCAGGTCCTCTCCTCCTGCCTCCGTAATCCTGGTGGCCTGACAGGAAAACAAATGAAGATCCCACGTTTTTAAGAGATGAAAAATAGCATTTGGTGTTTTGGTCTTTCCTATAATGCATAATTTAATACTTTCAGGATAAATCTCGAGACTTCCGGTAGCGCTCATGGAGTGAAGTCGCGTTCTTGACTCGCTCCATTACCTCTGAGTTTTTTTTCTCTATGGTCAGCTATACTTTAATTAACCATTAAGGCATCAACTCTTACAATACTTTGAATTAAACTGAATTCTCCGACAACTGGATGGAACTTAGATCTGCTATGTCTAAGAACGAGAAAGACGGCAAGGATGGTAAACCTCCGGTTAAACCGAAAGCTACGGATCTCCCTCCGACTGAATCACCGGTGACTTTGAAAGCGATATCGGAGTTAATTCAGAGGGAAATTTCAACCTCTGTTAGGGAGATGATTCGTACGGAAATTGCAGGCTTTGTTAAAGACCTGATTCATACGGAAATCTCAACTAATTTCCAGAAAATTGCCGATTTAATTGATAAGATGCAAACATGTATTGCGGAACATCAGTCGGCTATATCTGATCTTCAAAAATTCGCGCAACAAAGTGAGCTTAAGATGGGGAAAATCGAAGAAACAATTAATGTAATGAAGAAGAAACTTGACTTTTTGACTTTTAAAAACTCTGACTTGGAATCTAGAATGCGACGGCAGAATTTACGAATGATTGGCGTGAGGGAAGCCGTTGAAGGTAACAACCCCATGAAATATTTCTCCCAACTTTTAAAAGATGCATTCCCTACTGTATTTCCTGACCAACCACCGCTACTGGATCGTGTTCACAGAATCCCATCATACTCGTCTAGGTCAGATAGACCTAGGCATGTTATCTTACGTTTTCATTACTTTCAAGACAAGGAGAGTCTGTTTCGATTCGCTCGATCTAAAGGTTTCATTGATTTTTCGGATCTTAAGTTCCGATTCGTGGAAGATTTCAGTAAACCAATCTGGGACCAACGGGTCCGTTACAGATCCGTGATGTCGGAATTCTATAAGAGGGATTTAAGACCAGCGCTGCTGTACCCTGCACGTCTAAGGATTCGCATGTCAGATGGAGCCCTTCGTTTTTTTGATTCTCCATCGGATGCCCAGAGTTATCTGGATCAACTTTCATCTCCAACATCTTAATTGCTTTCTTTTTAATTTTCTCCGTCGATCGGAGGCTGTGAATTGGTTGGTTTTAACTTTTCTGTGCCCTATTTGGGCAGAAAAGTTTACTTTCGATTTCTTAATATGGCTACTAAACTTTCTTTTTAACTGCGTCATTTCTTTCTTTTCCCAGGGGATTCTGGGTGGTTACTTCCCTTTTGTCATCTTACGTATTTCCTGTGCGGCCTTAAATTTTGTAGTTTTTGTTTAAATTTTATTCTGTTTTGCTTTTTATAATCACTTTATGTTAATAATCCTATTTTTTTTGTTGCTGTGTCTATTCATGAGTTTGAGGTTTATTGTGGTTTTTTTTTAATATATATTTTCCGGCTTTTGTTCTGTTCTGTGTGTATTCTAATTGAGCTAACTTTTTTTTTACTTATTTTTTTACTGTTTTACAATTAGCTGATCCTTTTCATATTTATACCTTTTTTTTAGGGAGCGTATACCGGAAGTCATGGGGGTAGTTTTAGCGCTTGCTTCTTTCTGGCGGGTCTGCTTTAGATTTTGCCTTGGGGTCTTGGGCTGGGGGGTGGCGGGAGGGGCTTCACGTTTTAGTTTGTTTTTCTTTGGGCTATATACATTATTGAAGTACTGGTTGCGTCCTTTTCCCCGGTATCTTTTGTATGTTCTGTTTCCTCTCCGGGTTTGTGGGTCACGCCTATTGTCAATCCTCCTTGTTGTGGGTTGACTTTAGGATTTATGGAGTCTATTATTAATTTTGTCTCCTGGAATACTAATGGTCTTAATCATCCTATTAAAAGGAAAAAAGTTTTTAAAGTGTTCCGGAGACTTAAAGCACAAATTTTATTTTTACAAGAGACCCATGTACGGAGGGGGGACAGACTACGTTTTTTCAAATTCTGGAAGGGACAACAATTTCATTCGAACTCCAATGCTAAGATTCGAGGCGTCTCTATTTTTATAGATTCCTCAGTTACTTTTATACAACAGGATATTATCTCTGATCCGAATGGTAGATTTTTATTGGTTAGTGGTTTACTATTTAATAAAAAAGTAGTTTTGGTTAATGTTTATGCTCCTAATATGGATTGTCCGGAATTTTATAAATCATTGTTTGATCAGTTTCCGAATTTGAACGAGTTTTCATTGATTTGGGGCGGAGATCTTAATACCTGTTTATCTCCAGCTTTGGACCGTTCGGCTCCTTTACGGACTTTACCTAATAAATCTGCAAATTTGATTAATTTTTTCCTTTCTGATTCTGGGTCGACGGATATTTGGCGTTTTCTGCATCCTCAGGAAAAAGATTTTTCCTTTTTTTCACATGTTCATCATTCCTATTCAAGAATTGATTATTTTTTTATTGATTCTCGTCTCATTCCTTCAGTGATTAAATGTGATTATGATTCTATAACCATTTCGGATCATGCTCCACTTAAGCTTTCTATTAAAATTATGGCCAATATACCAAACAATAGACAATGGCGTTTTAATTCGCTGTTGCTTCAGGACTCGGACTTTGTTAATTTTATGAATGAACAGATTGAGCTTTTTTTTATAATTAACCATACAGAAGATATTTCGGTTAACACTCTTTGGGACACTTTTAAAGCCTATATTCGGGGTCAGATTATTTCGTATTCCGTTGCTTTGAGGAAGAAACAGAAGCAGGAGGAGATGGCAATTGTGGACAAGATTAAAGAAATTGATAAGAAATATGTTATGGCTCCTTCTGAGGAGCTATACAAACAAAGAACTGAACTTCAAATGGAACACAGTTTACTACTCTCGTCCTCGATTGTAAACCAATTAAAGAAAACAAGAAGTGATTTTTATGTTCACAGTGATAAAATTGGCAAGCTGCTGGCTAATCAATTGAAATCTAATTATGTTAAATCTCAAATCAATCAGATTTATAACCAAAATGATCGATTGATATTGGATCATGTGGGGATTAATCAAACCTTTTGTGATTTTTATTCTTCTTTATATCAATCAGAGTCTCCTCGAGATTCTAAATATATGAATGATTTTTTAGATAAGTTAGACTTTCCTCAGATTTTACAGGATATGTCTTCTTTATTAGATACTTCCATTACAATGGATGAGATTAAGAATGTTATTTTTTCTATGAATCTGGGGAAAGCTCCTGGCCCTGATGGGTTTACCGTTGAATTTTATAAATGTTTTGCTTCTTTATTGATTCCTTGGCTCTATAAGGTTTTTGAGGCTTCTTTGAAACTTGGTAAACTTCCGGAATCTTTTAATAGAGCATCAATTTCTTTAATACTAAAGAAGGATAAAGACCCTGCTCAATGTGCATCTTATAGACCAATATCTTTATTAAATGTTGATTCTAAAGTTTTTTCTAAGTTATTAGCAAATAGACTAGAAAAAGTACTTCCTTCTATTATTTCGGAAGACCAAACGGGTTTTATTAAAGGTCGTTACTCTTTTTATAATATTCGTACATTGTTAAATATCGTTTATACTCCCTCACAAAATGTTCCTGAGTGTGTTATTTCTTTAGATGCCGAGAAAGCTTTTGATAGAGTAGAATGGCCTTATTTATTTAAGGTGCTTGAAATGTTTAATTTTAGCCTGAAATTTATATCCTGGATTAAACTGTTATATCACTCCCCTGTAGCCTCGGTTCGTACTAACTCTTTAAACTCACCTTTTTTTCCTCTCTTTCGTGGTACTCGACAAGGCTGTCCTCTTAGTCCCCTATTATTTGATATTGCATTAGAACCTCTTGCAATTGCTATTCGAGAATCTTCAAATATTACTGGGATAACTCGGGGATTAAAGTCCCATAAATTATCACTCTATGCTGATGATTTACTTTTATATATTTCTAATCCTGAGAGATCTATTCCTGCTGTTTTAGAGTTATTAGCACAATTTGGCCTTTTCTCAGGTTATAAATTAAATCTTAGTAAGAGTGAACTTTTTCCGATTAATAAACATCTTCCCTTATATTATAAATTTCCATTTAAATTGATTAATAATTACCTTTCATATCTTGGGATTAAAATTACTTGTAAACATAAAGATTTATTTAAGACTAACTTTTTACCATTAATAGACCATATTACTCAACTTTCATCTAAATGGTTTCCTTTATATTTAACTTTGATTGGTCGTATTAATGCAGTTAAGATGTTTTTTTTGCCAAAATTTTTATATGTGTTTCAGGCATTACCAATTTTCGTTCCTAAATCTTTTTTTTGATAAAGTCGACTCTAAAATTTCTTCATTTATTTGGCAGAATAAGAATCCGAGACTGGGTAAAATACATTTACAGAAAGCTAAGAGAGATGGAGGTTTAGCATTACCTAACTTTAGATTTTATTATTGGGCTATTAATATTCGACATATGAAATTTTGGTTACTTGACCGGGATATACTATCTATTCCTAAATGGGTAGCATTGGAATTACAATCTGTTCAGGGTTATACACTTGGTTCTATTTTAGGTTCATCTCTTCCTTTTGATTTGAAACGCCTTAAGCAGGTCTCTAACCCGATCGTTAAATATGCTTTGCGTATTTGGTTTCAATTCAGAAAATTTTTTGATCTTAATCAATTCGGGTTAGCGATTCCTATTTTAGGTAACATATTTTTTCCTCCCTCTTTTACGGATCGTGCTTTTCAAACTTGGAAGACTAAGGGTATTTTACGGTTTTTGGATTTATTTTTAGATGGTTCCCTTATGTCTTTTGAACAATTATCTAATAAATATAACCTATCAAGAATACATTTTTTTAGATATTTACAAGTTAGAAATTTTCTAAATACTATACTTCCTTCCTTTCCAATGCTTCCTCCTATATATATTTTAGATTCGATAATTAACCTTAATCCATGTCAGAAAGGTACATCGGCTATGATTTATAATATTATTATGAAACTCAGGAAAGCTCCATTTGATAAGATTAGGGTAGATTGGGAACAGGAATTGGGGCTTACCATTTCTGTGGATGATTGGGGGCAGATTTTACAATTAGTTAATACTTCCTCTATTTGTGCTAAACATTCCCTAATTCAATTTAAAGTGGTGCATAGAGCACATATGTCCAAAGATAAGTTAGCGCGTTTTTACTCGCATATTAATCCTTTCTGTGATAGATGTTCGGGGCAGATAGCCTCTTTAACTCATATGTTTTGGTCTTGCCCTACTTTGGAAACTTTTTGGAGAGATATTTTCAATATTATTTCTAAGGTATTAAATATAGATATCTCTCCTCACCCTATTACTGCTATCTTTGGACTACCTAAAATTTCTAGTAATCTTTCCCCTTCAGCCCGTAGAATGATTGCATTTCTTACTTTAATGGCGAAAAGATGTATTTTACAACATTGGAAAGAGCTTAATGCTCCAACTACCTTTTTTTGGTTTTCTCAGACGATTTTATGTTTGAATCTGGAGAAAATTAGAAGTAACCTTTATGATTCTTCATTTAAATTTGAACAGATTTGGGGACCTTTTATTCGATATTTTCATTTAATGTAATATTTACCCTTCTTGTTTTTTTTCACTGTTTTAATGGAGGTCGGGATTGAGGACGTGATTTTAAGTTTAACTCTGTTTGGTTTCAAGTTAGCCCATTGCTTTGCTTTGCTTTTAGTTAGTTGCACGGTGGGTTTTTTTTTTGGGGTTTTTTTTTCTTTTTTTTCATTGATATATATAAAATCTAGTATACTATTATGTTATCTTGGTTTCTTATGCTTAAATTACATTGTTTGTAGTATTTTCTTTTTGGTATTGTTATCTTTTGGAATTTTATTATACTTTAACATTGTATTAATGTTTATATGGCTTACCTTTTTTGTATACTTACTCAATAAAAAGATTTAAAAAGAAAAGAAAGGATAAATCTCTTCAGATCACCTCCAACTCTATGTCTTGCTAATGCTTTTGTAAAGCGTTAGTTTTCGGGGAGGTGCTAAAGAAATAATAGTCAAGGATCGGTGGACCAGCTCTTTGCACTTCACAATTCAGTTTAACTAGTGGCAGGCTACAAAGTTCTGATTGTGCTCATAAGCAAGCTGTGCTGTTTGAATTGATCTGGATGTTGAAGTTTCTTGGCTTTCAGTAATAAAAAGCTTACAAAAAAAACTCTGCAGATGCTGTAAATCTAAAATAACAATGGATAATATTGGTAATCACAGGTCAGGCAGCTAGTGGGGAGAGAGAGTAAATAAAACTGAAATTTCAGGTGTATGACCTTCCTACAGAATAATATCTTGCTTATATTGCATGAAGTTTTGAATCTTGACATTCACAAGATAGTTTATTTATATATGTATTTCTTCACAGATGTACAAATGAAGTGTAGCTATTGTATAGTGAATTCGAACAAGCTCAATGACAATGCACCTGAAATTTAATGTTCAGAATATTTAAATCCTCACCTGTTTATGAAAAGTACTGTCTTTGAAGGTTTTAAGTATGTTGAATTGTCACAAATATTGACTGCAGCAGTTCTGTAGAGAATGGGTTAGTTCAACAGCACTTCATAATGTAGTCCAAACTCCTTGTTAATAGATCTAATTTTAGTTGGCAGTGTGCTGGAGACCGGTGCTAATAAAGATCTGTACGTAGACTTGCTTAATAGGAATGATCACAACAATGAAGTGAATATCATGAGATATTTCTCTTGAAGGGGTTTCAGCTGTATTTCAGAACAACTATGTGGCAAGTTATTGTTGTGGTGTTTTTTTAGGGTGATTTTTAAGTGGTTTTAAATGTGGTTCCAACCCAGCTCTTTGAATAATGGACTTCAAAGTGTGATGTGCAGTTTTTGTGTGTCTGAAAAGTGTGAGATGGATGACTGGGGGCGGGACAAGAGATTCGCTTCAGTGAAATAGCTTCAGGGTGTATGGTTTTATTTGCAGACAATGAAGACATGGAGGTAATTCAAGGGGAAGGTCATAGCCCTGCCTCCAAAAGGTTTGTTAACATCAAAGAAGGCCAATTATTTATTTTTTTTAGTAATTTTTCAGAAGCAGTATACAGTTTCAAGGGATAAAACAAAAAAGGGTAAGACACTGGACTGCAAATAGAAATATGTTGTGAGATTGTGGAGAGCCAATTTGAACTTGTCACTGTAGTGTCAGGTCTGCTAATCTCCTGGTACTTCTTAGCCTGGTGGACAAACCAGCTGACCTTGCACAATAACGGGTATTCTGATTATTTTCCTGACACTTGACAAATACTGCTTCTGAAGCACTCAGGACCAGGTTTTTGGTAGCAAGCAACCAGTAATATGATGAAATATGTCATGGAACATCACAGTTTCTTAACTTACCGGGAAAAGGGAGGATATGCAAGCCATCTGGGGAAATTCTGTTAAAAGCTATCCATACTAGAATTTCTTTCATTTTAATTTGACATCCACCCAAGTGATTATTGTGAAAGGACCGTACTGAGTTTTAGGCAATCTTCATTGCTGTGGTGAATATTCCAATGAAGTTGCAATAAGAACCGTAATGGTTTGTCTTCTGGGTACCAAACCATGTAGCTTATGTAATACAAGAGAGGTCAGATGCTTGAATCTGGTGCAGCAAATAATCTGCTGGATTAACTCAGTTGGTCAGTCAACATCTGTGAGGGGAAAGGTATGTCGCTGTTTAGGTCAAAACTCTGTATCTCGACGGAGGAAGGTTTTGATCCAAACCATTGACAGTTTTTCCACTCAACAGATGCTGTTCAATCTGCTAAATTCCTCGTGCAGATTGTTTGTTGCTCCAAATAAATGATGATTCTTTATTATTTTGAAGCTTTCTTTATTGTCATTATAAAGCCTGACATTATTTATAATTTCTTTCATTTTAGCCCTCACCTTTGAATTTCTGCATTCTTTTAAAAACTTTAAATCTTGAATAAACACATTCAATAATCTAACTTTTTGAAGAATATGAAGACCACCAAGTTGGCTTGTCCCATTAAGACCCTAGCAACTACAAGTCAAAGTTGTGCAAAGACAAGTTAAACCTAAAGGGACTACTTCTCGGTTATTTGTCTTCAACCATGTCAAGTACATCACATTTGAATGTGTTATTAGAACTGAATGCTTCCACATCATCCAGCAGGCTAACCCCATGTCATGTTAAATAACAATGCCTGCCTCAGACCATTTCAAGCGACGTTTCCTCAATGGCTCTTCTTGAAAGAAAAGAAAGAAAGACAAATTGTGTTGCACCTTTACCAGAGAGATCACTGACTCTCTTTAAGGAGAAAGTAGCTAGTGGCATTGTCTTAGAACAGTTAAATGTAACGTACAGCATCGTATGGTTATTCCCTCACATAGAGTAAACATATGGTGCTATATATTATGTTGAACATTAAACTCAGGTGATAAATTCCACATTAGATACGATGACCTTGTGAGGAAAGAACTTACAGCAACATCACACCTTGTTAACCTGCCTTGTTGGAATCTAGGATCTTTGGTACCTGTCACCTCTCCCCTCTTACCTTTTAGTATTTAAGTTTTACAGAACTGTATAAGTGGTGATGTAGCATAAGAATATATTGCAAGATTGGGAAAATGGAATTCCAGATATTCCATTCTGTTTGCACAAATTCATTAGAGTGCAGCCTCAATCTTGTGTCCAGAGTTGATTAGGTTGAGACATTGGCATGATTGGGACATGCTGTTAGCACTTTGCTTGATATTGAAGTGGAACGTATGAGTGATCCCTCTGAAGAAAAGTCCAGCACAACTCTTTCTTTCTTTTGTTCCAAGGAGAGCTTTTGGGAATATCAGCTTACTTTTGGTATCCAGAAGATGGGATTTCAGTGGGATTTAGGCCAGTTCTCAGTTCACATGAGTAATCTCCTTTATGCAGTGCTGTAAACTGAAGATCTGTCTTCCCTTCCTTTGTTTATGCATTAATTTTGGTCGGGTTGAATGGTGGAAGTATTTACACATCCTGCAATTCTGTTGAAGCGCACAAGATATATTGATGTAACCAATTAGTTATTGTGTCAGAGAAATCACTGGATTTGAAATTGTTGAATTCAACATTAACTTAAGGCAGAACTGACTTGTGGCCTTGTCTTGCAAGAGTGATCTATATTGTGTTGTATATTAATTTCATGTGATAACTGGTGAATTATACTTCTATTGTGTGAGCTTAAAAATACAAATTTGATCCTAATGGAGCATGAAGTGATGGATGTTGAGAAGGTTTCACTGGTGTGGAAGGCCTGAATGATAAGGGGCTGGTCATGTAAAATGAAGATGTGTAGAAGAAACTTCTCACAGAGGGTGGTGAATCTCTAGAATTCTCTACCCCAAAGGTTTTGGAAGCTAGATTATCAGGAGTATTAAAGTGGAGGTAGATAAACTTTTGAACAATTAGAGAATAGAGGGCCATGGGGAACTGCTGCAGAAGAGGAATTGGGGGTGGGGGGGAGAATCAGCCATGATTATATTGATGGCAAGGTAAGGAGGAGGGACCAGGTGATGTACTGGTGCTAGTTTTTTGTGTGTTTGCTTAATTATTGTGAGAAGGAAGAGCAGGACATTTTTGTGCACTTGTAGAGAATAGTATGTGCACAAGGTTTTAAATTGTCTGTTGCTTGTCAATCTATCTGCTTCTGTTTCTGTTATTGAAAGGAAAATAATGAGTAGGTTTATCTAATATTTGTTTAAGTTGACACACAGCTGTTTGCCACGTTAACAGTAATTTTGTTCTGCTTACCATACTGCAGATTGTGTGGTTGTACCACCCACTTGTTAATTAAAATCATTTGTTAATTTATAGTTTGGAGCATATTCATTGAAAAGAAACATGCTCTTTTATCCCAATTGTGATATAAAATTTATCACTTGAAGATATGAAATGCTCAGATCTTTCTCTTGTCCGTTTCATTCTCTTGTGTTTACTATATGCTATTGTGCTTTTACTCTGCAGTACATTTATGGATTGTTGCTGTCATCTGTAGGAATGAAAATGACCAGAGTCACATTTATTCTCCACTGCAAATTTTATGCTTGGCATCATATTCAAATGTTTCATCATGAAGTCACACAGCTAAGTGTTGTGGGAGCATGTGATTTGGATCTGAAACATGTAGCTATAAAATTTGATACTTCATGCTTTTCCATGTCTGAAAATCAGTTGTGCCAGTTTGTACACATGGTACATTAACAAATTTATCTGATATTAGAATACATGGTATTAACACTTTTCAGAACATTGTAGCTATTTTAGATATAGAAATTCCCCGCTTTTCGAACGTTCGCTTTACGACATCTTGCTGTTACGAAAGACCTACATTAGTTACCTGTTTTTGCTAACAGAAGGTGTTTTCACTTTTACGAAAAAAAGGCAGCGCAAAAAAAAGCAGCATGCGCCCTGAGCAGCCGCTCTTCCCCGGATTCGGAACGGCGTTCTTGCCGGCATTGCTTAAGCAGGTGCCTGTGAGCAGCCGTTTGCAAGATGAGTTCTAGGGTACAGTATCGGAAAAGCCTAAAAGAGCTCGTAAGGGTGTTACACTTAGCGCAGAACTAGACATAATTAAGCGTTTCGATCGTGGTGAACGAAGTAAGGACAGAGTGAGTTTGGCTTGTGGAAGTTGACGAAGATGATGTTGAAGAGGTTTTGGCATCTCATGACCAAGAACTGATAGATGAAGAACTGATGCAATTGGAAGAGGAAAGGATAACAATTGAGACTGAATGCAGTAACAAACGGACCGAAAGTGAAGTCGTCCAGGAACTGAACGTGAAGCAACTGCGTGAGATTTTTGCTGCAATTATTGCAGAAAAGTACGACTTTAATTTTGAAAGGGTACGTCGGTTTAGGGCATATTTGCAAGATTGTTTGAGTCCTTACAAAGAACTGTATGATAGAAAAATTCGCGAGGCTAAGCAGTCAAGCATACTGTTGTTTTTCAAGCCTTCCACACCAGCCACAGCAGATGACGAACCTCGACCTTTGACATCGAGGCAGGCAGACATAGAAAAAGATGACCTGCCTGCCCTGATGGAAACAGATGATGAGATGACACCCCAGTGTCCCTCCACGCCAACCCCCGGGTCACGGACAGATACCGATTCGCGAAGAATGCAGTGATAGCCGGAATGCACCCAGCACATCTTTAAGAAAAAAAGCTAAAAAAAACAAGCTAATTAATTAGGTGCCGCCCGACACGTAAATAATTAGCTTGTTTAATTTGGCTTTTTTCTTAAAGATGTGCTGGGTATGTCCTGGCTACCGCTGTACCCCTGCATGCTTCACAGGTCAGTATCGGTTCACTGCTTGGAGGGTGGGGGCCACTGCACCACCCCAACCTCCGACGACTCAGCCTAACACACCATTATCAGTGTGCTCGATGTCTTCCCGATTCCCGTAAGTGATACCACACTGTACATACATTATTTCTACTTTATATAGGATGTGTGTTTTTATGTGTTATTTCTTATGATTTGGCAGCTTCATAGCTTAAAGGTTACTAGAGAGAGTGTTTTTGCTGAGAGCGCTTGCATGAGATTTTCGCTATGGAGAACAGTGCAGGCAATGATTGTAGAAAAGTATTTCTACTTCATATAGGCTGTGTATTTATCATATCATTCCTGCTTTTACTATATGTTACTGTTATTTTCGGTTTTATGTGTTATTTGGCATGATTTGGTAGGTTATTTTTGGGTCTGCGAATGCTCACAAATTTTTCCCATATAAATTAATGATAATTGCTTCTTCGCTTTACGACATTCCGTCTTACGAACCGTTTCATAGGAACGCTGTACCTTCGGATGGCGGGGGAAACCTGTATACCAATCTTTAAATCTTTAAAATGTGCCTAGTGTATCCAGGAAACAACCAAATCACAGATGAGATGAGGGATATTCTCTTTACTCTTTTTGCTCTGTCTCACTATTGAGAAAAGTTAATAATGTTAATCAGTTGTAACGTTATGCAAAACACAAATAACATTTCAGTTTTATTGGGAAATACTGTGCTAAATACTTTCACTGTCATAACTTGCCATTCCTACAGGTAAGGAAATTATAGCTCCTGTCCAGAGATGATTCTTGTAGTAAACCTGTGCAATGTAGAAAATTTTAATGTATTTAAGCCTACAGACTTCTAACGATGCACAACAAATATGGGAAGAAATAAGCAATTAATGTAGGCATTTAATTAGGACATCTTTGTCGCTCTATGACAGATTTACTTCCATGTCATTATCATGGTAGATTATAGCCCAAAATGTGACAGAGTGCACATTTATATTCTATTTCTAAGATGCCCTTCTTGGCTTGGAGATGCTTTTTCAAGATGGTACACATGATTTTATCTTAATTTTTACAATTTGAATGTTAGAACATTAAAGCACAGAAACAGGCCCTTTGGCCCACCTAGTTCATGCTAAACTACTAATTTGCCTAGTCCCATCAAACTGCGCCCGGACCAAAGCCCTCCATGTACCTATCCACATTTTTCTTAAATGTTGAAATCAAACCCTTATCCGTCACTTCCATTGGCAGCCTGTGCTACACTCTCATGACCTCCTGAGTGAAGAAGTTCCCCCTCATGTTCCCCTTAAACATTTCATTTTCACTCTGAACCCACGACCTTAAATTCTAGTCTCACCCAACCTCTGTGGAAAAAGCTGGCTTGCATTTACCCTATCATACCCCTCATAATTTTGTATACCTCTAGCAAATCTCCCTTCATTCTCCTACACTCTGGGGAATAAAGGTGTAACCTATTCAACCTTTCTTTACTACACTTTCTACCTGTAACACTGCTTTTAAGGAATTATAGATCTGTATTCCCAGATCCCTCTGTTCTACTGTACTCCTCAGTGTTCTACCACTCACTGTGTAAGTCCTACTCTGGTTTGTCCTCCCAAAGTACAACTCCTCACACTTGATCTGCATTAAATTCCATCTGCCATTTTTCAACACGTTTTGTCCAGCTGTTCCAGGTCCTACTGTGTGTTTTGATAGCCTATCTTGCCGTCCAGTACACGTCCAATTCCAGTTCACTATGATCCAGATTGTTGTTATAGATGGTAAACAGCAATGGATCCAGCACCACTGCAGCAAACCACCTGTCACGGGCCCCCAGTCAGAGAGGCAACCATCTGCCACTACTCCCTGGCTTCTCCCACAAAGCCAATATCTAATCCAATTTACTACCTCATCCTGAATGCCAAGTTACTGAACTTTCTTGACCAACCTCCCATGTGGGACTTCATCAAAGGCCTTGCTAAAGGCCATTGCGACAACATCCACTGCCTGGCCTTCATCAACTTTCCTGGTAAGCTATTCGAAAAACTCTGTAAAATTGGTTAGATTCGACCTACCATGTACAACACCATGATTGTGGTTTTAAGTTTTGGGGAAATAAGGGTACTGCCGAAGTACAATACAGTATTTGCAAATGAGGCACCATTCAACTGGATGATTTCCTTAAAGTAGTTTCACCAGCTGATGGGTCTTAGAATAAAAAATGTACTGCCAGAAGAACTCAGCATCTGTGGAGAGAAAAGGATGGTGAATGTTTTTTGATGAGACCCTGCATCAGTTTATTTTTCACTACATATTCCAGCATTTGCAGCGAGAGAACATTCTTGTGAATAAAAGTAGGGAATGGCATTGGTTTGATTGTTAATTCATGCACATATGCAGTAAGAATGCAATGAGAAGTTGGCACAATCAGGTTACAGAAAGATAGCCACTCATGACCTTAGCAGATACGGTAACATACAGAGCTATATCCAGTTTCCATTATGATTGCAAGAAAGCAGACTAACACCTATTTTCCTCATGCTATTAAATTGTATTTATGTGCCTTTTTTTTGGAAAAGTACATGTCTTTCTTTGCTCTGATACCTACTAAATTATTTTCCTGTTGCCCAGTGCTTGTATACTTTTGATGCCTGCAGCTGTGGTGCCTTATAAGTATTATGGTGTTTCTTAAGTGCTTTGATGCCATTTAATAAAATCTGTAAATTGTGTGTTTTGAATGCTTGTTTTTCACAGGTATCAAATGAGTAGCTTGGTTGAAAGGACCATCTGGTTAAGTTGTGTAGTAACTGACAGACCTTGGGCACAGACTTACACAATAAAAATAATACAGTACATGTGTGGTGCCTAGTAACCTTTATATTCAGAGTTATTGAGCAGTTACAGCAGTCACTTCTTGGCTCAAATTTCATTTTCGTTTTTAAAAACTGGCAAAAGTTATGTAATTGGTTATATTCACCTCAGTGTCAATTGACTGCAGATATGAATCCTCTGAGTATTGAACACCATGGGATTTATATTCATTGGTCCTGATTGGATTTTCAGTAACATCTGTCCAGGTCATCCTACGCCCAGCAATATACTTTTATCTTAATTACATTAAGCCTGTGAATTTACCATTAGTATTACCATAAAAAACCTATTCATCTCAATTATACAAGCTTGTCACTGCCCCAGAACTTAACTGTGCCAAGTATAAAAACGAACAATTACTTTGTTCTGACAAGTCTACTTATCCGTTGATGTATCAACTTGGATGTATGTTTTTGTTTTAAAGTTTTATTTTGAGTGGCATTTCACTGCTTTCTCCAGATTTACATCTTAAAATGCTTTAAAAATTTTCTTTGTTGGAAACTTTTAACATTACCATTGTACAGTTTCTAATGAAAGCTATTCCTCCAACAATTGTCTGTTCAACTATATTGCATTGCACAAAACTACTGTTTATATGTTCCTTTTAGTTGTCCTTTATGACAGGACAGAGCCAGTGGATGATCAAATGATTACAGGAGAACCCTTTTAACATCATATAGAACCAAATGAAGCATGGGAAAAATGGCATATAACTGGATTTTCTCTTTTTTTTTCCTGTTACAAGGTGAATTTAATATTAGTCGTAAGTCACATAGTTGAAAGAAATGTTAGCCATTTGATGTGTATTGGTTTCTTGGACCCTATTATTGTTATTAATTTAATTACACATCACTAATTTTGTTTTGGAAGAGCCTAAATTTATGAGTGCATTATTCAGTAAGCTGGCATGGAGTATCGTATTGTGTCAGTGTCAGCTCTTAGAAAGCATCAAGTTGGATAAGTCGCCGGGACTGGATGAGATGTACCCCAGGCTACTGTGGGAGGCGAGGGAGGAGATTGCTGAGCCTCTGGCGGTGATCTTTGCATCGTCAATGGGGACGGGAGAGGTTCTGGAGGATTGGAGGGTTGTGGATGTTGTTCCTTTATTCAAGAAAGGGAGTAGAGATAACCCAGGAAATGATAGAGCAGTGAGTCTTACCTCAGTGGTTGGTAAGTTGATGGAGAAGATCCTGAGAGGCAGGATTTATGAACATTTGGAGAGGTATGATATGATTAGGAATAGTCAGCATGGCTTTGTCAAGGGCAGATCGTGCCTTATGAGCCTGATTGAATTTTTTGAGGCTGTGACTAAACACATTGATGAAGATAGAACAGTAGATGTAGTGTATATGGATTTCAGCAAGGCATTTGATAAGGTACCCCATGCAAGGCTTATTGAGAAAGTAAGGAGGCATGGGATCCAAGGAGCCATTGCTTTGTGGATCCCGAACTGACTTGCCCACAGAAGGCAAAGAGTGGTTGGAGACGGGTCATATTTTGCATGGAGGTCGGTCACCAGTGGAGTGCCTCGGGGATCTGTTCTGGGACCCTTACTCCTTGTGATTTTTATAAATGACCTGGATGAGGAAGTGGAAGGATGGTTAGTAAGTTTGCTGATGACATGAAGTTTGGGGGTGTTGTGGATAGTGTGGAGGGTCTGTCAGAGGTTACAACGGGACATTGATAGGATGCAAAACTGGGCTGAGAAGTGGCAGATGGCGTTCAACCCAGATAAGTGTGAAGTGGTTCATTTTAGTAGGTCAAATATTATGGCAGAATATAGTATTAATGGTAAGACTCTTGGCAGTGTGGAGGATCAGAGGGATCTTGCGGTCCGAGTTATAGGACGCTTAAAGCAGCTGCACAGGTTGACTCTGTGGTTAAGAAGGTGTACGGTGTATTGACCTTCATCAATTGTGGAATTGAATTTAGGAGTCAAGAGGTACCCGGTCAGACCCCACTTGGAGTACTGTGCTCAGTTCTGGTTGCCTCACTACAGGAAGAATGTGGAAGCCATAGAAAGGGTGCAGAGGAGACTTACAAGGATGTTGCCTGGATTGGGGAGCATGCCTTATGAGAATAGGTTGAGTGAACTCAGCCTTTTCTCCTTGGAGCGACGGAGGATGAGAGGTGACCTGATAGAGGTGTATGAGATGATGAGAGGCATTGATCAAGTGGATAGTCAGAGACTTTTTCCCAGGGCTGAAATGGTTGCCACAAGAGGACACAGGTTTAAGGTGCTGGGGAGTAGGTACAGAGGAGATGTCAGGGGTAAGTCTTTTACTCAGAGAGTGGTGAGTGTGTGGAGTGGGCTGCTGGCAATGGTGGTGGAGGCGGATATGATGGGGTCTTTTAAGAGACTTTTGGATAGGTACATGAAACTTAGAAAAATAGAGGGCTGTAGGTAAGCCTAGTAATTTCTAAGGTAGGGACATGTTCGTCACAACTTTGTGGACCAACGGGCCTGTATTGTGCTGTAGGTTTTCTATGTTTCTAAATTCCTTGATTTTGTGGTCCTAACAGGTAAGGCATGATCTAGATACTCTTGTGTGCTTATTGATGTCTATCTTGTATGCTGGTTTGGTTTTAATTTGTTTTTAACCAGCTCTGATAGTTAATAATGTTGGTAAATGGAGCTCTTATTCATTTATGTAATGAGCAATGTGGTAAAGGAGAAATTAAGTCTATTCACTGATGAGGCATTATCAATACTTCGGTAGAAAATATAGAAAAGTACAGTACTTTTTAAATTTTGTTCTTAAAAAGTATTGACATTCACAGGGACCTTGTGCATGGAATACCTGAAACTTACATGAAGGTACATCAAATAGTTCAGAAGTCTTAGAGATTTTGAATGGAAAATTTAAGGTACGCTCAGACCCCACGTAGCACTGAGGAGCACTGAGGATGTGTTCCTCAGAGGTGTTCCTCTGTAAATTAGTGCTATGCGGGAACATTACAACATGGCATAAATGGACATGTGTGCCTGATTTTTAAAAAAGCAAGCCTGAGATATATGGTATATTATTTTATGTATACACTAATTCGTGGAGTAATAGACATGTAAATAGGCTTAATCTGTACATCAGTGGAGCAGCAACACATCGCAGCAGCAGCGGAGGGAAGTGGGTGGTGGTTACATCTTAGATAAGGGACCAATCTGTGGGTCCTCCTCTAACTTTGGCTTTTTCTTCAAGCAGGCAAGAGTTGACTGCCTTTTCTTAAGTTTCCTCTCATGAAGCAGTTCTTTGCAGCAGGAAATCATGTCAAGATCATCTCTCTTTGCCTTGTTTCTTTGCTCCTAGTCAAGGTCATTATCAATGAACTAGTCCATGATTTGTGTGATCATGGTGATGCTAGTGCCGAGGAATGTTGTGGTGAGGTTTCTTGCTTGTGTTCCTTCTTCTCCACCCCTGTCCTCAGATTCACCCAGGATACGTTGCTTTGCCAGTTCTCTAAGCTCTTCGTTATTAAGGCTCTCACTACCCTCACTGGAAGTTGCAGGCCATTTTCCAGATGTTACGGGCGAAAAAAGTGGCAAGGAAGCAAGAACGTTTACACACATGGGGGAGGCAGAGCGTGAACTAATACGTGATTAGCTGTGGGTGACTCTGCGTGTATGTAAAGCGCTCTCATTGGCTGATTGAATGTTTACTGTAACGGCGGCCATTCTTGAGAAGTTCTAAATGTTGTTTCGAATGTATTTTTGTCATTTAAAAAAATTTCAGTAAAGAATTGAATAATAGCGTGGTAATGAATCAACACTATGCAGGGTCTGAGTGTACATTACTGCAATTATGCAGACTGCAATGAGATTGCACCTGTAAGGTTATGTACCAATCAGTTCTCCCTACCAATGGAATACCATAATGGTGGTAGGAGTGCAAGAAACATACACCAAATTGAGTCACAGGTTGGGAATTTTCCTGTGAGGAGAGTTTAGAAGAATGTAGGGTGATCTCATTGAAACATACACAGAATTTGTATGGGTCACAGATGGTTAGTGATATGATTAATTGACTAGTTCTCTTGTTCCTTATTGGTAAGTTAGGATTGGAAAAGTGTCTGAAAGTCTGCACTGAGGTACAGTCTGAAAAATCTTGCTTTTGAATCTCACATGAGTATTATGTCGTTGAGATCCTAATGTGCGTATGAAGGCATAGCTTGGCATGACTCAGTAGTAAACGTTGAGTGGAAAACACCAGTAGAGTAATATAAACTTGTGAAGTTAAATATGATCTTTCTATAATGTGAAGAATGAGCTTGCACCCATGTCTTGCATTAGAACATGGCCATATTTATCTGATCATGAAGCGTAAACAAACCTGAGGTCTTATTGAGGAGGTGAAGGAGTTACGAGGCAAAGAGTTAATATGTAAGAGTGTCTTTGTACCTGTAACACTTCTGATATTTCTTGCCACCCTTTATTATTGTGTCTCCATCTCTCTTCAATCATCTCTATTCCCAACATTACAAAATAGTTTAAGCTATTTTGGTTGTGTTGGGAGTCACTAGTATATATTATTTTTCATATCTCCCTGAGGTATTAACTGTAATCTCACTCAGTCTATGTTTTAGAATAGCTGTTTTTTAGGCTGTTAGTGTGGAAAATCCTCTATAAATATTGTTACATTTCGAGGGACCTGTTCTCTCTTTTGAATGGAGAGCTATTCAGAGAATTTCAAAATTGATGGTTAAAGCGCTTTAAGTGCTCAGTTTATTTTGGGCAGAAACAGCTGTGCTTACTCTCTGCTTCGCACCTCATTTAAGTTTCTCTTTTCATTAAATCCACCACCGTATCCAGTCCTTTCTTCTAGTTTGGCATATTTTGGAGTGTTGACACGTTGCACTCTGATCTTCTTGCACAATTCGCATTCCCACAGGTTTTTACACGGCTACTTGTTCTCACTGAAAAGGCTTCAACATATTCTTCGGCAAGACTTCAGTTTCTTTTCCTTCCACCTTCATTAGCTTTGCTGTGATGCAGAAAGAATAATAATGTAAGTGGAGATGCTTGATATATAATGCTTGAAGAAAGTATTTTTATCCCATTTCTTTCTTGCACTCTATGTTGTCTGTCTGCCTCCCTCTATCTCATGCACAGCCTCTTCTTTTCTAGTCTCTATTTTGCCACCTGCAATTCCCCAATTTTCAGTCTCTGCAAAAGAAATAAAAAAAAGATGATGACAGAAGAACTTTATATGTATGATGTTGATTTGATACATCTAGATAGATTGTGGATTACCCCTGTAAGTGTATATGGTAATAGATTTGGATGACGCAAAACTGATGTTTAATGTGAAAAGGCAGGGTATGCTATTTGCTTTGTCAGAACACGGTTAGAAATTGCATATGACTTGTATCTGTTTAGAGATACAGCATAGAACGGGGCCTTCCAGCTCTTCAAGCTGCACTGCCCCACAACCCCTGACAACCCCAATTTAACTCTAACCAAATCACAGGACAATTCTCAATGACCAGTTAACTTACCCAGTACATGTTTGGATTGTGGGAGGGAACCGGAGGATCCGGAGAAAACCCATGCATTCCAGAGGGAGGGACGTATATCCCCTTATAGAGGATGCAAGGATTGAACTGCAAACACTGAAGCCCTGAGCTGTAATAGAGTTGTGCTACCCGCTACTGTGGCACCCCAATCGCATTACATTACAACAAAGTTTATTTATTTTCAATTAAAAAGACATAATGGAGTTTCTTAGCAGTGTTATAAATGAGAGGCTGTTTTTGCTTTAAAAATAGTGCTCCTGTTCTCTTTTGGAGCTGAAATGACCTCAATAGAGATTGCAATATCTGAATGTTTTGATGTTTGGTGGTTAATTATGACCATTGAACAAATGGAAATATTATGGCTGAGGGTTTGCTAGATTGAGGCCACTTGGTGATCTATCAGTTGAAGTGATTTGCATTCTACATTCAGACTTCTAAATAATTGCCAATAGAAGTCTTTGGATGTGCAGGCTAAGAATGGTGTTATAGGACTGTAGGGCATTTGGAACATGTTGGAGAAATGTATGGTAATGAGAATAAAGGAGAGAATCAGGGATTGAAAATAACCGGGAGAACTGAGATGGATGAAATCGAATCTGTAAATTCAATGTCAATTCAACTAACAAAGGAAAAACAGAGGTGCAGACAATTAAGGCAGAAAGAAAGACACTTCTAAAAATAATTTTATTATATGTGAAGCATTGAACCTGCACTTTATATTATTTATTTTCATGTTGTCAGGTTAACCTTCAATGTATACTTGTTCTCATAACAACTAGACCACATTCTGTGGAGAATTTAAGGGCATTTAATGTGAAATTAAATCAACTCCATGAAATTTACAGGGAATAAGGGATTAGTTCCTACTTGTGACAATTTGCTGTTGATGAGGTATCTCCTGGCAAAAAAAATGTTGACTGGTTTTTGCATACCTAATAGCATTATTTTGTGAGATCCAGCCCAGTGTTTCTTAATGCTAGATTTACAGTTTGTAGTGCTCTACAGTTACTGTATTTCCAATCTAAACAAAATATTGTACTAATTGGAAACATTTCAGAAATGTCAAGTAGTACATCTCATAGACTGAACACTTAACTACTTCATTGTTTTCACTTAACAGCATCTCTTGGCTCTGGAATTATTTCTGTTTAGCTCTGAGCTATTGTTTTTGTATTAATGTGTGCTTTAAGAACGTGGAATTCTTAGAAGATTTCGGATGAAAATTTCATTCTGTTTCTCTTTCCACAGATGCTGCCTGACTTGCTGAGTGTTTTCAGCATTTTCTGTTTCAGATTTTTAGCACCTGTAGTTGTGTATTTTCACAAATTTCTTTGGACTGTAATACCGGAAGGTATATATTAGATTTGAGATGAGATATTGATTTCAATCTTCTGGAAGGTAACTAAAACTAATTTCACATTCCAGAGACTATACAGGTTCATTACTTTTGCAAGATTTCTTTTTTTTAATTACATATAGTGTGGAGTCAGCCCTTCCTGCCCTACAAGTCATGTTGCCCAGCAATCCCCCAATTTAATCCTAGCCTAATCACAGGACAATTTACAGTGGTCAATGAACTTACCAACCAGTACGTCTTTGGACTGTGGGAGGAAACCAGAGCACCCTGAGGAAACCCACACGGTCATAGGGAGAACGTACAAGCACCTTACAAGCAGCGTCAGGAATTGAACCTGTTTCGCTGGTACTGTAAAGCAATGTGTTAACCACTGTGCTACCATCACTTTTTCTGAGATTATTTAACATTAGGTGTCCACTTAAGACTTTGCATCAAGGAAGTTATACCACAGCAGTTTTTAACAAATATTAAGGAAAAGTATCTCAAATAATGTTTCCAACTTGGTGGAAAATGTAATTATAGACTTCAAATTTCACTGGGCACCTCTGACCAGCAAATGTCTTGCCTAAAAATGATGAAACTGCATACACATAACATGTAGGTACAGGTGTTTGTTTTCAGGCTATGGTTGACCTTTTGTCATTCAGTCTGGGCAGCTCCAAGGTGACCATAGAATCTGTGAGGCAAATAATGCAATTTTATATTTGTCTGTGAGCTGCAATTCCTATGGTTGCTGTTGAGGTGTTCCTTGACCTTCAGAAATAGTTGACATTTTGACAAGTGTTTCCAATCGGATTTTATCACCCTGGCATCAGTCTTTTCCACATTGTCACTTTCATGAAGCGGAAAATTGTTTAACCTTGATATTTATTGAGCCACAAACTATTCCTTGGGGGAATTAAATAGGCACTTGAAGCTGAGGAAGATGATTTAGGATGAGACAGGGAAGTGAGTTTCAATGTTACTTGCCCACATTAAAATTAAGCACAGATGCATCTGACCAAATTGCTTGCATCCATAGTTGTAATCTGTGGTTATCCACATGCTGTTTATTACTAGGGCTTAAAAATCTTCATAGTTTTTCAATTACTTATATTGCCAACCAAAATTTGCCAGTACCATTGGGTTCTCTTTCTGCTTTCCTTTTGGGGAAGTAGTTGTATGCAACCCAGTTATTTATCATCGAAGTAACTGATGTTTACCGTTTTCTGCAGATACAGCCATGCACCTACTGGAAACCACGCATGCAGGCACCCTTACCTCACATCCCTCCTGTCTCCACCCAGCACATAGTGCACTTCATCAAAACAGTGGCAGTGGGAGTGCTGTCGTTAACATCAAATGTATTAGGAACAAAAATCATCGCTATGATGGTTGTATGCTCTAGTATCAATTGTTTGGCGACAATAAAGTAAAAATCGAACAATTGATATAAATCCAATTTTGGTAGAATATATATGCAGTTATTAAATTTGAAATCATGCAATGTTTGTGGGCATTTGAATAAAAATTTCAGAATTATCCAAGCACTTGTAAACTCATAATTGTCATGCTGTCTGCTGGAAGACTAATTTATCAATGCAGTAATGCTTTCTTGTGGAATTTTGACAACTATAAAATGTATTCAATTCACAAGGTGTGATATGCTTTCATACTGTTTCATCTTTAGTTCTAGTCTGTATTGTGCCAAACATAACATAAAAAGAGATTGTGAACCTTAGTTCCCATGCTAAAGCAAGAGTTCTGGCTTCAGTCCTTCAGACATTTCTATTATCTTGCTTCTTCAGAAGTTTGAGGATTCCTCCTGTCTGCAATTCCAGACACAGTACATTTTTCATACCCTTCTCCCCTTCCGTTAAGAAGCAGATCTAACTTCTCATGCATTCCATGGGAATGTAGAGAACACTTAAATGTTCTTGTTTTTATTTTAACTAAAATAATCATTGTGTAAATTATATAACTGATTAAAAGTTGAAACTTTAAATATATTTAAGACTTACCGGTTAGCAGGTTAATTGATCATTGTAAATTGTCCTGTAGTTCGACTTGGGTTAAATAGGTGGGTTGCTGGGCAGTGTGATTTGTTGGGACGGAAGGGTTCTGGTCTGCACTGTATCTCTGAAATAATAAATAGATTTCTCCTTAGCTTTTCTAATTCATTTTCAGTTTATTAATATTATTTGTGTTCTATGGCTTATTTAATGCATGACATAGGATGAAATTCAAAACTTTCCTCAGGTAAGGCTGTTGTAAGCGATGTTAACAATTATTGCCTAACAGTAATTGACCTTGAGAACCATTATCTTGAACTGCTGCCATCCTCTAAGTGAAGATCTTCCCCAGAAGCACTGCCAGAGTGAGCTCCAGGATCCAGGATCAATAATATATTTCCAAATCGGGATGGTACATGATTTGCAGGTTTACCAAGATACTGCCTACATTCGAGGGCATGTGCTATGAGGAGTGGTTGGACATGCCAGGATTGTTTTCTCTGGGGTGGTATAGGCTGAGAGGAGATTGACAGAAATTTGCAAGATTATGAAGGGCATTGATGAGTAAAGGTTAAAGGAAAGGTTACATGTACATTGAAACATACAATGAGTAAATTCAAAGGTGATGTGTGGGACAAGTTTATTTTTTACACAGAGACTGCTGAATGGCTGGAATATGATACCAAAGGTGGTAGTGGAGGCAAATACAGTAGAGGCGTCAAAGAGGCAGGGAATTGTAGGACATGGACTTGTGCAGGCAGAAGTGACTAGTCCTGACGAAGGGTCTTGGCCTGAAACGTCAACTATGCTTCTTCCTATGGATGCTGTCTGGCCTACTGTGTTCCACAAGCATTTTGTGTGTGTTGAGTGACTAGTTTAGTAGGCTTTTAGTTACTAGTTTAATGAGTTTGGCACAACATTATGGGCCGGATGGTTTTTTCCCATATTATACTGTTCTATTTTCAACTCTCTGGTAGTGGTGTTCTTATGCACTTTCTGCCTTGGTCATGGAAATCACAGACTAGAGTGGCATTATCAGAAATTTTGGAAGGTAACTTGCTGCATTTTACAGAAGATAATGCATCTACTGTGCGCCAGTAATGGAGGAATTGAGTATTTTTATGATAAATGGCATGCCAATCAAATGATCTACCTTGACCATTAGTTTTGTTTTAAATTTGCTCTGAGAGCTGTATATAAAGGACAAGTATACCGTAATGCTCATACCATTTGCTTCATTAAGGGTGCAAAGACTTTGGGACATCAGATGAGTCACTGGTTGCAGGATACCTGTCTCAAGATTCAAGATTGCTTAATGTCATTTTTAGTAGTCAAGTGTAATGGAGAACGAAATAATTGTTATTCCGGATCCAATGCAGCATATAATAAACTGACTAAGATAAAGAATGCGATAACTAAAACACCTCTGCTCTGGGGGAAAAGCATACAGTTGCATAGACACCTGAAGAGCAGACTATCTGTTGGATGGAAGTGACCAACAACTCTGATAGAGGCAGATGCCAAGTTTTTGAGCTCGCCAGTGGGTAGTGGTGCTTTAGCACTGCTGGCCACCACCTCAAGGGAGTCTTGATCATAAGCGGGCCGAAACCCCTGAAGACAGGTGGCAGATCAACTGATGATCTCACTGGTGATAGCACAGGACAGTTAACATCTTTGTCCACGTCTATTTTTTTAAACTCTAATAACATTGTACACCTTGATTGGATTCCCCCCTCTGCCATCTGTAATCCAAGGAAAATAAACCTGCCTAGCCAGTCTCTCTTTATAGGCCCTTTGGCCCACAAAGCTGTGCTGAACATGTCCTTACCTGAGAACTACCTAGGCTTACCCATAGCTGTTTATTTTTCTAAGCTCCATGTACAGTACCCATCCAGGAGTCTCTTAAAAGACCCTATCGTTTCTGCCTCCACCAACGCCACCGGCAGCCCATTCCACTCACTCACCACTCCCTGCTTAAAAAACTTAGCCCTGACTTCTCTTCTGTACCTACTTCCAAGCACCTTAAAACTATGCCCTCTCATGCTAGCCGTTTCAGCCCTGGGAAAAAGCCTCTGACTATCCACACGGTCGATGCCTCTCATTATCTTGTACACCTCTATCAGATCACCTCTCATCCTCCGTCGCTCCAAGGAGGAAAGGCTGAGTTCGCTCCCCGATCCAGGCAACATCCTTGTAAATCTCCTCTGAGCCCTTTCTATAGTTTCCACGTCCCTCCTGTAGTGAGGTGACCAGAACTCAGCACAGTACTCCATAGGGTTGTACAGCTTAGAAATAGGCCCTTTAACCCACCATGTCTATGCTGATCGTCATGTGTGTCTATATTAATTCCACCTGCTTTCATTATCCCAGATCCCTCAAAGCCTTGCTCATTTAAGTACCTGTCCAGTGCCTTTTATATTTTGTTCCTGCCTGAACCAACTCCTCTGCCGGCTCATTACAGATATTAACTGCTCTTTGAGTTGAACAACTAGTCCCTCCGATCGCTTTGAACTTTTTAAACCCATGTGCTCTAGTTTTTGAGAAACAAGCTATAGCTATCTACCCTGTCTTTGTCTCAAAATTACATACATCTACCATGTCACTCTCAGCCTGCTTTGCTCCAGACAGAGCTGACCCAGTCTATTCTGTCTCTCCTCACAATCGAAGCCCTCTAATTCAGCACCACCTTCTGCTTGTGGTGATCAGAATTCTATGAAGTATTCTAAATGCAATCTAACCAATTTCCATCCTCACCCATTGTTTCAGAGGTAGAAGTTTAACATTACTTTGTAAATATGACTTAATTGTTCATATGACTTAATGATTCCCAAGAAAGAATTTACCTGACAAGGATCTCATTGCATTGACTTTATACATTCTAACACATCCATCAATAGTTAGAATTTAATATCTTTTTTTTCTTTATTTACTTTGTTTATGTTACTGATATCTAGCCCTGTGTATTCGGTGGTATCAGATTTCATATGGGAGTTTTATGTGAAAAAGATTGAGAAAGATGCAAGCAACCTCATTGAATTGCAGTAAATTATAGATCAAAAACCTAACTAGTACCCCAGATGTGTGGATACAAATGCTGAAGAATTGATACTAGTGTACTTGGCTGTAAAGCCATCTGAAGCGTCTGTCCCTAGGCAATGGAAAAGATAGTAGTTCTGACCCGCTTTCTATTCAATATCAAAAAAATTGCCCGTCTGTTTTTTCACTTGACGTATTCTCCAATTTCGTCGCTACTAAGTTGGACAATGAGTATTCAGCCTCTGAAGCTAGTGTGGTTGACAGATTATTTGTGCAATTTATTATGCATTAATTGACTAAATCTCCAAGGTACATGTAAATTTTTGTTGTTTGAAAGTACATATTATGAGATTGTAACTTAAGCTGCTGCGATCAGAATAGATTGACCAATGAGCTCATGTTTCCAGTGAAGAAATATGACTGAAACACTTTAAATATTCTGATACTTAGTTCTTTGTTTTTGTACCTAATCCCTAAACTAAACTTAAAAAAAATGAGGCAAAGAGGAGGAACTGCATCTTTTAATAGAAAAATGTGCTCTGAACATTCTAAGCAGATACATTGCATAGGGAACCTATTAGAGACGCAATATTGCCGTAGAGTTGCACAGCACAGAGACGGGTCCTCCAGCCACATGGCTGTGTAATTCTTTTTGCCCATGTACACTAGTCCCATTTGCCTGCATTAACCTTCGCTGCCTTCCCTGTCTAAATTTCTAAAAGGCTTTTCAACCCACAGGCATCCTTGTCATTACAGGAAGGGTTGTTTTCAAGGAAAACATCTGTATCGCAATTTGTCATCTGCATGTTTATCAAAAAATGTGAAATGAGAAAAAGGACGTGTCCAAGAGGGAGTTAGTTCCTAGCACTGTGTTACCCTGGTACAACTATGGATCAATATTTACAAACGGGGTAGAGAAACATTTATGTGAGCTCAATGTGTTGGCTGAAAGGATAGAAAGGAGGTGATAAAAGAATGGAATGCATTGAATGTATATATTCATGCAACCTACACACTGTATTTTTCAAAGGGTGAAAACTTCATTTCTGAACTTTTAGACCGTTCACTGTTTATCAGAAGAGAGCAAGGAAGATGCTTTTCCAGAACTTGTCCCAAGATTAAGTCAACTATTATAAAATAATTTCTACTTCTGTCACAATATTCCCACAAAGAGATGAATCCAGTGAGGGAAGAAAATATGAGCTCCTTATAACGAAGTTTATCTTCGTCATTTGGAATGTTGATCTCAGTAGTATAGTCAGTCAGCTCTGGATCAAATTCGCCTTTCAGTAACTCCACAGCATGTGTGGTTAGTTTTACTCTTCAAATGAATTATGAGGAATTTGAACAAAGAGAACTGCATTAGTGATCTTTGAGAGGGTTATCCTGTCATCCTTCTCTACTCTGCCATGGTTGCCAGTTATAAGATTCAAAACTTAAATTTCTTCAACCATTTCTGTGGGACTGAGAAATATTCTCATTACCCAAAGCAAAAATATGTACTAATAAATCATAATGCCATAGGAAGAAACTTAAGGTGGTATTTTAGAATTTAGATAACAATATTGTTCACTCCCATGGTATAAACTAAATTTATGGAGACACACAGTGTCTGGAGAATTTGGAGAAGTCTATTTTTGTTGCTTCTGTTGTTTTGGTTCATTGAATGTGGCTTCTGCTGACACTTTCCCTGTTGGATGTTGCAAATTACAGTGTTGGCTGCTTACTGGATGTAAAGACTGACCACAGATGAACCCAGTCTGACATTAAGAGCCTGATAAGTTCTGCTCTACCTCTGTAAACGAAACAGGAAGAAAAGAGTAAACTTTTTTTGTACAATACTTAGGGATTTCTAAGTGTCCACAGCATTCTTGAGTGTAATGTTAAGAAGCAATCTTTTTTGCTGGCAAACAGTGAAGGTATGCCATGTTCGGAAAAGCCATGTGGTGGTATTGACTCAGAGATAAATTCTAGTCAAAGTAATTAGTGATAGAATACAGTCAGAGAAACAGGCCTTATGGTCCATCTAGTCTGTGCTGAACCATTAATACAGTCACAGAAACAGACCTATGGTCCACCTAGTCTGTGCTGAACCATTAATCACCTCTAGTTGTAGTCTCACCCACCCTCAGTGGAAAAGCCTTCTTGCATTTACCCTATCTACACACCACATAATTTTGTATTTCTCTATTAAATCTCCTCTCAATCTTATACATTCTAGAGAATAAAATCCTAACCCATTCAATCTTTCCCTGTAACTCGGGTCCTTAAAACCTTCTGGGAGGGGGGGTGGGGGAGTGGGTGAATACTTTTTATAGGCACTGTATCTTGTCCCTTAGAACATCTTCCAATAACTTTCCCACTGCTGAAGTCAGGCTCACTGGCCTAAAATTTGCTGGTATATTCTTGGAACCTTCCTTAAACAATGGAACAACATTAACTATCCTCCAATCCTCTGGTACCTCACACATCACTAAGGACGTTTTAAATATTTCTGTTAGGGCCCCCTGAGATTTCTGTACTCATCTCACACAGGGTCCGATGGAATCCCTGGGGAATTACCCACCTTAATTTGCCTTGACAACAAACGCCTCCTCCACTGTAATCTGTATAGGGCCCATAACCTCACAGCTGCTTTGCCTCACTTCTCTAGACTCTGTGTCCATCTCCTGAGCAGATCCAGGTACAAAACTTACATTAAAGATCATCCCCATCTCTCTTGGCTCCACACATCGATTACCGTTCTGATCTTCCAGAGAAACAATTTTGTCACCTGCTATCCTTTTACACTTAATATGTCTGTAGAAGCCCTTAGGATTATTTTACACCTTGTAGAACAACATCATGCCTCTTTGAGCCCTCATGATTTCTTTCTTAAGTATTCTCTTGCATTTATTTACTCCAAAAGTACCTCATTTGTTCCTACCTGCCTATACCTGTTATGTAACTTTTTTTTAACCAGATCCTCAATATCTCTTGAAAAACAAGGTCTCCTAAACCCATTATCCTTTCCTTTTATTCTGACAGAAACATACGAACTCTGTACTCTCAAAATTTCACTTTTGAAGTCCTCCCACATAGCAAGTACACCTATGCCAGAAAGCGACATGTCCCAATCCAGTCTTGCTGGATCCTTTCAGATACCATCAAAATTGGCCTTTCCCCAATTTAGAACTTCAACCCAAGGACCAGAGCTATCCTTTTTCATAATTGCTTAGAAACTAATAGCATTTTGATCACCAAGTCAAAGTATTCCCCAACACAAGCCTCTGTCACTTGCCTTTCTTCATTCCCTAATAGGATCTAGTATCACACTCTCTCATGTTGGGACTTCTACTGCATGTACTGATTTTTCCAAAATACATATCTGACAAACTCTTTCCATCCATCTCTTTTATGGTATAGTAATCCTAGTCAATATGCGGAAAGTTAAAATCACCTACTATAACAACCTTATGTTTCTTGCAACAGTATACAATCTCTCTACAAATGTGCTTGTCTAAGTCTTGTAGACTGTTGGGGTGGTCTGTAATATAATCCTATTCACATGGTCATATTTTCTTATTCTCAAATTCTACCCATAAAGCCTCACTAGATAAGCTCACCATTCTGTCCTGACCAAGCATTTTTGTGCCATTTACCCTGACTAGTAATGCCACCCTTCCCTCTTTAATCCCGCCCGGTCTGTCACGTCTAAAACAACAGAGCACCAGAACACTAAGCTGACACTGCATCTCCTGTAACCAAGTCTCACTCATGGCTAACATGTCATAGTTCGGGTTGCTGATCCATGCCCTAAGCTCATCTGCCTTTCCTAGAATACTCCTCGCATTGAAATATGTACAATTCAGAACATTAGTCTCACCGTGCTCAGCCTTTTGATTCCTGACTTTGTCAGTAGTCTCACAACGTCTTTCTCTACAACCACCCCACTACACAAAATAATCTGCAGATGCTGGGGTCAAAGCAGCACTCACAACACGCTGGAGGAACGTCCGGCCCGAAACGTCGACCGATCTTTTCCACGGATGCTGCCCGACCTGCTGAGAACCACTCCACTATCTGTTCGGAGCTCTGTTTCCCACCCCCTGCAACTTCTGTCTTTTTAACGATTGCTTTTTGCATCCCTCTGTAGCACAGATTGAGCCTTGATTTTAAAATCTGATTTTAAAGGTGATAATTCATCAATGTTCACTGAAGCAGCATTCTAGACGTATGTCTCAGTTGAGTAATCTTGTGTGGCTTTAGTTAATTCTGTGTTTTAAATACTCCTGGTGTCTATCTTTGTATTTGTAATCTGATTAGAAGTGATTGCTTGAAATGGCATCAAAACTATTTCTCAAACTTGCTGTTTGAGAAATATAGTGCAATCAGTGTGTGATGCAAGTTTGTGGTTGGTTTACTGATTGAATCTATGCTTTATTGCTCTGTGACTCTAATGGATTACTTTTGTTTCAAGTGATTACTTGACGTTCACTTTCACCTCCTATTATTTCTGATTTCAGAATGAAATAATGTTAGCAGCACTTCTTTTGCAGTTATTTGGAGGTTCTTAGACTTGTTAGAAAAGATTTATTACATTGTATTTGGGGTGTACTGTAGGTACTACAGGATTTTGTCAGAGCAGGTCCTTCAGGGAAGAATTCCAATGAGTTATCTCTCTCTTTGGGATTTGTCAGTTTGTAACATGAGGCTATTAGCACAAGACAAGAAGGTTAAATTCCCTCCTCCAGAAGAAAATCCTTTCTTTTTTTTTCAAGTAGAGATCACTAGTTAAAAAATGTAGTTCTGTAATGAAGGGAGTCCACTTGTTTCAGATAAGAGAATTTTATACTGATAATTTTCATTTTGTGGTAACATGGAATATTTGGATCAAATCTCCAAGTATTTGAGTTAGCTTATAACATGACTAAGAGAATGCTTAATCAGTACGCTGCCTTTGTGGACTTCAGTGTTCAGAAAAACAAACTTTTTTAGTGTCATTTTATACCAATGATTGCTTAAGTATGAATTCCAATTTTGTTTGGTTTAGTAATTGGAAAGACAGGAACGACATAAAATAGCAGGAGAAAGAAAGTTTTATGAGAGAGTTGGGAAAAATAAATCAGGCACAAGCGCATGAGAGGAGAGTTGTCAGAGGTTGATAACACATTAAAAGTTATGATGGTGAATAGGCAATAGTTAGCATTTAAATAACTTGAGCAGAAGTTGGGGAAAAAATCCTATTATGGCACACAATGCCAACCGAAGGAGATCATATAACATCAATGGAATAAAGTACAGTCGATGTTTCAGACAGTCCTGCCAACAGGTCTCGGCCCGAATTGTCAACCATACTTTTTTTCCCATAGATGCTGCCTAGCCTGCTGAGTTCCTCCAGCATTTTGTGTTTTGCTTGGATTTCCAGTATCTGCAGATTTTCTTTTGTTATTGACGAAAAATTAAGAATACAGTTAAATCCGAAGAGGAGGTATGAGTGATGTATGTTTCACAAGCGGGTATGTTACACTGAGGCGTTTGCTATTACATTGGGTTTAGCACTCTATTCGCCAGCACCCTTGAGTAATGCTGCTAAGTGTCTGAACTGCCATGAGGAGTTGTATCCACTCTTATCTCATCATGTGGATTTGTGGTTAAGTCTACTGAAAATCTTAATCTTTACTCGTTCCATTTACTATGGGAAAGTTCTTGTCTGTAAGTCATTGCACCAGAAAATGTTAAGAATTTTTCATCCTGACAAATCATAGATTAGGTCAGAGTATGTTTGTGCTTTCTCAGGGCCTGTTTATTATTTTAGATATACTCAAAATTGTGCATTCTCCCAGCTGATATTAACTAGAAATTCTTATCTGACCCTTTCACCCCAGTTTTAGAATGCCTGCAATCTTTTTTAGTGATCAGGTATTTTTTTCCGGAAATTGTTGAATGTCAGCTGAATGAGCTTTCCCATCCTGTTAACTTCTATGTGTATGCTATTACATTCACTCACAAGAACTTGTATTTAAGTAGGCTCAATCTCTCCACAGACGTTTTTAGACCTTGCTGTTCAACAATAGTAAATAAAAGTGAAAGTGAATGTGCTTTGGATGCAATACTTCTGGTTTGAACTCTAGCCTTTCAATTAGGAAGCCAACATTTCATTTATTAAACTATTTTTGCACGTAGGTTAATTATAATTTTCCAATATGTTGGATGTTTGTGAACTGCTAGAGAACACATGCTTTGGTAATTGCTGTATGTGTCTTTGAGAAAGAGATGTTTCTCTTCCTGCTGTGTTTTGTTGTGTGACTCGGCCTGAAACGTCGACTGCGCCTCTTCCTATAGATGCTGCTTGGCCTGCTGCGTTCACCAGCAACTTTGATGTATGTTCACTGAATTAAGTGTCAGTTACCTACTAACTGCAGTAAGAGTCTATTTTTGTGGTTGCTAGAAGAAAGCATGCAAAAGCAATTCAAGTTGACCCATTCTTAAATGTGCCTCATGCATTTTGGGATCCAGTGCCAAAGACTTGGCAGGAATAAAAACATTCCAAAAAGAAAGCAAACTTTTTAAATGTTTGTGAAACAAGTGGCCATGTCATATATATTTAAACCAGCATATTCTATTTATTCAAAGACTTTCTAGTTCTTGCCTCTTAACGAGTCTGATTTTCCAATTTCCCAGCTGGCTCTTGGCAGACACCTGCACTCTGCATTACAAAGGTATTCCATTTCTATCTTTTGCTGTACCTCAACTGGTGCTAGTGATTCTTCTACTTTCCAAAGTTCAAAGGATCCCAAAGGTCACTGAAGTCAAAGGGATAACAAAATGCAATCTTCAGCCTTGCTCAGATCATTGCTGTAGTACTGTGTTTATATCACTAGAGGCCCCTGATCATCTATAGAAATCCAGATTTCTCAAAGGGATAATGTATTTTCATTATTCCATTTTACTTCAACTACTCCATAAATTGTATAGATTACAAATAATTTTATAATTTTGCGACTAAGAAAGGAACTTACATAATTTTCATTTGCTCTCCAATCCCCATGTTGATTAACAACACTTAAGCAGAGTAAATTAAGCTGCATCTATATATTTGCAGATGAATTATAATGGTTTATAACCCCATTGCACCTGATACCAAGCTGTGATATATTTTCTTCGCCACTTTTGTTCTCAATTGAATGCCAAGGCATGGATATTGGAGATGATTTATTGTTTAATGTGGAATGTGGACATTGTTAAAAATGCCAGGATTTATGGCCCATCCATAGGTGCCCGTGAAAGGAGAAAGCAGTTAGTTGTCAACTTTGCTCATGACTTTGGAGTCACATATAAACCAGATCAGTTAAGTGATAAACTCAAGAGATTCTGCAGTTGCTGGAAGTTCAGAGCAACACACACGAAATGCTGGAGAAATTCAGTCGGTCAGGCAGCATCTATGGAAATGAATAAACAGTCGACATTTCAGGTCGAGTCCCTTCTGCAGGACTCGAAAGGAAAGGGGAAGGTGCTAGAATAAAAAGGTGGGGGAAGGAGGAGGAAGATGGCTATAAGGTGATAGGTGAAGCCGGGTGATTGGGAAAGGTCAAAGGCTGGAGAAGAACGAATCTGATAGGACAGGGGAATGGACCGTGGCAGAAAGGGAAGAAGGAAGACCACCAGGGAGTGGGATAAGGAGGTGAAGAAAAGAGGTAAGAGGCCAGAGTGGGGAATAGAAGAGGAGAAAAAGGGGAGGGAAATTTTTTTACTGAAAGGAGAAATTGATGTTCATCTCATCAAGTTGGAAGCTACCTACATGGAATATTTGTTGCTTTTCCACTCTGGTAGGGGTGTCATTGTGGCAAAAGAGGAGGCCATAGACTGAAATTTTGGAAAGGGAATGGGGATAGGAATTAAAATGACTGGCTACTGGGAAATTCCACTTCTGACAAATAGAGTGGAAGTGCCCAACAAAGTGGTCCCCAACCTAGGTCAGGTCTCGCTTGTAGAGGAGGCCGCAACGGGAGCACCAGATACAATAGACGACCCCAATAGATTTGCAGGTGGAGTGTTGCCTCACCTGGAAGGACAGTTTGAGGCCCTGAATGGAGGTAAAGGAGGATGTAAATGGACAAGTGTAGCATTTCTGTTGCCTGCAGGGATATATGCCAGGAGGGAGATTAGTGGGGAGGCACAAATGGGCAAGGGAATTATGGAGGAAGCAGTCCCTGCGGAAAGTGAGGGGGGGGCGCTAAAATGTGATTGGCGGTAGAATGCTGTTGAAGATGGCAGAAGTTGCGAAGAATAATGTATTGGATGCAAAGGCTTGTAGGGTGGTAGGTGAGGACAAGAGGAACTCTATCCCTGTTAAGGTAGCGGGAAGATGTGGTGAGTACAGATATCCAGGAAATGGAGGTGTTGTGGGTGGGGGGCAGCATCAATGGTGGAGGAAGGGGACATCAGTGAACTTTTTTTTTACAACTATCTATATTTCATGGTTACTAATAGTAAGATTGCATTTTATTCAAGATGAATTGAATTGAAAATATATTTCACTATTGTGGTACATTTTCCAGCTTACAGAAAAAGTGTTTTGTGCCATTTGATATTTCAGTGCCTTTACAACAGTCTCTCATCACTTCATTACTATCTGATCCTCCTTGTGGAGATACAATTCCCTGTCTAGATTTGCTGTGAATGAAAAAGCTGTTGTAAATATTGCATATCCGTAATTATGTTGTTTCAGCTGTGTTTAACTGTGGTACTGTGGTAGTATTCTTGCCTCATAATCAGTGAATTGAAGCCCTGCTCCAGAGGCTTTCAGTGCATATTCCCCAGGCTATTTCTTGTGATAGCTTTTTAAACTATAATGTAGATTTAAAAAAAGAGATTTTGGACACTCTTTGAAGGAAAATGGGATTGTTCTTAGAGCATTTAGCTCAAGCCAACATTAATTAAACATGTGACCAAGTAAACCTGATCATTTATCACATTTCTGCAAGGGTTATGTGGTAGTTCTCCCTTCATGACATACTCACCACTATTTAAATTTACTGTACTGAATGTCCCGGCATTTTGAAAAGTGTTAGGCTTATGGAAATACAGTACAATCCTTTTTGCTGCAACATTCTTGCCAGATTACAGCTCTTAAACAACTGGCCAGATCTTTTAAAATACAAGGCAGACACTTTGAAAATAACATGATTCGAGCATGCTAACATGGGCACAGGAATGGCATAATATCCTGTTACAACCCAGTTTGATGAGAAGGAAAATGCTGCCTTAGATAGGAAATCATTTACTGTTCTAGAGAGCAGTCTATACAGAGATTGACAACATATTACTCAAAATTAACAGTGAGATTAATGTCAGACCTTGAAAAGTATTAACCATAAATTCTTATAATCTTTCAATGCAGATGAGTTCTCTTTCCTTTCCTACCAGAACTTAACCAAATAACTGAAGAAGAAAGTTGCCAAATTTCCTTATAGCATAGGTTATTTCAACCTTTCAAGATCATAGCAACATACATAAAATGCTGGAGGAACTCAGCAGACCAGGCAGTATTTGTGGAAATGAATAAACAGTTGATGTTTCGGGCCAAGACTGAATTTGATAGGATTATTATTTTCCTCTCCCCCTTCCCCCTAATTTGATTCCCATTCCAGCCCTTTACCTTTTTTCATCTGCCTATCACTTCCCACGGGGCCCTCTCCTCTCCTATCGTATTCCTTCTTCTCCAGCCCTTTATCTTTCCCACCCACTTGGCTTCACCTTTCATATTCTAGCAATTCTCCTTCCCCTCCCCCAACCTCTATATTCTGGCCTCTTCCTCCTTACATTTCAGTCCTGAAGAAGGGTCTTGGCCAGAAACTTCGACTGTTTATTAATTTTCATAGATGCTGCCTGGCATGCTGAGTTCCACCAGCATTTTGCGTGTGTTGCTTTGAATTTCTAGCACCTGCAAACTTCCTCATGTTTATGATTTGCTTTCAAGATCACGTTGGTTTACAGAGCAATCACATTCCCCACTAATTTTACCTGTGGCCTAATCAGAATCAGGTTGATTATCACTGGCACGTGTCATGAAACTTGTTAACTTAGCAGCAGCAGTTCAATGCAATACATTATATAGAAGAAAAATAAATAAATAAATCAATTACAGTATATTTATATTGGAGATTTAAAATCATGTAAAATAATGTATATTGGAAAAAGTGAGGTAGTGTTCACGGGTTCAATGTCTAGTTAGGAATCTGATGCAGAGGGGAAGAAACTATTCCTGAATCACTGAGTGTGTGTCTTCAGGCTTCTGTACCTCCTACCTGATGGTAACAAGGAGAAAAGGGCACTCACTCTGCTTCTGTCACTCACCTGCATGCTTGATGCATATACTCTGTACAATCAACTTGACAATATGCACATCCTTAGGATGTGAGCAGTAGCCAAAGCACCCGGAGGAACCCGTGAAGTTGCAGGAAGACACTGCAAACTCCACCCACGTAAACACTGTACCAGAGGTCAGGGTTGAACTGAGCTGCATCTCTAAGCTTTTCTCATATTAACTTTTGGTTTGTTACCCAATCACCTTTTCATTCGCTGTCCTGGTTCATGTTCCTTCTGCCAATGAAAACAGTTTGTCTTAATGATCATACAGCAGAGAGGTGGATCCTTCAGCCAACATGTCTATTATAAATCATCAAGTACCCATCTATACTACCAATCTCATTTACCAGGTTTTGGTCCATTGCCTACTAAGCCTTGGCAATTCAATTGCTCAGCCAGATGCTTCTTAAATCTTGTAAGAGTTACCTGCCTCTGTCACCTTCTCATAGTCAGTGAAATTCGAGTTGTAACCGCCCTATAGATAATAAAAAAAACTCTTACAGATCTGCATGTGAGAAGAGCCTACTAGAATATCACCAAAGATTCAGCTGACCCTCAGGATCAATGGGCTGTTGAAACAGAAATTATGGTTGCCAAGTGAAAGGAACAAATTTAACCACATCCTCTAATTTGTGGACTGATAAAGATTTATCAACTGATCTCATAATTGAACATTAACACCAATAAAACAGTCCCTGAGGCGATCCAGTCCAAAGTAAAGTTCCATGCACCCTGAAGTGTGCCCACACTCAGCTACCAGATAATTGCCCCAAAACAATGAGCTTCAAGCTCAGGAAAAGTGGTCAGGAACTATTTCTTAAAATTTATCTACGCCTACTAGTTTCTTAATGATTTTTCCGTATGAGATCCCATCACAACTTTCTTGGTTCCAAGGAGAACAATGCAGCTGTCTATAGTCCATTCACATAACTAAGGTCTGTTGTTCTTGGAATCATTTTAGTGAATTTCTACTCCACCTTGTAAAGCCTTCTCATCTTTATTAAAATTTGATGCCAGGATGTGAGAGAAAACACGACTTAATAATTCCTTGTGTTCCTTGATCCTGTACACAATGCCTATATTTATAAAGATTTAAGGTTCTTTGTGTTTTTTAACCATTCTCTTCCCCTGACTTGACAGTTTCAACAAACTATACACATATGACCTACCAAATCTCCATTCCTTTACTCGATTAGAATGAGATTTGGTCTCTGCTGGCCTCTGAAATCTTTAGAACCATCTCAAAGTTCAAAGTAAATTTATTATCAAAGAACATATATGCCACATATACAACCCTGAGATTCATTTTCTTGCAGGCATAGTCAATAGATCCAATAACTATAACAAAGTCAAAGAAATATCACTCCAACAGGACAGACACTAATGTGAAAAAAAACAAGCTGTGCAAATACTAAAAGAAAGAAATTTTTAAGCATTGATTATGCATACTTGTGTAAAATGCACTTTACGATTGTGCATTTGTTCTATTATTGCCATATCGACATTATGGAATTAATTCAAGTAAATTTTATTATTGAATTGTTAAAAGTGGAAATTATTGTTTATTAACAAACTGCAAACCTAGGTTTATACATCAAAGTTTGAGGGATTGTGTATAGTGAGAGTCCAGGGTAATAGTGGATTCCCATTTTGGGAAAATTGCCAAGAAAATTATTTTTTTTCTATTTGCAAGTCACTAGAGATAAATTTTGATAAAAGACGCCATTAAGGAAGTGAGATTGAATAAATATTTGAGTTTTGCAGAGTGTTCAGGGAATATTTTCTCAAAATGTGTTTTTGTGAATATATGTTGCATGTCTTTATAAAATACTGAATTCATTTGGATGATCCTCAAACCAAAGCAGATGGTATGCTATTGCACAAATTAACACAGGCTATTAAAAGTGTGTAATTTTGACTTTGATGGCTCAGCATTTTGTCCTGGCTGCCAGTGACAGACTATAAGATTTCTTATTTTGTGAGTTTGAATGGGGTATTTTAACCTGTGGATGCTCTGGTCAAATGAAGTACATCCATTGTAGTCACAGCGGAGACAACTAATTTAACACAGACTGGTGATCAAAGCTCCAATCATCCTAATCTGCAAGCTAATTGCAACACCATGCGGTAATTTGTCCAGGGAAGTAATGAGAGCTTAATGTCCATGAACAGATACCAACGGAACATTATTCCTGGAAGTAGGAAAGCATTACCTTCACCTAATTGGGACATAATTTACTCCAGAAGCATTTTGTATCAGCCTTTGGGTCTATGGAGGTTATTTATTGCTTAAAGATGAGGATACCTTCTGTCACTTGAAAGGAGGTCAGTCAGTCAGTCTTTTGGTATATGTGTTCAGATAAACTTTAATGGCCAACCTCTTTCTACTAGGTCAAGAGAAGAACTTGTTAAAGATTTAATGATACCCATCGCCAGTTCTTCAAGATTCAAGATTGTTTTATTGTCATTCTTCAGTACAGGAGTGTAAAGAAGAACAAAATGACTGTTACTCCGAATCTGATGTGGCATTAAAACTCCACAATAAATATACAAAATGTAATAAAAGAACTTTAAAAAATACAATAAATTCAAAAGCAATCCTGTAAAACTGACCAAGTATGACCACATACAGTATACACATAAAAGTTGCTGGTGAACGCAGCAGGCCAGACAGCATCTATAGGAAGAGGTACAGTCGAAGTTTTGGGCTGAGACCCTTCGTCAAGACATGTATACATTCAGTATACGTAAGATTAGCTTATATATAGTACATAAACAGGTTGTGTGCACTTAAAGTGTATGGAGTACATCGAGTGATGGAGTGTGTTAATGGGAGGAGGTGTTGATCAGCCTGTCAGTTTGGCAGAAGTAATTGTTTTTGAGCGTGGGTACTGTACAGGCTCTGCCCTGATGAGAGTAGGACAAACAACGCATAAGCAGGGTGGGTGGAATCCTTCGTGATGTTTTTGGTCTTTCTCCAGCACTTTCTGTATATGTGTCCTTGATGGTTGGTAGTCCTGTGATGTGTTAGGCAGTTTTTAACTACACATTGTACTTCATGTTACAGATGCCAGGAAGTTTGGTCTGCTCCTGAATGTTCTGGTCGTTACCGTAAAGATCACCAAGATCTTGAGTATAATGTCCTGCTGAGGTTACTTACTGCAATTCCTTGCCATGCTTCCTTAGCTTGGTGTGCAATATTGTCACAGAACTTACACTTCAATAATAAAACAGAAAAAAAAGAGGAACTAATCCAATAAAGCCAATTTGCATGTGGTTCCTTATTCCATTAAAGTCTCTGAGGAAGTGCCAAACAGGGAAAGTTGGAGAAAACTCATTCCATCTGTGCAGTAGACTTGCATAAATAACCAATGTGACCAACAATGGAGATTAGGAGCTCCTCATTCAACCTCTTGAGTATTTCCTCCCAGTTAATAAAAATCCTGGTTGATCTCTGACTTAACTGCATGTATCAGAATCAGATTTATCTGGATCTCATTTTTTATGATGTAAGACAAAACTTTGTAAATTACAAGGGTAAATAAATAATGCCAAAAAAAGGAATAATGGGGTGGTGTTCATGGGTTCATGAGCCACTCAGAGATCTGATTTTGAAGGGGAAGTTGTTAGAGTCATAGAATCTAGTCGGTGCCAAGCCATTTAAATTGTCTACTCCCATCAATCTGCACCGAGACCATAGCCCTCCATACTCCTACCATCCATGTACCTCCAACCTGATGGCATGAACGTTGACGTCTCAAACTTTCGCTAATGCCCCACCACCACACTCATTGGAGGAACAACACTTTATATTCCGTCTGGGTAGCCTCCAACCTGACGGCATGAACATTGATTCTCTAACTTCCGCTAATGCCCCACCTCCCCCTCGTACCCCATCTGTTATTTATTTTTATACACACATTCTTTCTCTCACTCTCCTTTTTCTCCCTCTGTCCCTCTGACTATACCTCTTGCCCATCCTCTGGGTTCCCCCCCACCCCTTGTCTTTCTCCCCGGAGCTCCTGTCCCATGATCCTCTCATATCCCCTTTGCCAATCACCTGTCCAGCTCTTGGCTCTATCCCTCCCCCTCCTGTCTTCTCCTGTCATTTTTTATCTCCCCCTCCCCCTCCCTCTTTCAAATCTCTTACTAACTCTTCCTTCAGTTAGTCCTGACGAAGGGTTACCAACCTGATTCCTCCAGTCTACCTGCATGTTGAAATCCCCCATAAGAACTGTCACATTACCTTTGCGACATGCCAATTTTAACTCTTGATTCAACTTACACCCTATATCCAGAGTACTGTTTGGGGGCCTGTAGATAACTCCCATTAGGGTCTTTCTGCCCTTAGAATTTCTCATTTCTCTCCATACTGACTCTACGTCTCCTGATTCTATGTCCCCCGTTGCAAGGGACTGTATATCATTCCTCACCAACAGAGCCACCCCACCCCCTCTGCCCATCAGTCTGTCCTTTCGATAGGACGTATATCCCTGAATATTCATTTCCCAAGCCCTGTCCACTTGAAGCCATGTCTCCCACAACATCATACTTACCAATTTCCAACTGTGCCTCAAGTTCATCTACTTTATTTCTTGTACTCCATGCATTCATATATAATATTTTTAATTCATTACTCCCCTCACCTCCCATATCAATTCCTATTTCACTTGGCCATACTGTACGAACCCTTCTTGAGCTTTCTGCTCTGTTGATTCTGCTGTCATTCTTAACTTTTCTTCTTCTCACTTTCCCTTTATCTCCATCTTTATATTTCCAGTTCATCCCTTCCCCCCCCCACTACTTAGTTTAAACACATTAAAATGCCAAATGGTGTCACTGACTTATTGTTCAATTGTTCATGCAATCATTCAATGTGGGACAAAGTCTTCTAGATATTGTGGCCTTTTCATTGTGCGGCCAGAACGAGTTTTTACTGTTTTGTCTGAATCCTGTTCTTTGTTATTTGCATGTTTCAATGTTTGTGTTAGTTACCAAACCTCAGTGGAAAAAGCCTACTTGTATTTACCTTATCTATACTCCTCATAATTTTATATACCTCGATCAAATCTCTTCTCAATCTTATACTTTCCAAGGAATAAAGTCCAACCATATTTAATCTTTTCACATAAGTCAGGTCCTCCAGACCTAGCAACATCCTTGTAAATTTTCTCTGTACTCTTTCAACCTTGTTTGCATCTTTCCTGTAGGTAGGTTCAAAGGTTCGAAGGTCCCATTTAGTGTCAGAGAAATGTATACAATATACATCCTGAAATGCTTTTTCTTAGCAAACATCCACGAAAACAGAGGAGTGCCCCAAAGAATGAACGACAGTTAAACGTAAGAACCCCAAAGTCCCCCCCAGCTTCCCTCCTTGCTGTGCATAAGCGGCTGCAAGCAATGATCCCCCCTCCCTCCACCAGCAAAAAAAAGCATTGGCACCCACCACCGAGCCCTCAAGCATGAGCAAAGCAATAGCAAAGACATGAACTTGCAGTTACCCCAAAGACTTTGCGTTTCACCTGGCATTCAACATACCACAGGCTCTCTCTCTCCCCCTAATAAAGGAGAAGTAAGTGTCTCTGTTTTTCCCAGCGAGCGGGGAGACAAAACAAACAACTCACTGGTTTACGATGTTAAAAGTCTGTTTCATCGCTTTTTCTGAGCTCTGTTCCCAAAGATCTCAAAGATTCTGGATCTTTGGGCACACCACAGTAGATTTTTCGACTTCCCCGGTGACACACGGGTCTACTGCCATGACACTGGGCCTCGGTCCGCCCATCTCCAGAGCCCTTAGATCTTAAATTCTAAATCCAAACCGGACTCTCAGGCCGAACCCTTGGCGTGCCGCCCAACAGCCAGTCCTGAAACCCCGAGAATGGGTCCTATTCCCGCAAAGAACAGAAGTCAGCGTGTAACTCCAGGTCAGGGTCTTCAAAAGAACTCTGAAAGGGAAAAATAAAGATATTAAAGATAGAAATAGAGCTGTTTCTGAAGATGCAAGCAAAGGATTCGCCGTTTAGCACCATCTTAACTTCACTCCACCTCTCCCAGGTGACCAAAACTGCACACAATACTCCAAATTTGGCCTCACCTATGTCTTATACAACTTTGTTTCTAAATTATAGAGCGTGAATCTTCAAGCTGTTGTACTTCCTCTGTGATGGGAGTAATGCGAAGTGGGCATGTCCAGATGGTGAGGGTTCTTTGTGGCACTGCTTCTTGAATGTATCCTCAGTGGTGGGGGGAGTTGTGGCTGTGTTGGAGCTGGTGGACTATATAACCGCAAACACAAGGAAATCTGCAGATGCTGGAATTTCAAGCAACACACATAAAAGTTGAACGTCTTATATTCCGTCTGGGTGGCCTCCAACCTGATGGCATGAACATTGACTTCTCTAACTTCTGCTAATGCCCCACCTCCCCCTCGTAGCCCATCCGTTATTTATTTATATACACACATTCTTTTTCTCTCTCTCCCTTTTCTCCCTCTGTTCCTCCCACTATACCCCTTGCCCATCCTCTGGGTTCCCCCCCCCCTTATCTTTCTCCCTGGGCCTCCTGTCCCATGATCCTCTCATATCCCTCTCATATCCCTTTTGCCAATCACCTGTCCAGCTCTTGGATCCATCCCTCCCACTCCCACTTTCAAATCTCTTACTAGCTCTTCTTTCAGTTAGTCCTGACGGAGGGTCTCAGCCTGAAGCGTCGACTGTACCTCTTCCTAGAGATGCTGCCTTACCTGCTGCGTTCACCAGCAACTTTTATGTGTGTTCCTTGGACTATATAACCCTCTGCTTCTTCTGGTGCATCTCTGCCTTACAGCCTCCATACCTGGTCAGAATGCTGTCTACCATACATCTATAGGAACTTGTAAAAGTCTTTCGTGACGTACCAATCTTCTCAAACTCCAAATGAAGCAGAGCCACTGTTGTGCCCTTATTATTGCATCAAGGTGTTGGGCCAGGATAGGTCCTCTGAGATGTTGACACCCAGGTACCTGAAGCTGCTAAACCTTTCCACCACTGGAAAGGACTTTATGTACTTAATGGGGACTGATGTGTACTCTCCTGACTTGCCTTTTCTGAAGTCCACAATTATTTCCTTGGTCTTGCTGATGTTGAGTGCAAGGTTGTTTTAACATCACTCAAACAGCTACTCAAACCTTTGCTCAAGGTCTCCTGGTATCTTTGTCTCCCAAAATCTTATCAATCCTATATTTAAAATTGACTGCAACACACACAAAATGCTGGAGGAAATCAGCAGGCCAAGCTGCTGTGTGTATTGCTTGGATTTCATCATCTGCAGATTTTCCCTTGTTTATGATTGGACTACTATACTGTAAAGTCTCTTACAGGCGTGCCTACCCTGAAAAAGTTTAGATCTTTCTGTCTGTCTCCTGGGTTCCTCCAGCATTTTGTATGTGTTGTTTGGATTTCCAGCATCTGCAGATCTTCTCTTGTTTAAAATTAACAATTGACTGAATGTTATTTCCATATAGAAGCTTGAATATTCTTCGCCCTTCACGAGTGGAACTATTTGAGGGTTCCATTCCTGGAAGATTTGACATGTACTGGGATTCACTACTAGCAAAGTTGTCTAAAACAATTTAGAATCACAACTTGTAGATAAACAGCAGACTTGTAGAAGAATTTACAGTACATTGCAAAAGTCTTAGGCACCCTAGATTTTTTGGTATAGTTTCAAAGGTGTAGCCTCCCCAGAGCCCTGATCTCAACATCCTCAAGACTGTCTGGGGTTACATGGAGAAACAGAAGCAAGCGAGACAATCAAAGTCTGCAGAAGAGTTGTGGCAAGTTCTCCAAGATGCTTGGAAGAACCTTACAGAGCTTATAAAACTGTATGACAGTGTGGCTAAGAATATTAATGCAGTTTTAATTTACTTTTGTTTTTTACTGTTTACTGCTGGTTATAGTAATTTTTTTGATATTTAGAAACTTTTCATTCTGTTTCACAGAATTTTTTACATGTGCCTATGACTTTTGCACAGTATTGCAGATAGGCTGTAAACTATTCATCCAGATGTTTAGATTCAGCTGTTACTATATTTCACATTAAAAAAATTAATATCACTGATGTGATGATTTGAGACGGCTTGGTTTAATCCAAGCATTATGTTCCTAAAATACAAGGTAAATAGCGAAACTCCTTAATAATATTTTGTGGATTGAGAAATTCATCCATCAGTTTTTTTATCTTTATGTTGACAAAATTATTAATGCCTTTCCCACAGAATCAGGGCTCTGTCGTGATGGTTCAACTGACCCAGCAACTGTACACTTCAATAGGTCACCAGCAGTCCTACTCCAGTGCGACTCTGACCTTGATCTCAGTCACACTCTATGCCTCTGGCTTTCCTCAGCCATTCCAACTGATTCCAGACCCCAAGCCCACCAGCAAAGTTGTGAAAGTTACTGTAATTAACAGAGAGAAAATATTAATTGTGCCCAGGCTTGTCAGTAACTTGGCCATATTTAGGATGGGGCTTTAATCATCGTTCAGAGTTCAGTAATAAATAGGATGAATTAGTTATGTGGAGCACATTCAAACACTTTTTGCAGTTGGTATAGCCAAGACAATTGACCCACTAAAGTGATTGCTCACACATAATAATCCATAATCCCATGATACACTTACTACCATGCATCCACACAGCACTGAGACCACTTCACTTCTATCAAACTTTTTGCTGAAATCTCATGTGTGCCTTTTATTTTCGATGTTCTTTTAATTCACATCAAATCTCCGTTAACCATCATTGGATTCTGGTTAAGTAATAGGTTGATTTTAAAGGTATTGATCCTGTTTTCAAATTGTCCTTTCTCTCTGCTTCTAATCTTTAAAATAATTAATTGGTTTATTATTGTTAGATGTGGGCACATGGCCAAGTGGTTAAGACATTCGACTAGCATTCTGAAGGTCGTGAGTTCGAGCCCCAGCCGAGGCAGCGTGTTCTGTCCTTGAGCAAGGAACTTAATCTGCGATGACACTGGCGCCAAGTTGTATCGGTCCTAATGCCCTTCCCTTGGACAACATTTGTGTCATGGAGAGGGGAGACTTGCAGCATGGGTAACTGCTGGTCTTCCATACAACGTTACCCAGGCCTGTGCCCTGGAGAGTGAAGACTTTCTAGGTGCAGATCCATGCTCTCACAAGACAAATGGATGCCTTTATTATTATTATTATTATTATTATTATTATTACTACTAAAGTGCAGTGAAAAACTTGTCTTGCATAAATTACAAAAGTGCCTTGAGGTTGTACAGCTGAAACAACAACAGTGCAGAATAAAGTGTTGCAATTACAGGGAAAGTTCAGTACAAATAGACAATAGGTGCATGGTCATAATGAGGTATACTGTCAGGTCAACAATCTATTTAGTAGGGAACCCTTCAGTAGTCTTATAAAGTGAGATAGAAACTTCCTTTGAGCCTAGTGGGTAAATGCTTTCAGGGTTTTGTATATTTTGCCTGATGGGTGGGGGAAAAGAGAGAATGTCTGGCATGGGTGAGGTCTTTGATTAGGCTGTGAGGCAGTGAGAAGTGTAGACAAAGTCCATGGAGTGGAGGTTTCTGTGATATACCGAGCTATGTCCACAACTCTGCGGTTTATTGCAGTCACAGGCAGAGTTGCCACCATACCATGCCAGGATGTACCCGGATGGGATGTTTTCAATAGTGCATCAATAAAACTTTGTGAAAGTCAAAGTGGACGCCAGATTTTTGTAGCCTCTTGAGGAAGTAGAGGCACCGTTGAGCTTCCTTGGTTGCACCAGGACAGTCTGTTAATGAAGTTGAATGTTCGGAACTTGAAGCTCTCAACCTGCTTGACCTCAGCATTATGGATGTCTACAGAAGCATGTTCACCCTTTACACTCCTCACCCCCTCCCCCCACCAAAGTCATGGTGGTGGCATCTGTTAGTCTCGCGAGACCATGGATCGGTGCCTGGAAAGTCTGTGTTAGAGCAGCGTCTGTTGTGGCTGTAGGGGCCCAACAAAGTCAACGATCAGCTATTTTGTTTTGCTGGCATTGAGGGAAAGGTTTTGAGACAAGTAATCTATCTAATGAATGGAGCGGAGGGAAAGGTTGTTGCCATGACACCATGTCACTAAGTGCTCTGTCTCCCTTCCTGACACACTGTTATTTAAGATATAGCCCACTATGTGGGTATCAACTCAATCTGCGTGTCATGCAGTCATGAGTGTATACGGAGTAAAATGAGAGGGCTTAGGCCACAGCCTTGTGGGGCACCAATGATGTGAATAATTCTAATGGAGGTGTTGCTGCCTATCCTTACTTATTGCGGTCTTTTGGTCAAGAAGTCTAGTTGCAAAGAGAGGCGTTGAGTCCTAGATCTAGGAGTTTAGAGATGGATCGTATTGGAGGTGGTGCGGTAATCAATAAACAATAATCCAATGTCAGTGCCTTTACAGTCCAGATGCTCCAGAGATAAGTGTAGGGTCAGGGAGATGGTACCTATTTCGGTGGTAGGTGAGGTTGCCTGGGAGGCTGGAATTCATGTGTTCCATGACCTGCCTGACGTGATGGTAGATGTCAGAACTACCATCATGTCAAGTGACTAATCAGTAGTAGTACTTAAACCATGTTGCCTTTTTTTTTTCTTGAGTACTGGGATGATAGTATTCTTCTTAAGACAGGTGGGAACCTCAGACCAACATGAGAAGTTAAAAATGTATGCAAAGACTCTGCCAGCTGATCTCCGCAGGATCTTAAGACATGGCCTGGGGCACCTCCAGACTAGTTGCACCATGTGAGTTCACTCTGCAGAAGACTGATCTTCCATCCGTAACTCTGACTGTGGGTACAGGTGTATTGGAGGCAGTCAGGGAGGGTGACGGCTTTGCAATCCTCTTCTGTTCAAAACATACACAGAAGGTATTAAGCTTATCAGGAAGGGATGTGCTGTTTGTGATGCTACCTGATTTTGTTTTGTAAATCAATATAGCATGTAAGTCTTGTCAAAACTGGCAGCTAAGACTTGATTTTGGACTGATATTGTGTCTTGGCATCCATGATAGCTTAACGAAAGTCATATCTTGATTTCTTGTCAACATCAAGGTTACCTGATATGAATGCCACAGACTAGACTTCAGTAGGAAGTTTATCTTCAGTTCATCCATGGTTTTGGTTTGACGACACCTGATTGTTCTCTTTGGTACACAGTCCTCCATGCACTTGCTGATGAAGTTTGTGATGGTAGTGACATACTCACCTCGGCTGAGTGCTGAGACCTTGAACATAAACCAGTCTGCTGACTCATAGCAGTCACATAGAAGCTCACCTCTTTTCTCGATCCAGCACCAAACAACTTTTTGTACGGGATCCTCACATTTCATTTTCTGTTTGTACACAGAGAGAAGGAGGGTAGATTTACCAAAATATGGGTGGGTTTTCATTATGCACATTAATGGATATATAGCAACTGTTAAGGGTGTTTGGGCCTTAGTGGGACAGGAGGCATAAAAGAATGCATCTTATAGAGTTGCATTGTTAACCTTTGACACCTTCCTGCTTCTTCAGTTCTGTTTATTCCTCAATCAATCTGCTCGTGCCACAGTTGCCAAAGTTGAATAATTCTTTCATAAGGTTCTGTGGCTCCATTTTTTTTCTTTATTAAAACATTTCTTAAGCTCGATCTGCTTAACTGAGCACCTGGTGATTTGTTATACCACATCCTTGTTGCTGAGTATCAGATTTGGTTTGATATCCCATGTTGAGATATTTTGTTACACTAAAGGCATTATCTAAGATGAATATTGTTACAGTTTGAGTGTGCATCAGTTGCAGTAATAGCTGTTAATGTCAGTGTATTTGTACATGAGTGCCAGAACTGGAGAAGTACAAAGATGCCAGAGGTTTTTACAATTAAGGAGCGGCAAGGCTAAAGAGCAAGTTGAAAACAAGACTAAGACTTTTAAAGTCGGAAGCCAGAATTGGTTAAATGGGATTTCATGTGAATGAAGAGTGATAACTGTACACAGTATATTTGTTCATTCAATGTAGCATCATCAGGGAAAAGCTATGTTAATATAATTTTACTGAAAATTTGAATGGATAACCTGCAAAACTGCCACTGAATGGTTATAAGAAACTTTTAGAATTTTTACTAATACCTGGATCTCTTTTCACCATCATGCTCTAATCATCAGAAATGTCTATAGCTATATTGCAATACTATATACTGCATTCTGTTACCACTTTTCATTTATACTACCTCATTATAGTGATGTGATGAAATGATTTGGATGGGTAGCATGCATAGTAAAGTTTCTTTCCGTGTATCTTGGTACATGCTGCAATAACAAGTCAATACACCAGTTGCAGCTGCTACCATCTGTGAAATGGTACCACAGCATAAAAGCCAGGACCAAGAGGCTCCAGGACAGCTTCTTCCACCAGGCCATCAGGTTGATTAACTCACGCTGACTTGAGTGTATTTCTATGTTATATTGACTGTTCTGTTTATTATAAATTACTATGATTGCACATTGCTCATTTAGATGGAGACATAACGTAAAGATTTTTACTCATATGTGAAGGATGTAAGAAATAAAGTCAATTCAATTCAATTCAATTAACCATATAGATTGCATGAGGCTGTTTCGCCCATTGAACCTCTGCCATTTCTCAGACCAATCCTATAACCTCACCCTTTTTTACTGTAATTTATGCAATTTACTGGCCAATTAAGTTTGTATGTTTTTTGGTTATAGGAGGATTGCCAGAGCGTCCAGAGGAAATTTGTGTAGTCACAGGGTACCTGAGATCAGAATTGAACTTTGTTCTCAGACAATGTGAGGCCGCTATGCCACCAGCTGTGCTATTGTGCTGCCCTAAATCATGCTGGTATGCCCTGTCCCTGCCTGTCACATCACTCTGGTTACCATTATCTATTTTGTTAATCTGCATTATCATCATGTCTTATCTCCTTAACTTCCTAGAATTCCCCTCAGTGGACATTCCCATTAACTATTAAGCTGAAAATCCTCTGCAATCCTAGAGACTGATCCCAGCTTGATTCAAATGAAGCTGTCACAGCAAAACAAAGAATCTGTGAGAGTCAAGACAAAAAATTAATGTTGTGAGTGACTACTTGTGATACGAAATCCACTGCCTCACTTTCAAAGGTGAATTGGATAGATTACAGGGGGAGTTAAAACTGCAGAGATTTGGGGTATGAGCTAATCAATGAAACTGAGTTCGATGGGGTGATTGACTTCTTCCATTTTATCCAGAAAAGTATTTGCACAATTGCAGGGTGTAATACTACCTGTTTTAAAGATATTTACACCATCATTTTGCTCAATTTTACTCTTTGAACACCAGAGAGTGGTATAAACTATACTTGCAATACTCCTACGTGCATGAGATACAGTCTTTCTTAAAATTTGTAGAAAGGAATTAGAAGAACATCTTTTCATATAGTTAGCCAGTTGTTTATCATGTAGATTGCTGACTATGTAGTAAATTATTTTGGTTCTGTGATTTATTTAAATTGCAAAATAATCTGGAAAGTAGTTCAGATGATAAAATTGTGGCCTAGGGTTTGTTTCTTTGAATTGATAGGAAGCATAGGGATTGCATACCTTTTGATCATTTATAGCTTAAATGACAGTTATTGTCTGTATCCTGCAATAATCTTAGTTCAGGCTGATTAAGGCACTGGTTCGTAGGCCGCTGTACTAAGGAAAACTCTTGTCAAGCCATTAACCGGAGAAAAGGTATTGAGAAAAACACAAACACTGACACTAGGATTTGTTGCCTGTCTTTTTGTCTGGAATATTTGAATTGTTTTGATGTTAGTGCTGTCAGACATACTTACTGTGTGGCATAGGCCTGTTTACTGAAGTGGAACCTTTGCTTCAAAGCTGTGTTAACAAAGTGCTTATACAGCTGCTTTATTCAACTCTGTCACGCTATCTCGTAGTGATTTCAGGCACAATTTATTACCAAACATTCAACCTTTTGAGGTTCAGCATTTTACTCTGTATACTAACCTTCAATGTCATCATGAGTTGTTTGCAGGATGGATTATATTGTTGAAGTTGGCTTTTATTTATTTAAGACTAATCATGTCACCAAAATGCACAAATGTTTGGTCGAAGTGAACACCAAAAAACGGACCAATAAAATCCAAACTAAAACTTATCTCATTTTAATATTGTATACAACAAATGGTCATATTCATGTTAGAGTGATATTTTTGTTCAAGAGCTGAAATTTCATTCTTTTGAAGTACATGTTATATCCTTCCTGGCAACGTTTAGAAGTCCAGGATGTTACTTTGCAAAGCGACATGGAATGTTGATATTGGGACGAAAATGATGAAGATCTCAAATTTGATGAAGTCTGAAAGAAAACTACTAAAAGAACTCCATAAAATAAAATAATATCTTCTGACCATCTTTGGGGTAATAACGTTATCTCTTCCTTGCTTGCAGTTGAATTAATTGTTCTGCTTAAAAGCTACACTTACATATAAAAGTAAATCTGTTAAGTCATTCCAACAATGTCATAAAAGCTTTAATGTGCTTTGAAATCACATTGGGCAAATGAAAGGAATGACTCGGCTTTGATATTTCAAGAAAGTGATTGAGAAGTATTCATTCAAGTATTTTCAAAGCTGTGGATACCAGATGATGAAACCACTTTGGCACAATTGACTTGCCAAACTTAGACACTGTGGAAAAACAATATCTTTCCCCTTCAGCCCGTAGAATGATTGCATTTCTTACTTTAATGGCGAAAAGATGTATTTTACAACATTGGAAAGAGCTTAATGCTCCAACTACCTTTTTTTGGTTTTCTCAGACGATTTTATGTTTGAATTTGGAGAAAATTAGAAGTAACCTTTATGATTCTTCATTTAAATTTGAACAGATTTGGGGACCTTTTATTCGATATTTTCATTTAATGTAATATTTACCCTTCTTGTTTTTTTTTCACTGTTTTAATGGAGGTCGGGATTGAGGACGTGATTTTAAGTTTAACTCTGTTTGGTTTCAAGTTAGCCCATTGCTTTGCTTTGCTTTTAGTTAGCTGCACGGTGGGTTTTTTTTTGGGGGTTTTTTTTTCTTTTTTTCCATTGATATATATAAAATCTAGTATACTATTATGTTATCTTGGTTTCTTATGCTTAAATTACATTGTTTGTAGTATTTTCTTTTTGGTATTGTTATCTTTTGGAATTTTATTATACTTTAACATTGTATTAATGTTTATATGGCTTACCTTTTTTGTATACTTACTCAATAAAAAGATTTAAAAAGAAAGAAAGGAAAAACAATAATCACATATGTCCTTGACTTAACTAAGTCCAAAAAGGAAAAAGTGCAAAAAAAAAGTGCTGTCTTGTTTTGAATTAGGTTGCGTCAGATGATTATTGGTGGTCATAACTAAACTGATGTAATCCAGTTTTATGCAAATGATAATGAGCTCTTCTCAATGTGTTTAAGCAGTTGTAGATCCTTAAGTCTACTTCACTGCTGAAGTATGCTGGTATAACCATTCTTGTCACTTGTAAGACTAAGATTATAGAGTTGAAGCAATCAGTTTGATGGTGTTGAATAAACCATCAGTTATTATAGTATAATTTTTACAGCGAAGAATAAAAACTACTGAGGTAGTGTAAGATGTATATCAGAATCAGGTTTATTATCACCGGCATGTGACGTGAAATTTGTTAACTTAGCAGCAGCAGTTCAATGCAATACATAATATAGGAGAAAAAAAAAAATTAATATTAAATAAATAAATAAATCAATATACAGTGTACATATATTGAATAGATTAAAATTGTGCAAAAAACAGAAACAGTTGTATGTTAAAAAAGTGAGGTAGTGTTCATGGGTTCAATGTCCATTTAGGAAACGGATGGTGTGTAATATCAGTTTGAGCGTGCTAAATACTTTTTTAATGATTTCACTTTTTGTTCATGTTACTATCTTGACTAGTTTAGTAGTGTTCTTCTACAACAGCAAACTTCAGAGTAAGGAGTTTGATGGAAAATGACGAAGGATATTGGCTGGCACTAAAATCTGTTTTATGAATTAAGTATCTTTGTTGATAGTTTGATTTCTGACTATTGCTTGAAAACTGAATGAAGGAGATCCTGAGACATGATGTCAGAGAGTCAATGAAACTTAGATTCCATGCCTGAATTAGAGTGACAAATGCTGGGTGTGATCCCAGTCAATTCCAGTCAGAGACAGCAAGACTAAGATTTGATTGAATACAAGATGAAACAAATAAAGCCATGCAAACCATTGAATTTTGAGACAAGTAATCTATCTAAAGAATGGAGCAGATGGAAGAAAGAGATTATACGATATATTGATCTGGACCTGGCAAATAAATCAGAGAACTCAAAAAATAAAGGTCATGTTATATCTCATTTATGACAAAGGGAGGGGATTGTATACATAATAAAAAAAAACAAAAATCTAAAATTAAACCCTAGAGAGAATGTATTAGATGCTTGATAGGCATATTTCAACCTGCCTAGGAATGAAACAGTCAGCTATTATTGATTCTTTTCACTCAACCAGAAATTGGGGGAATTCTTTGTTACTACTTCAACAGAGAAAGCAGATAATTGCAATTTTGTAAATTTTTGAATTCGCTAATCAAAGATTGGATAATTCCTGGAATCCAGAAGTCCAGCCGGAGAGAATTGTCGTGACTGACTAAAACTGAGCCACGTGGAAGCTGTAAGTGGGAAATATTAAAGTCTTTATTCACACAGCAGACCTTCAGGACAGTGCAAGAGAACCTCACTCTCCTGACAGGATGTTTTACAGTTCTCAAACGCAAAGATAACAAACTACAGTTTCATTTGCTATAATCAACTACTTAACTTTAACATTTTGAATACAGTAATGTAAATTTTCAAAATAACATTTATAATGGCAGCAGAACCCAACTAGCAGAACTCCTTTCAACACTGGTGATTAAAAACTCCAGACACACAAAATATATCCCCTTTGTTACAGTGTAGAGGGATGGTTCCATGAATATACAACTAACTAGAAGGTTAAATGAAAGAATAGACCTGTCCTGAACTATACGTATGGGAAAACTGTGTCTTCCCATATGTAGTAACAGTGTGGCAGCTGCAGAATCATAATTTGATGGAATTGATGGCTTTGTGGCGAAGTTGGCAAAGAATACAGATAGGTGAAGCGGCAGGTATTGTTGTGGAAACAGAATATGGAGAAGCTTTTAGGCAGATGAGAATGGGCGAAGATGTGTCAGATGGAATACAGTGTACGGAAGTGTATGGTTATGCACTTTAATTGAAGGAATAAAGGCACAGACTGTTTTCTCAATGGGTAGAAAATTCACAGATCAGAGGTGGAAAGGGACCTTGTAGTCCTCATACAGGATTTCCTGAAGGTTAATTTACAGTTTGGGTTAGTGGTAAGGAAGGCAAATACAATGTTAGCAGTCATTTCATAAGGTCTAGTATAAAAGCAAGGACATAATGCTCAGCACTTACAAGGCTTTGGTCAGACTGCACTTGGAGTATTGTGAGCAGTTTTGGGCTCCTTATCTTGCTGACATTGAAGACAGTCCAGAGGAAATTCACGAGAATGATTTTGGGAATGTGAGGTTTAATGTATGAGATGCATTTGATGGCTCTGGGCCTGTACTCACTGGAGTTTAGAAGAATGAGGGAGATCTCAGTGAAACCTGTCGAATATTGAAAGGACTCGATATTGTGAGTGTGGAGAGGATGTTTCCTACAGTGGGGAATTCTAGGACAAGAGGACACGGCCTCAGATTAGAAGGACGCCCCTTTAGAACAGAGATGAGGAGGAATTTCTTCAGCCAGAGCATGGTGAATCTATGGAATTCAATGACACATATGTTCATGGAGGCCAAGTCATTGGCATACTTAAAACAGAAGTTGATAGGTTCTTGATTAGTAAGGTTACGCATGTTGGGTTGAGGAGTCCTGATGAAGGATATTGGCCCAAAATGTTGACTCTTTATTCCTCTCCATAGATGCTGCCTGATCTTCTGAGTTCCAAAAACATTTTGTGCGACTGAATCAGAATGATTGGTTTCATTATCTCCAATGTATCATTTGGAAGTACAAAAGTTTGTAGGTCATGTTACAGCGGTGTAAAATTTAGTTCAGCCACATTTGGAGTATTGTATGCATTGCATTACAGGAAGGGTGTGAGGATTTGGGGACGGTGCAGAAGAGGTTCACCGTGATGTTGTCTGGATCAGAAGGTGTTAGCTATAAGAAGAGATTTTTCTCTGGTGCGCTGGAGGCTGAAAGGTCCTGAGAGAAGTATGTTAAATTATGAGATGTAGATAACGAAGACAAACAAAATCTTTTCCCCAATGTAGAAATATCAAAGGCTAGAGGACACATGTTTAAGGAGAGAGGAGAAACATTTAAAGGAGATTTGTGAGAAGAAAAGTAGCTGTTCTTGAACATTGTGGTATGGGCCATCAGGCTTCTGTACCTGTCCAAAGGTAGCTGCAAGAAAATGGCATGGGCCAAGTGTAGGGAACTTTGATGTTGCTTTCCTGAGGCTGTACCAGAAGAAAAAGTAGCATATAAAAGAATTATAAATGCACAGCTGGCTCTGAGGCTCAGGGAGAAAGGGTGCAGGTCAGACAGAGGAATAGTGATAGGGCACTCGATAGTGAGAGGGGCCGACAGGATATTCTATGGCTGCAGAAGAGACACTAGGAAATAGTTCAAAGGTTCATTTTTATCAAAGTATATAACTTGAAATTCTTCTGCTCTGGGATAACCATGGAGTAAAGAAAGAAAAGAAAGGTGGCATGATCATCTTATCGCCAAATCCCTCCTCCCACACAAAAAAATGAACAAAAGCAGAACAGGCACATCAACCCACAAAAATGGGACAGGCACGTCAACTCCCAAATCCCCTTCCGCGCACAAAAAAACACAAGAAAGATCAGGTGAAAATGCAGAATATAAAAAACTATTATACTGGAAAAAGTCTATAGTCCAAGTCCACATTTAAAACACAGAAAAATCTGGGGAACACTCTCTGGGCCCAGTGGCAGATTTTACCTCTCTGTAGGAGATCGATCAAAACACAGGCAGCCAGCGTTCACCCTCCGCACTTGTCTTGCTGCTTCGTTCTCCCGTGTCGCTTTAACCGGCAAACAATGGAAGCTTTAATTGGCAAAATAGAGTCAAACAATGGCTTGCGCCCTGTCTCGTAGCCTTCTCACAATGAAGTTCACACACACTGCCTCTGTCTCCCAGAATCTTTTCTTAGAGACAGCAGAGCACTGAATCACCCAAACGATCTCCAAGCTTCCGCATTTTCCTTGATGTTTCAATCTCGCTCGTTTTTTAATTGGTGAACAATGGAAGCTTTGATTGGCTCACAGCCTGCCCACCATGAGATTCGCTCACACTGCCTCTGACTCCCAGAAACCTCTTGGAGTCTGCAGAGTGCTGGAACACTCAAACGATCTCCAAACAGCAAATCACAGTCTCCAATAGTTCCAAAATCACATCCAAGACGAAAATCAAATGAAAAGATATGAAAGAAGTGAAATATATAGTTTAATGATCTATCCAGAGGATGTCAACTGAGGGGAGTGTTTTATGCAGGCGCCATCTTGACCAGAAGTCCGGAAGAATGTAAGCCTAGCAATCAGAATAGCCATGTTTATGGTAGAAGGGCAGATAGGACCACTGCTTTAAATTGCACTTATAAGGTGTGGATTGGTCATAGAGAATGGGTTATTGTGGCCATAGAAGAAATGTAGGTGAGAGAAGGACAGGAGCTCAATTCTCTGGGATACTGGTGTGATTGACAAAGGAACAGCCAGGAATGGAGAAATTGTTGCCTTTTTGATGAGGACTATATTAGAGACCCCCTAATAGTCACCAGGAACTTGAGGAGCAAATGTGTTGTGAAATCAGTTTTCCCACAATTGACTGGGCCATGCAGAGTGCAAAGGGCCTGGATGGGGTGGAATTTTTACGGTGCATCCAAGACGATTTCCTCATGGATTATATAGAGGAACCTACTCAGGAAGGAACAATACTAGACCTCCCCTCAGGGAACAAGATGGGCCAAGAATCTGAAGTGGCAGTCGGGGAGCACTTGTTCAATTATAAAATGCTTTATTGTCGTTAAGCTAGGACACAGTAATTGTAATAACACAAGTATTGTAATAGTCATTTTGATAAATGTAAATTATTAACAGCTTTATTGCTTAAATGGCTTTAGCAAAATACAATAGCGGATCTATTTTCTGCTTTTGTACTGATTCTTCTCAGCTTGCTAGTGTTCTGATTCTCCTATATACTTTTTAAAAGCATCTCCTTCCTGAAAGTGAGGAGTTTCTATTTGTACATTCTAATCTAAAATAAACAGGAGGAGTGACGTACATGGACCTTTTGAGGACTCCCAAAGTGGGCCATGTTCACAGTTTTGGAAGCTCTTCTTGATTCGATTAGGCTTCAATTCTTCTAATCAATCAACATCATAATGTTTACCTGATCAGCATCAGCGAACCGGGTCAAGGTAAATCTTGCAGAATGTTGAGGATGATGGGGCTGGATAGAAACGTTTCATGAGCCAAGTATGTCATAATGGTGTGCCTTCATCTCTGGTCCTTTACCTTTTCCACCCAGCTGGCTTCACCTATCTCCTTCTAGCTAGTCCTCCTCCTCCACTCCCTTTTTTATTCTGGAATCTTACTCCTTCCTTTCCAGACCTGAAGAAGGTTCACGGCCCGAAACGTCGGCTGTTTATTCATTTCCATAGATGCTGCAGGACCTGCTGAGTTCCTCCAGAATTATGTGTCTGTTCCTTCATCTCCATGCTGCCGTCAGCCAAGAGCTACAGAAGCTTGAAGACGTACGCCTTAAAGTTCAACAACAGTTTCTTCCCCACAATCATCACATTCTTCAGCTGACCTGAAAATCCGTTACGTTACCTTGGACTTATTTTTACTCTCTTACAACTTGCAGTAACTTTGATATGATTTATTTTATTTATTTTATCATGTAGATTACATGCAATTCATGTTATTTATTTATTTGTTTGCTTGTTTGTTTAAATGCAGCCCTTCAGGCCCTTTGAGCCATGCTGCCTAGCAACCCACCTATTTAGCCCTAGCCTAATCACAGGACAATTTAAAATGCTACCAACAAATACACCTTTGGAATGTGGCAAGAAACCGGAGCACTTGGAGGAAACCTATATGGTCATAGGGAGAACATACAAACTCCTTACAGACAGCAGCAGGATTGAACCTGGGTTGCTGGTACTGTAAAGTGTTGTGCTATGTTGTTCAGTTTGTCAGTTTTGTAATGTACTCTGCTGGTGCTGTAGAAAGCTAATTTTCATGGTACTGCCTACAACATAAACTTGAACTGGAATTACATTTAATTTTTTAAAAACTGGATTTCTCTGTTTGCATTGGAACAACTTGTTAATTGTGGTGGTATTAAATTCTATATCTTTAAAATATTGCTCAAGGTGGACCGAATCATATTCTGAACAGTAATGCTCTGTTTTATAATAAGTTGGCACCACAAGTAATGAGATTAAAAAAAACGTGTTTATTTGTTCATTTACTTCATAAGTTGGTGTGTGGACAGATGTTACCAAAGTATTTCATTAGCAGTGAATTGCTTGTAATTTGCTAATGCAGTTGTTGACAAATACAAATTTTGCTGTTATACCTACATCACGGAGTCGGGGTTTGTGATCGTAGAAAATTGTTTGCGCTGTGAATTTTTGGAATGTGAAGTTGAATCTTTTTCAAGTGTCAAGAGATGCAAGGTGAAAAACAGATTGATTTTTGTGTTGAATCACAAACTCAGTGAAAGTGAATTTTATTCTATATCTCAAGCTTATGTGTACTGATGTATGAATGGCCTAAGGGCAAATTTCCGTAATCCAAATGGCCGAAACAATTTGCTTCAACATTTCATTGATTGAAAAGCATTTTTGCCTTGTTGTTCATATTAGCTTTCAGCAGAGACAGTGAAGACCGTGATAAAAAAGGTCATGTCACATTTTAGAGTTTTAGAAACTCTGCAGTGTTACAAATAATAAAAAAAATTACTTCAACATCATTAAATGTATTTATTTTCTTCTGTTTCAGATTCTCAAAACCAGCACTAATGTTTCTTGATAACACCTTTAAGCAATGGTCAAAACTGAAAGATTTTGTTCCACCGTTTGGAATCAAAGGGCAAGGTACTGTTGCAGCAGTGAAGTTTGGAGCTCGATATTTTTTAAGTTCTTTACTTAATAAATATATGTGAATAATGGCAAGAAATTTTGTAAGGTTTTCTTCCTCCTTTACCATTTCCTTTTCTGATCAATTGAGCAAAGATATTCTTGTGTGAAACTAACTGCAATTATTTTGGATTTACCCTGCCTTAATGATACAAAGTAAAGCAGGTCTTTTTGTTGACACAAGCTACCAGTAGCAAAAGTTATCTGTGAAGTTGAAAACTAAGTGTCTTGGCAATCTGTAACTAAAGCGGAAGGAATCCTGTAATGAATACCATTGACAGTACTTCACCACTAACAATTATTTTTTAATTGTGATATCCAAGATCGTAGCAACTTGGGGGTGTTTAACTGAGGAACCTTGTATTCACATGTAGTTGTGATGACTCTGGCAGCAGAAGCAAAAGCTACATAAGGGGAAGGTGTGGGATTTGAATTAGTTTTGACTTCCTAAGTTAAATGTTCTGTGCTGGAAAATTTATGTTTTCAAATTATGTTACCGGGTTTTGTAGATCATGTAGCTAAGTATCGGTTTGTAAGAGATTTTACATAGCACTTCTGTCATATAAGTTTGAGTTAATATCTTTTCATATTGTTTTAGTTCTAACCATTACCTTCACTTTCTTATGCCCCTTCCAGAGTGATCACTTTGATGTGAAGTTCTCTTGTACAAGTATTCATATCCTAATAGAGTATTTGATTTCCCCTTGTCTGGTTAACCATTAACTGAAAGCACTGCTACTTGGGTCAATTTTTTGACAGAGATTTGTACTTAAGTATTGGTGAAAATGATCTGACACAACGGATTGTATAACCGTTAGAATAATATGAAGTGCTATTTTATTTACATGCAAAACTGCTGGTGATATGAAGGGTTATAGGCTATGTAATAGGGAAGGGAAGTATTATATAGGTTGACATAACACATAGTCGGGCACGTGGGGCTCAGATGGCAGCCTGCCGAGGAGAAGGAAAACTTTGTGATTTTAAACTTCCACCACCTTGCGGCCATACCACCCATGGGAAAGGCTTCGGGAGTAAACCCCGAGGAAGAAATCCGGAGCTGGGATCCCTAAGGCAGTTTGATGTTGTTTACAACTTCACTCTGACAACCTCCGCGACAACACTGGTGCCAAGCTGTATTGACGCTTGCCCTTCCCTTGGGCTACATCAGTGACGTGGAGAGGGGAACCTGCTGCATGGGCAACAGTTGGTTCTTCAAATCTTCCCGCCCATGCTTGCGCCCTAGAGAAGACACAGTCCACCAGAAGCGCAAACCCATGATCCCCTGGGGTCACTGCTGCCTACTATAACACATAGGCAGAAGGATCTGTATTGTGTTGTACTGTACTGTGTTGTGTTCTGTGATTGTTCAAACCAACTTGGACAAACCATCAAATTAGAAAATGACTCGAAACTTTGAAAGTGTTTGCTACATTGTTCTGGGATAAGAGAGAGAAGTGACATAATCTGACTTGTACATCTGACTACACCACCGGACCCATGATCCATGATTCTATGCAACAGAATGTGAAAGGATATTATCCTGACTTGATATCCTGTGGTTGATTGTTGAAAATTCTACTAGTGGCAAAAATAATCCTTCAGTAGATAAAATAATTTGGCAAGATCATAGCTTATGTGTGATCGGTCCAAAAGAATGTAACTTGCTGGATTGAATACACATAACTCATTAAGCCATCAAAAATGATCTTTAAACTTATAAGTAATATTTATTTTGTCATGCAGATTTAATAGTTTACTTACGTTTTAAACATAGTTCCCGTCATCCAGATCCTAAATAACACTTCTCTGTGTGAGCAGGACATTTTGTTAGAAGTATGTTAATTGTAGCTTCATTTTCATTTGTTTCCTATTTCCTTACAGAAAATACGGCAAATGAGCTATGGTAGATTAATGAGATAAATAGCACATTATCCTGCTGTACTCATTAAAAACAATTAGTTTTTTGTATGAAATTCATTATTATCTTTATTTTGGTGTAATGTTGTGGAGCTGTATTTCAATTTGCACACATCTTGCAGCAAGCTTTGAATATAAGTGCATATCCCAAGACATTTCATAGATATGTAACCCAGATATAAACAGCAAGAGAGCCAAGAGAGATATTAAGAAACTTGACTGAAAATTCAGTTCATGTGGTAGGTTTGGTGATGGATCTTAAAGGAGGCAGAGAGGATAGTTAGGAAATTGGAGAACTTGAGTCTAGATGACTGAGTATCGTGATCACTCGAGTTGAGTATGATGTTCTCTGAAGGGGCTTCCGGCATGTTAGGGTGGATTCCCTTAACGGAGACGCCTGTGCATGACTTTTTTTAACGTGGGGATGCTGATACACAGGCAGTCAGCACACAGTCCTTGACAGATCGCAGTCAGGGTCCAGTGGCGTGGAATGCAAGATGACTGGGGATCCTTCACTGCTGCAGCCTTCCTCTGCCCTCACTATCATCGTGATGTGTCATCATCTTCCGCCAGCTTCACCACTGAGTCTTGTTTGAAGCACTCTTTGCTTGGAACCTCCCCCTTGAACTTACCGCTGTGGGTGTCCTTACCAGTAGCTAAGTGCTAGATGGCTAAACTCCAGATGGTATTGCTCTTGGGATCTCTGGAACATACAAGCCTCTCCACCATGACAAGGTGACGATGCTCAGAAAAGAAGACAGCTATGTGCACTGGCATTGATGACTCTGATAAACTTGGGGTTATCATTTGAAACCTGAAAGTAGCTACAGAGGTGAAGATCATGAAGGGACCTGAGCCCTGTGATTTTTGTTTATAGTTAGAGGGATTTCAAATGTAAAACTTACTGTGGTTTATTAAGCATGGGGAACACGAGTGAGAGAGGTTCACAAATGTTAGTATTTGAGCAGCTGAGCTTAGGACAACCTGGTGACTTTTTGATAATCGCACCTGGTCAAGGGCTTTTACAATCATCTGAGGCAGAACAAAGAAAGGTTTGAAGTACAAGTGTTGAAAAGAAGTGCACTGACTGCTTCCATGACAGTGCTGGAGTGGGGAGTAGTTTTATGTTGATAATGTTTAATTTGGCAAAGTTGGCAGCTCTGGGAGGAAAACCAGTCCTGCTGCTTTTGACTTGTCTTGGTTGAAGAAAAAATGGTGTCTCTAAAAACTCCGAGAGAAATATATCATGCATCAGGCTGAATTCTCATCACTTCAGTTAGCATTACACAATGAATAGAGATAGAATTATGGTATTCCATGTACCCCTCCCTGAAGCCTTTGTCAGGATACAGTACTTTTGTCCCATATGAGTTCAAAGACATAGTTCTCTGTCCCAAGAGCAGACACCAATTTAGCGGCCCTTTCAAGAAAATCTCTTTGTATCTTAGAAGTGGAAGAATCCTTTTATTGCTGTGTGTCTTTGCACATGTTTCTATTTAATACTGATGGTTTACAGAGTTGTTGCAACAGTAAAGATTTAGGTAAAGATTGGCTTTATTTGTCGCATGCGCATCGAACATACAGTGAAATATTTCACTCGTGTCAAATCAGATCAGAGAAGATTGTGCTGGGCACCCTGCAAGTGAAACCATGTTGTTCATTTCCTCAACAGCATATTCCCAAAACAGATACTTATGGGACGAGATTGCTAAGAGGATAAGGGAAAAAATACTCAAGGTCAGATTCCTGGACTCTAGGAAAAAATGCAACATTTGTATTGACTCCTGAGAATCTCTGGCCCATAAGTGGTGAAGGAGCATTTACAATAGTGTTGAGAACCGTGAGACAATGCTTCAAGATCACACAGAAACTGTATGTGAATGGTAAAGGGAGAATACCACCTATATCCCTGTCTGTTGGTTACCTGCTTCCCTATCTGTGATAAGGTCTGGATTTCCCAGGCTGGCCTCATTAGCCACCTCAGGACCCTTGAAACCAGACGGCAAACAAGTCGTCCTCCATTCATAGGAACTGCTTAAATTTATCAATGGGTTGATGTATTTGAATAACTTTTCACTTTTTAGAATTGTGGTCATTTTGGGGGCGTGTAGCACAGTTACTCTTGATTTTAGGAATGCTGACCTTTAACTTCTGTAAAGGATACAATGCTTGCACTTACAGAGCTGCAGACTGATGCAGCATGGAAAGATCCCCCTTTGGCCAACTGCCTTTCACCATCAAGATGACCATCTAAGCTAGATCCATTTGCCCATATTTGACACATATTCCTCTGAACCTTTCCTATTCATGTACCCGTCCAAACATCTTCTAAGTGTTGTCATTGTGCCTGCATCAACCACATCCTCGGATCTCATTCCATACATGTACTGCCTGCTGTGTGGAAAAAGTTACCCCTCAGATTCCTCTTAGATATTGCCCCTCTCATCTTAAACCTGTACCTTTTAGTTCTTGAATTTCCAATCCTGGGAAAAAGATTGTGCATTCACAGTTCTACCTATGCCCCTCATTATATATCCTCTATACAATCACACCTCATTCTAACACATGCAGCCTTATCAGTGACTTGTACAACTACAACATCATCACAACCTCCATTCTTGATGCCCTGATTGGTGAAACCCAACATGCCAAAAGCTGCCTTCAGTACCCAGAGTAGACCCACACAAAATGCTGGAGGAACTCAGCAGGTCAGACTGGGTTACACTGCTTTTAGGGACCTTATGTATTTGTACTCCTGTTCTAAAACATTCCTCAGAGCCATACCATTCCCTGTGAAAGTCCAACCCTGGTTTGACTTCCCAAATTGCAAAGCCTTACAATTCTGAAATAAACTCCATTTGCTATTCCTCTGCCCACTTTCCCAGCTGATCAAGATCTGACCGTAGTTCCTGTTAACCTTCATTACTGTCTACCATACCACCTACCTTACTGTGAAATGTTGGAGTTTTCATACTAACAGATCTTTGTACACTCAGTGTATTTCTGTATGTTCATTGTTTGCTGCTGCTGGTGCCCATCCACTTCAAGGCTCAACATGTTGTGCGTTTAGAGATGCTCTTTGTAACATGGTTATTTGTTGCTTTCCTGTCAGCTTGAACCAGTCTGGAAATTTGCCTCAGACCTCTCTCTTTAACAAGGCATTGTCGCCTATAGAACTGCTCACTGAAGGCTCTTTGTTTCTTACACCATTCTCTGTAAACTCTAGAGACTGTTGTGTGTTAATATCAGAGGCAATCAGCAGTTTTTGAGATACTCAGACCACTCCATCTAGCACCAACAATCATTCCAAAAAGATGTTCTGATAATGTGATCAATACTGGCATGCCATTTATTGCCCCTTTCTAGTTGATTTGAGAAGGCCATTTATTGCCCCTTTCTAGTTGATTTGAGAAGGGGAGATGTATGATCATCTTGATTACCTTAAGTGCCCTGAACATGCTACCACAAAAGGTTACAACAGAAACTGCAGTAGTGCTAACTAAAACGCAAAACTGGTATATTTTGAAAGGCAAAGTCAGTTCTGATTTAGGTTGTTCCCCTTGTAGCAAATGTAATTTTTATCTGGAAACTTAGTTTGCGAAGCATCTGGATGCAGAAATATTACAGATGAATACTATGATCAAGATTATCTACTAAGTCCTCACCAAAATAAGAGCTCAGGGTCCAGGTCATTGCCTAGATGTTTCAGCTGCATATGGAGAACCCTCTAACTTGTCATACATTTGTGGTTATGAGTTATGCTTGCCGATGTCACACAAGCTTTTCAGTTCATGTGAGGAGTACCAGGAAAGATTGCTGCTTGCACTTGGTTATGGATGCTTATGTCCAAACGTCTTGGGTAGAGATAGTTACACCTCTAGGCCAGGTTGTTTCATTCCTTGGAATTCATTTCTCAAGCAATTTGGTAAAAACAATGCATCTACATTAAGGTTCATTTTCTGGTGTCACCTAAAGTGTTGCTGGATTCAATAGCTTTCTACTAACCATTAAGTCATTTTCTTTTGACTTATTACCTGTATTTCCCTATGACTATAACACCCAGTGCAAAATATGCATTACACTTCAGTGCTTAGGTTCGTAAGGCAATTCACTTTTCCTGGGGGAATTTCAACATTAGGTCTCAATTGGAAAATAGCAGAGTCAAGTGTAGCTTTACTATATATCTTGCCCATTTGTTGATGTCAGTGAAAAATAAAATTAAGTGAATTTTTCCACTTGATCTGGTATACTTTCCTGACTGATGGAATAGGTTAAAATTACTTCCATTATGTCATTTATTTGCTTTCATGAATGCTGGCAGCCATTGGTTTTATTTACTCTTAGTTTTCTTCATAATCATTGCTTTTCTTTCCAGTTCAAAAGGTGCAAACAATATAAAATAATTTTTCATAATTGATTCCTTCCATGATTGTGGAATGTAAAGAGCTGAGCATTTGATGACTACCTTTCAGCTGTTTTTGTCATGTTTTCTTTATGTCTAAGTGAAGACAAACAGTTAAATCTTGAGTGGATCCGTTGACAGAATCTAATACCCTACTGTTTCAGGGGTCAGAAACAGTGAGGAATCTGCAGTGCATTTGAAGCAAGTATGTCTAAAATGCAACTCAATTGTGCAAACAGCACTGCATTATTATAATCTTTTATGACTGTTAGCTTATCAGATAAGTAGGTTTTGTGAGGTTACATATCGTTATGCGGGCCTATTTAGCAAAAAGGGGAGGTGGATAAAATTATAAAATCCTTTTTTTGATGGGGGGGAAAATGCGGAGGAAGCACAAAGGCAGTCAAGGCAGTCTATCTTGAAGTTGCTTCTTGATAAATATCAGTCAAAATAAACTTATATTGTATCACGAATAGCTTTGAAACAGAAAAATAATGGCAGTATCATAATGATGTTTGTTGTCAAAATCTATTCTTGCTTAAACTGTAAAATGAGGTTCAGCACACAGTGCCCAAGCAGAATTAGATAGTGAAGTTTTTTGTTAAGAGGTATAGATCTTATAAAATTACAAATGCAAAGGAACCAATTAATATTGTATTCTTTATTTCTTTGTCTGTCTCCTCTACTCCATCTATCTGTCTTACAACAAACGTGAGGCACATTTGGAAATTCTTGGCTGCAAGATGGCGAGACCAGTCCTCAGCTTCATCTGTATCTTTCTAGTAAGCCTCAGCTGTTATTCCCAAATCTCAACCTCCCCTCTGCCAGCCTTGAATCAGTTCCTACTCAGATTTAGTTCACTCAAAAATCCCTGTTTGAACCTTTCAATCCAGATTCCACCACTGGTGAGGTCTAAAATGGTCTAAAACGAGTTCAAAAGTAGATAGCAATGATTGTGGTGTCTTCTCTTCTTGTGGTTCTGAACTCTGCAATCTCATACACTCAGTGGCCACTTTATTAGGTATACCTTATACCTGCTTGTTATTCCAAATACCTGATCAGTCAATCATGTGACAGCAAATCAATGCATAAAAACATGCAAATATAGTGAAGTTGTTCAGTTATTGAGAATGGGAAAGAAATGTGATCTAAGTGACTTGACCATGGAATGATTATTGGTGCCAGACAGAGTGGTTTGAGTGTCTCTGAAACTGTTGATCTCCTGGGATTTTCAAATATACAGTCTCTAGTGTTTACAGAGAATGCTGCGCAAAACAACATCCAGTGTGTGGCAGTGCTGTGGATGAAAATGCTTGTTGATGAGAGGGGTCAGGGGAGAATGGCCAGACTGGCTGAAGCTGACGGAAAGGTAACTGTAACTCAAATAACCATGCATTATAGCCGTGGTGTGCAGAAGAGCATCTCTGAATGCACAGCACGTCAAACCTTGAAGTAGATGGGCTACAGCAGTAGAAGACCACCACTGGCCTCCATTCCTGCGGCCACTTCATTAGGTAAAGTGTAGCAATAAAATGACCACTAAGTGCATATCGAAACGTACAGTGAAATGTGTTGTTATGTGTCAACTACCAACATTGTCCAAGACATGCTGGGGGCAGCCCACATGCATCACCATGTCTCTGGTGCCTACATAGCATACCCACAACTTACTAACCGTAACTTATACATCGCTGGAAAATGGGAGGAAATCAGAGCACCCGGGAGAAGCCCACATGGTCACAGGGAGAAGATGGAAACTGTTTACAGGCAGCTGCTGGAGTTGAACCCCAGTCTTACAGTTGGTGCTGTAAGACATTATGTTAGCTGCTACATTACCATGCTATCCCTATCTCCAAAATATCGCCGCTTAGTCCAGTCCATCTAAACCTGAACTGGATGATGGTATGGTTAACTGGATCAGCAAATTTGTGGATGACACCAAGATTGGGGGTGCAGTGGGTAGTGGGGTGGCGGTCATGGCTTGCAGAGGGATCTGCATCAACTGGAAAAATGGTAGTTGGAATTTAATGCAGACAAGTGCAAGTATTGCACTTTAGTAAGACCAACCAGGTTAGGTCTTACACAGTGAAATGTAGGGATTGGAGGAGCGCAGTAGAAAAAAGGTTCTGGGAATACAGGTCCATAATTCCTTGAAAGCGGCCTCACAGGTAGATAGGGTGGTAAAGAAACCTTTTGGTACATTGGCCTTCATAAATCAAAATATTCAGTACAGGAGATGGGATGGTATGTTGAATTTGTATAAGAAGTTGGCGAGGACAAATCTAGAGTAGCGTGTACAGTTTTGGCCACCTATCTACAGGAAAGATGTAAATAAGATTGACAGAGTACAGAGAAAATTTATAAGAACATTGCCAGGTCTGGAGGACTTGAAGTATAAGGAAAGATTGAATAGGTTAAGACTTTATTCCTTGGAATGTAGAAGGTTGAGAAGAGATTTGATGGAGGTATACAAAATCATGAGGGGTATAGATAGGGTAAATGCCAACAGGCTTTTTCCACTGAGGTTGGGTGGGACTATAACCAGAGGTCATGGATTAGAGTGAAAGGTGAAAAGTTTAAGGGGAACATAAGGGGGAGCTTCTTCACTCAGAGAGTGGTGAGAATATGGAACAAGATGCCAGCACATGTGGTGCATGTGAATTCATTTCAATGTCTGTGAAGTTTAGATAGGTACATGGATGGTAGGGGTATGGAGGGTATTATTCTCTGTGCAGGTTAATGGGAGTAGGTGGTTTACATGGTCTCAACATGAACTAGATGGGCCAAAGGGCCTGTTTCTGTGCCGAACTTTTCTATGAATCTATGACTCCAATATTTTTCCAGCTGTCCTCATACAACTCCATCTTGTGTGTATTGCAGCCATCTGTTGCTCGTACTTCAGTGGTCGGCACGTTGTTGAAGAAGATCCTGAGAGGCAGGATTTATGAGCATTTGTAGAGACATAATCTGATTAGATATAGCTAGCATGGCTTTGTCAAGGGCAGGTCATCTGTTACCAGCCTGAATGAATTCTTTGAGGATGTAACAAAACACATTAATGAAGGTAGAGCAGTGGATGTAGTATATACGGATTTCAGTAAGGCATTTGAAAAGGTTTCCCATGCAAGGCGCATTGAGAAAGTAAGGAGGCATGGGATCCGAGGAGACCTTGCTTTGTGGATCCAGAATTGGTTTGCCCACAGAAGGCAAAAGGTGGTTGTAAATAGTTCATATTCTGCATGGAGGACAGTGCCCAGTGGTTTCTGCGGGGGTCTGTTCTGGAACCCCTCCTCTTTGTGGTTTTAATAAGTGGCCTGGCTGAAGAAGTAGAAGGGTGGATTAATAAGTTTGCTGATGACACAAAAGGTGGGGGTGTTGTGGATAGTCTAGAGGGCTGTCAGAGGTTACAGCGGGAAATCGATAGGATGCAGAACTGGGCTGAGAAGTGGCAGATGGAGTTCAACCCAGATAAATGTGAAGTGGTTCATTTTGGTAGGTCAAATTTGAAGACAGAATATAGTATAAAAGCTAAGATTCTTGGTAATGTGTACAAGATCAGAGAGGTCTTGGGGTCCGTGTCCATAGCACACTCGAAGCTGCTGCGCAAGTTGACAGTGTTGTTAAGAAGGCATATGGTGTTTTGGCATTCATCAATCTTGGGATTGAGTTCAAGAGCCATGAGGTAATGTTACAGCTATATAAAACCTTGGTCAGCTCTGGTCACCTCACTACAGGAAGGATGTGGATACTGTAGAAATAATGCAGAGGAGATTTGCAGGGATGTTGCCTAGATTGGAGAGCGTCCCTTATGAGAATAGGTTGAGTGAACTTGGCCTTTTCTCTTTGGAGTGACGGAGGATGAGAGGTGTCCTGATAGGGGTGTATAAGATGATGAGAGGCATTGGTCATGTAGATAGCCAGAGGCTTTTTCCCAGGGCAGAAATGGCTATCATGAGGGAGCATAGTTTTAAGGTGCTTGGAAGAAGGTACAGTGGGGACGTTAGAATTAAGTGTTTCACACAGAGAGTGGTGGGTGTGTGGAATGCACTGCCAGTGACAGTAGTGGAGGTGGATACAATAGGGTCTTTTAAGAGAAGCTTAGATAGGTACATGGAGCTTAGAAAAATAGAGGGCTATGCGGTAGGGAAATTCTAGGCAGTTTTTAGAGTAGGTTACATGGTCGGCACAACATTGTGGGCCAAAGGGGCTGTAATGTGCTGTAGATTTCTGTGTTTTATGTTCTATGTATTGTGCTTGCTTATCAGTGTTTCAGTGAGCTGTGTCAGCTTTTGGGTCTTTCCCATCCCCAAACCACCAAATAGTCATTCCTTAGTGTAGGACTCAGAAAGAAAAGGCAACCCATATTTAGCAACAATACAAAACAAGTGGTTTAGCATCAGTGATACATTATTTACTTTAAGTTCAAAGTGCATACTAAGAAACAAATAACAAAGAAACCCAATAGAACCTATTAAAAAAGAAGACTGTTAAGGATCCAATGTGCAGGGAAAAAACAAAAAGTGCAAACAATAAAAATAAACAAATAACATAAGTAAGTGAGGTTCATGAAAGTTGGGCCACAGCCGCAAGCCAGTCACACTACAGCTGATCCGGGAGCCTGATAGTTGCAGGCCACAGCCTCAGTTCAATGCAGGGATGAGTAAACCGCTTCAAGCCACGAGCTGAACACCTTGTCTCCAGCCCCGTCACTGTGACCTTTTCAAACTAGCCCGGAACTTAAACTGGCCAAACCTCGGGCCATTTCTCCCTCTTAAGTCCTGAGCCCTGCTGATTCGATACACTGTCAGGTCTAGGCTCTGCTGGCTTGAATTGGCCCGTACCCAACATTTCCAATTTGGCCTGGCACTTGAATTGGTCAGATATTAGCTTCCTCACTCTCAGACCCGGGTCCCGCCACCTCAACTCTGCTTCACCTCAGAAATACTTCCCTCGTCCACTCCAGCAGCCAAACATTGGCTCGTTCCCTGCTCTAGGGCCCAGGCCTGGGTCCTGCCACCTCAACTCAGCCTGTGTATGCCACACCGCAACCATTCTGCACCTTTGAGACTTCAGTTCACACTATAAAAATGCCAAGTCAAGCAGGCGGTTCAGAAGCTCAGCTCTAAAAGGGAAGTTACACACTATTGATCTTTTTTGAGAAAAAGTGTGAGTAATAAGATAGTTAATAGCAACACACCTAAAAGTTGCTGGTGAACGCAGCAGGCCAGGCAGCATCTCTAGGAAGAGGTAAGTCGACGTTTCGGGCTGAGACCCTTTGTCAGGACTGCAGTCGACGTTTCGGGCCGAGACCCTTCGTCAGGACTCTGCTGTGTTCACCAGCAACTTTTATGTGTGTTGCTTGAAATTCCAGCATCTGCAGATTTCCTCGTGTAAGGTAGTTAATAGTTGTGTTTGCTGCCAGCAGGTCATCGCTGTGCTTCACCCGCAATATCTTAAACCAGAAGTGCTTCAGGTCTCACTGAAACAGATCTATTGTGTTAACATGCCAAGGAGCTCAAAGTAAAATGAGATTTTCAGTCCCCCAGGTGGGTCATTCAAGTGTCAAATCAGGCCTCAGCTAATAATTTATCATGCAGTTTAATTGTAGAAATGCTAAGTAAAAGTCTTAACTTTTTCTGCCACCAATTGAAACTGGAAATTAACATTTCGTTTCTTGATTAATATGTTAAAATTCATTCTTCATTTTAAGATGGTAATTCAACTGAGATATGGAGGAGAAAAAGATCCCAGGTTTGATCCATTGGAATAGTAAAGTTCGATGATAATGTTTGTATTAACGAGGGAGTGCACTATAGGAAAGTGAGGAAAATGGACTGTTTTAATTGTACAAGCAGTTCCTGGGTTACAAATGGCCTGTTCCTGAGATCGGTTCATAAGATGATTTCAACATAGGTAAGAAATATCTGATTTCTATAGTAATCTCTATCATATTGATCTACATATATTTGTTATATTTGCATTTCATTGAATAATCACTGTCAACTCAGAAGTAAACTAATAAAATATATACTGCATCCAGTCGTTTATGAATCCCATGAAGTATATTATTAGTAGCTTGAAAAGTGCTTTAAAAATGTGTGAGAAAATTAGCATAATCGGATTCTCATAAATTGGGTCATTCTTGACCTGGGGAATTCTGCAATGCCTACTGCAATCTAGAAGTGTACTAATACTCATTGCTAATACTTACATAATAGCTGTGCAGATCTGATTCTGGAAGATAGTTAATGATATGAAACCATATTTTTCGCAATTCAGAAAGGAAATAGAGAAAAATTAGGTGATTTACTGAGGAGAGTCCAGAAAAAAATTCCAGCCTTATGAAATCTTAAATTTGCTGCTTTTATTATTTTTAGTTATGTTCACTTTACCATAAAATTATTCAGGTCAGTGTTGCGGGTCAAGTCTAAAATTATTACAGTTGCATAATTTGTTGATTGAAATAAAGACAGAAAATGATAGAAACGCCAGGCATTATCTGTGGAAAGAGAAACAGAATTAACATTTAATTTTAAAGCCCATATCAAACAAAGTAACATACATCTACCCCTCTGTAGTTCTACTGAATTACCTTCTTGAAAAGAAGAATGGACTTTAATGTGTTAATCCAGCATCAGAAATGCTACCTTCCAGCTTCAATAGCTGATAGAAAAAGTCAAGACTTTCTCTCATCATTTCTACAATTAAAGCACGTCATAAATTATTTAGGGCCTGATGTGACACTTGAATGAGCCTTGGGGGTCTGAAAATCTCAGTTTACTTTAAGTTCCTTTGCACCTTAACACAATAAATCAAATGAATGTATTACTGATGCAAAACTGAGCTGTGTACCCTGGTGCTAATAAATTTGGGTCACTTTCTCTCTCTAATGCCCCTCAGGCATCATCTTTGGTGGGGGGTGGGGAAGGTGGTGGAGAAATTCAAAACCCAATACAGCTCAGAGGCATCAGTGAAGAAATACAATATGAGCAGTGAATCAACCATATTTTATAAAGAATGGAACAGAACATAGAATCTTGGACAAATATTGGGGTCTGTATAATAGCACAATGAATGTTTCAGGTGTAGATAGATTGAGATAAACAATATTATGGAGGCAGAAGTTAATGATCCTTGTTATATGAAGTATATAAAACCAGAAGCGTTGATTACAAGTCTAATTTTTTCACCTTGTTTAACTTCAGAAGCACAAGTGATGTAACTGTTGATGACTGGTTCTTCGCTTGCGAAGATTGGGAGGGAGCTTCATCAATGTAGGACTTTGTGTAGCTTTATAGTGAGGATCGGTGCGGGCAGACTGATTCCACTCTTTAGGCCAGGGGATGTTCCACAATGGCATAGCGAGCTGCCATGACTGTGGCGGCTCTGCAGGGCTGTAGGTTGAATATCGGAGCTTTCCTTCTCCTAGACAAACTGCCAGTTGTCCTAGGCCGGCTGCCAACCAAGGCTGATGAGCCCAGCCTGCCTGTCCGGTTATACCGCTGGACGCTCGGTGGCGCCATGACATAGCAAACTCAGAACAGGGATGGCACTTGATGACGTTGCTATGGGCACAGGAGTGTAGGAGAAACCATATGTGAGTGACCTCCTGCATGGCAACTAATTCATAAATAAAACACAGTGCAGAGCACAGGAAGTAATAAAAATAGAATCGTAAAACCTGAGGAACATTTCGGCTGCATGATCCCTGAGGAATTGTGCCGAAAATTTTACTGAGTGATTGAGGTGGCTTGTGGGTTTAATTGACAAAAATTCACAAGATTAAATATGTTCCCATTACTAAGTTATATTTATTCTGCTTATCATAAAAATAAATGTTTTTTCTGTCGAAGTTTGAGTACACTTGGGTTTAGGCCAGTGATGTTGTGGGGTTGGAACTGGACTCTCTGACGGTGGTGTCTGAAAAGAGGATGCTGCCTAAGTTTCATGCCATCTTGGTCAATATCTCCCATGCACTACATAATGTACTGGGTGGGCACAGGAGTACGTTCAGCCAGAGACTCATTCCACCGAGATGCAACACAGAGCATCATAGGAAGTCATTCCTGCCTGTGGCCATCAAACTTTACAACTCCTCCCTTGGAGGGTCAGACACCCTGAGCCAATAGGCTGGTCCTGGACTTATTTCCTGGCATAGTTTACATATTACTATTTAACTATTTATGGTTCTATTGCTATTTATTATTTATGGTGCAACTGTAACGAAAACCAATTTCCCCCTGGATCAATAAAGTATGACTATGACTATGACTATGACTTTAGTGTACTATTGGAAATACCCTTACTCGGATACTTGCATTGCTTTATTTTACACCTCAGTCAAGTGTAATACCTTTACGGCTGAATGCTTCAAACATATTAACTTCATTAACATATTAACTTAAAAGATATTGATCCTAATGCAATATTATGGTTGATACTGCAGCATCCTATCCCGGTCCAACATCAGTACTGAGGCCCTGGATATGGGCAGGTTGCATCACTTGCATACTTGACACCAGATTTAAAAAAGGCACCCTATTCCTAGCTCTGGTGTGGGCAAAAATCATCAGGTAGATAGAGGGGAAAAAAACCCCACAAAAGATGTACTTAAAGCTTCTTTGAAGAAATGCAACATCCATCCCCACTGACTTCGCAAAATCTCTGGCTCGTGACCACTTAAAGTGGAGAAGGAGTATTCAAGCAACACACATCAAAGTTGCTGGTGAACGCAGCAGGCCAGGCAGCATCTCTAGGAAGAGGTACAGTCGACGTTTTGGGCCGAGAGCCTTTGTCAGGACTAACTGAAGGAAGAGCTAGTAAGAGATTTGAAAGTGGGAGGGGGAGGGGGAGGGGGAGATCTGAAATGCTAGGAGAAGACAGGAGGGGGAGGGATGGAGCCAAGAGCTGGACAAGTGATTGGCAAAAGGGATATGAGAGGATCATGAGACAGGAAGAAGGAAAAGAGGGAGGGGGGAAAACCCAGAGGATGGGCAAGGGGTATAGTCAGAGGGACAGAGGGAGAAAAAGGAGAGAGAGAGAAAGAATGTGTGTATATAAATAACTAACGGATGGGGTACGAGGGGGAGGTGAGGCATTAGCGGAAGTTAAGAGAAGTCAATGTTCATGCCATCAGGTTGGAGGCTACCCAGACGGAATACAAGGTGTTTTTCCTCCAGCGTGAGTGTGGCTTCATCTTTACAGTAGAGGAAGCCGTGGATAGACATATCAGAATGGGAATGGGATGTGGAATTATTTTGAAAAGCTTGAGGCCATACATTGGGAACACTGAAAAATGGCAGAAGAGCACACCACCTCCAGTCTATCCATTCATCTTTTGCTTCATTTGTGGATTAGTCTGCATTTCGCAGAACACAGAGAACTGGAATGGAAGCAAGTCATTCTCAATCCAGTGATAGAAGTTTCTCAGAATATAACTGAACACCAGCTGCAGTAATTTGCCTTCTGAAAACGACAGTCAAATATTGGAGGAATAACCCATCCACAGGAACAACTCCAGGTGTGATGGAACTTTGGAAGATTGTATCCACATCTCTAAAGCCAACTCTTTCTGATAAGGTCTTTAAACTGAAATATTGACTCTGTGTTTCTCTTCCACAGATGTGACCTGAGTTGCTGAGTACTTCAATCAAATTCTGGTTTTATGCATTCGTTATTTTAGACTTGTGTACAACATTGACTTATATATTTTTATCAAAGACACAGCAGTGTTGTCTAATCATTAATGCATTGCAGAAAATTTCTTGTACTTTACAGTGAATGAAGTGTGAAATATGATTCACCAGCTTTTGATGTTTAAGCTAAAATGAAAAGATATGCAGCAGTGAGAAGAAAGCAATAGCAGTGGACCATATTTTTTATTTCTTATTTGATTATTTTTGGCACAGACTAGAAGGGCCGAATGGCCTGTTTTCTGTGCTGTAGTGTTCTTGATTCTAAGTGTTCTTTTTGTTATTTTTGTTTCTTGCAGAAGCAGTTATACAGAAAATACTGGGGGTTACAAAACAGTACACTTTGACTTCATATCTGGATAGGTAAGTACACTGCAATGTTACAAAGACATAGGAAGGAAAGGAGAAATTGTGAAAATTGTGTTCAGGCTTAGGGTATTAAAATTCACACAGCTTTATATATTTTGTAAAATTGTTGCTGATTGCAAGCCGCTGGGACTTTAATCCTGTATGCTGTCAGTTTAATCTCAACGCATGGATTTTTTTCCTCTCAAATCGACAAGTCTGCTCAAAATCCATGTATATTGAACAGTTGCCCTGTTAAAGAAATAAGGCATTGTCAGCCTGGCATCAATTTGAGAGAGGTGGTTTGTCATTAAACATTGGATATTGTTCCCTAGATGTATTAAGTTCATTCCCCATTATCTTCGAAATTCTCCAATGTGGCAATAAATATTTACAGTGCCTTGTTAAAGTATTAATTCCTCCAACACTTCGTTCACATAAATGAGTGTTACAACTAGGGATCTTGATCAATTTAACTGAGAATTTTTATTTGTGAATTTACTTGTGCTCCTTTTTTCACAGAAGAGCTCAAAATAGAGAAAATTGAAAATCATGAGAAGCTAAAAATTCAAAAACTGAAATGTCAGCAGTTCAAAAGTAATCATCCCCCTTTGCTCAGTACTTGGTTGAACCACCTCTCACAGCTCTTACAGTTAGTAGTCATTTTGGATAAGTCTCTATTAGCTTTGTATACTGTGATGGAGCAAGATTTGCCATCTTGCAGAATTGCTCAATCTGTGCCAGATTTGTTGACGAGTAGTGATCTTGAGGTCTTGCCAGAGATGTTCGATCAGGTTAAGGTCAGGATTCTGACTGGGCCTCTCAAGGACATCAATTTTCTTCATTTGAAGCCACTCCATGGTTGTTCTGGCAGTATGCTTTGGGTTGATGTCCTGCTGAAAGATGAACTTGCTCCCCTGGTTAAGCTTTCTGGCAGAGGCTAGCAGGTTTTTAATCCAAGGTATCAAGTCAAGTCACTTTTTATTGTCATTTCGACCATAACTGCTGGTACAGCACACAGTAAAAACGAAATGTTTTTCAGGACCATGGTGCTACATGAACAATACAAAAACTACACTGAACTATGTAAAACAACATAAAAACTACACGAGACTACAAACCTACCCAGGACTGCATAAAGTGCATAAAACAGTGCAGGCATTACAATAAATAATAAACAAGACAATATGCGTAGTAGAGGGCAGTAGGTTGGTGTCAGTCCAGGCTCTGGGCATTGAGGAGTCTGATGGCTTGTGGGAAGAAACTGTTACATAGTCTGGTCGTGAGAGCCTGAATACTTCCGTGCCTTTTGCCAGATGGCAGGAGGGAGAAGAGTTTGTATGAGGGGTGTGTGAGGTCCTTCATATTGCTGTTTGCTTTACGGATGTGGAGTGTGGTGTAAATATCTGTAATGGCAGGAAGAGAGACCCCAATGATCTTGTCAGCTGACCTCACTATCTGCTGCAGGGTCTTGCGATCCAAGATGTTGCAATTTCTGAACCAGGCAGTGATGCAGCTGCTCAGGATGCTCTCAATACATCCTTTGTAGAATGTGGTGAGGACGGTGGGTGGGAGATGGACTTTTCTCAGCCTTCGCAGAAAGTAGAGACGCTGCTGGGCTTTCTTTGCTATGGAGCTGGTGTTGAGGGAGCAGGTGAGATTCTCCGCCAGGTGAACACCAAGAAATTTAGTGCTCTTAACGATCTCTACGGAGGAGTCATCGATGTTAAGCGGAAGGTGGTCGTTCCGTGTCCTTCTGAAGTCAACAACCATCTATTTTGTTTTGTTCACATTCAGAGACAGGTTGTTGGCTCTGCACCAGTCCGTTAGCCGCTGCACCTCCTCTCTGTATGCTGACTCATCGTTCTTGACCCACCACGGTCGTATCATTGGCGAACTTGATGATGTGGTTGGAGCTGTGTATTGCTGCACAGGCGTGGGTCAGCAGAGTGAACAGCAGTGGACTGAGCACACAGCCCTGGAGGGGCCCCATGCTCAGTGCGATGGTGTTGGAGATGCTGCTTCCAATCTGCACTTCCAGTCTCTCTGTATTTAGCACCATTCATCTTCCTATCAATCCAGAGCAGATTTCTAGTCCCTGCTCTTGAAAGCTATAAGGTTTATACCAGACATACCACATAGGGTTGAGGCCAAAAAGTTACACTTTAGTCTTATCTGACCACAAGACCTTCTTCCACATCTTCACAATATCAGCATAGTCAGACTTTGCAAAGTCCTTATGGGCAAGGATATGCATTTTTTAAGCCAGAGCTTCTTCCTTGCTACTCCTCCACAAATACCATTTTTTGTGCAAGGCCTTAGAGATTGTGGAGCTATCAATTTCATCTCCATTTGCATCCACTGACTTTTGCGGCTCACTCAGAATGATTGTTGGCATCACAGTTGCCTCTCTTACGAGTCCCATTCTTCTCCGGCAACTAAGTTTTGAGGGGCAGCCTGACCTAGGCAGTATGGCTGTGGTTTCATATTTTTTCCACTTTTTCATGATGGACTGCTCTGAGCTCCAAGGTATGTTCAGTGCCTTTGAGATGATCTTGTACCCTTCTCCAGATGTGTGCTTCTCTAATATAATTTCCCTGACTTGCCTTGAATGCTCTTTTGTCTTCATTTTGGTTTGCTCTGTTGAAAATCTCCCACACCGTTGGACTTTGCAGAGAGAGTGGTCCTCTAATTTTATACATCAGCAAATTGGCTGAGTTGGTAAGGTAATTTACAATACTGCACTTGAGGAAAGTTAGTGTAGTAATTACAAAGGGGATGAATACTTTTCCTGCCTCACAATTTGTTTTTTTAATATTTAATAAATTGTGGTCAGGTTTTGGAATTTTTCTTCTGATTTGACATGATACACAATGTTTTATAGTTTAGCTCAAAAAAATCCTACTTCAATATATTTTAAATTTAGAAATTGAGACAGTAAAATGTGAAAATAGTTGTGGGGCTGAATACTTTTTCAAGGCACTGTCTTTGTACAATGTCAGAATTGTACAACTCATTGTAATTTTGAAAGTGGCATTCTGAGACTTGTGTTTATGAAGTTGAAATTCCGCTATTTCAAGATAACTATAAACATAAAGGGAAATGGATGATTAGGGGCTCATGGCTGCATTATTCTTTAATCTGTTTTTTTTTTGTTATATTGAGAAATGATGGATATCTCACAAAGCTTTTAGTAATGTTCATGGAAAAAGCTAAAATGCATCCTTGAAATGATTATTCATTGAGGATGCAGTCGTTGTTTTTCCACCTGTATTACACCCTCTACCCCTATCCTTGCAAAACTGTGAGGGCTGTTTTTGTTCAGAGAATTAACTTTTAAATTACCATCTGTATCATTATCTGCTTAAATCCCATCAAAGCTCCTCACTTCTGTAACTATATACATTTGAATGCACCGCTTTCTTCCATGACTACATTATGACAGTTTCCATTGCACCTTTTGGCTATCATTGCTTTAATCACACTAAATTGCTATGTAGGTTGTTACTTCTTGAAAATTATCTATCATTTTTTTGCTTTCTCTCCTCTATTCATTGTCCACTTATGACCGACCATATTGTAAATTATATGTAAATGAATAGGACCCTGAGAGTGCACATTATGGTTTTCACTTGAAAAAGCGTACTTTAAAATTTATTGTTAATGTTGATTGTCACACATGTTGTACTACTTAATCAATTACCCCTGACCACAATAGACTTTGGGACAGCTGATTTACCTTGCAGGCTTACCCTAGATGAACAATGAATGTCACTTCAAACTTCATTCAGTCCGATTTCAAAATCATGCAGTGAACCACATTTTGGAGATCATCCAGTGTATGTATCATGTGGTCAATGTGGAATCAATTGTAGAATAGCTCAGATCAGCAACGAAAATACTTAATGATTTAATAGCAAATGATAATCATCAGCTTGATGTTGGATACATTCAGTGAATTATAAGAAAGTTTGTTAGTACTGTTTGGGAAACAGTGGGGATGGGGGTGGGTGTTGAACTAGAGTTGCAGAGGGATGGGAATCAGAGTGCCAGAACAGATAGTGGGAAGGTTGCAGAGACAGATGTTGTTAAGACCTTATACAAAGTCAGGAAGCAAAAAGTTCAGTGTGGTGGATCTTGTGTTCTGATTTGTGTATATTTCAATACAAGAAGTATTGTAGGAAAGGCAGATGAGCTCAGGTCATGGATCAACACATGGAATTATGACATTGCAGCCATTAGTGAGACTTGGTTGCAGGAGGGGTAGGACTGGCAGCTCAATAGTAACATTGTTTTAGACGTGATAGAGTGGGAGGGATGAAGAGGGATGGGGTGACGTTACTAGTTAGAGAAAATGCCACGGCAGTGCTCAGTTAGGACAGACTGGAGAACTCATCTAGTGAGACTTTATAAGTGGAACTGAGGAATAAGGAAGATATGCCCATGTTAATGGAACTATATTAAAGATCGCCCAATAGTCCACTGGATTTAGAGGAACAAATTTGTTGAAAGATTGCAGATTGTTGCAGAAGGTTGTGATGTAGGTGATTTTAACTTTCCACACATTGACTGGGACTCCCATAATAGATAGGATTGAGCTTCTCAAAGGTGTTCAGGAAAGTTTCCGTAATCAGTATGCAGAAGTCCCAAGAGAGAGTGTGTAATACTTGATCTGTTATTAGGGAATGAGACAGGGCAGGTGACAGAAGTTTGTGTAGGGGAACACTTTCTACCTAGTGATCATAATGCCACTAGTTTCAAGGTAATTGTGGAAAAAATAGGTCTGTTCTCGGGGTGAGATTCTAAATTGGAGAAATGCCAATTTTGATCGTATCAGAAAGGATCTGGCAAGTGGATCAGGCAGTTTGCTGGTAAAAGTGCTCAGTAAGTGGGAGGCCTACAAAAGTGAGATTTTTAGAATACAAAGCTTGTATGTGCCTGTCAGAAAAAAGGCAAGGATAACAGGTTTTGGTTTTCGAGAGATATTGAGGCCCTGGTTAAGAAAAAAGTAGATTCATGGTGGGTATAGGCAGGTAAGAACAAATGAGGTACTTAAGGAGTATAAGAAATGCAAGAAAACACTTAAGACAGAAATTAGGACGGCTCAAAGGAGGCATGAGTTTGCCCTAATAGACAAGTTTAAAGAGAATCTAAGGTTTTCAAGTGATACGTTAAGAGCAAAAGGGACAAAATTGGTCTTCTGGAAGATCAGAATGGTAATCTGTGTGTGAAGCCAATAAAGGTGGGGAGATCTTAAATGAATTTTTTTTGCATCTGTATTTACTCAGGAGTCTATAGAAGTGAGGCAAACCAGCATCAAGGTCATAGATCCTATACAAATTACATAGGAGTTGTTTGCTGACTTGAGACAAATCAGTGTGGACAAATCCCCAGGGCCCGACATTGTGCTCCTTCGGACCTTGTGGGAGGCAATTGCAGAAATTGCCAGGGCCCTGGCAGAGGTACTTAAATCATCCTTAGTAGTTCATGAGGTATTGGAGGATTGGAGGATAGCTGATGTTGTTCCACAGTTTAAGAAAGGCTGTAAGAATAAAGCAGAAAATTATAGGCCAGTGAGCCTGACATTGGTAGTGGGAAAGTTATTAGAAGGTATTCTAAGAGACTGGGTATATGAGTATTTGGAGAGGCAGAGATCAATTAGGGATAATCAGCATGGCTTTGTGCATGGTAGGTCATGACTAATCAATCTTCTATAGTTTTTCGAGGATGTTACGAGGAAAACTAATGAATGCAGTGCAGTTGGATGTTGTCTACATGGACTTCAGCAAGGCACTTGACAAGGTTCTGCATGGGAGGTTGGTCAAGATGGTTCAATCGCTTGGCATTCAAGCTGAGGTAGGAAATTGGATTAGACGTTAGCATTGCGGGAGAAGCCAGAGAGTGATAGTTGATGGTTGCCTCTCTGACTGGAGGCTTGTGAGTAGTGAATTACTGCAGGTTGCTAGGTCCGTTGTTGTTTGTCATCTGTATCAATGAACTGAATGATAATAAGATTAACTGGGTTAGCAAATTCGAGGAATACACAACGATTGGTGGTATAGTGGACAGTGAGGAAGACTATGAAAGCTTGCAGTGGGATCTGGAACAGCAGGAAAAATGGACTGAAAAATGGCAGATGGAATTTAATGCAGACAGGTATGAGGTTTTACACTTTGGGAGGACCATCCATGGAAGCTCTTACACAATGAGCAGTAGGATACTAAGGAGTGTTGTAGGACAAAGTAACCTTGGTAAAAAGGTCAATAATTCATTGAAAATGGCATCAGAGGGTTATAGGTCAGTAAGAAAGCACAGTGGTCTTCATAAATCATAAAATTGAGTACAGGAGTTGGGATGTTAAGTTGAAGTTAAGACATTGGTGAGCCCTAATTTGGAATAGTGTGCGCCATTTTGGTCACCTACCTACAGGGAAGATGTAAATAAGATTGAAAGAGTGCAGAGAAAATTTACAAGGATGTTGCTGGTACTGGAGGACCTAAGTTTTAAGAAAGATTGAATAGGTTAGTACTTTATTTCCCAGAATGTAGGAGACTGAGAGGAGATTTAATAGAGGTATACAAAATTATGAGGGATATAGATAGGGTAAATGCAAGCAGGCTTTTTGCACTGAGGTTCGGTAAGACTACAACTAGAGATCATGGGTTAAGGGTTAAGAGTGAAAGGTGAAATATTTAAGGGGTAACATGAGGGGAAGCATCTTCACTTAGAGGATGGTGAGAGTTTGGAATGAGCTCCCAGTGCAAGTGGTGGATGCGATTTCGATTTTAACATTCAAAAGAAGTTTACAGGTTTCCCCCGCCATCCGAAGGTAGAGCATTCCTATGAAATGGTTCGTAAGCTGGAATGTTGTAAAGTGAAGAGGCAATTACCATTTATTTATATGGGAAAATTTTGCGAGCGTTCGCAGACCCAAAAAATAACCTACAAAATCATGCCAAATAACACGTAAAACCTAAAATAACAGTACCATATAGTAAAAGCAGGAATGATCTGATAAATACACAGCCTATATAAAGTAGAAATACTTTTCTACAATCATTGCCTGAACTGTTCTCCGTAGCGAAAATCTCAGGCATGCGCTCTCGCCAAAAACACGGCGCAAGCGCTCTCCAGTAACTAAGTTATGAAGCTGCCAAATCATACCAAATAACACGTAAAAATACACAGCATATATAAAGTAGAAATAATGTATGTACAGTGTAGTATCACTTACGGGAATTGGGAAGACATTGAGCACACTGATGATGGTGTGTTCAGCTGAGTCGTCAGAGGTTGGGTGGTGCAGTGGCCCTCACCCTCCGGGCAGCAAACCGATACCGATCTGCGAAGCATGCAGGGGTGCAGCGGTAGCCGGGAGGCACCCAGCACATCTTTAAGAGAAAAGCCGAAATAAACAAGCTAATTAATTAGGTGCCGCCTGGCACGTAAATGTCGGCCCAGATCAGAGGCGATTGCCGATTGCATCACCTCTGATCTGGGCCGACATTTATGTGCCAGGCGGCACCTAATTAATTAGTATGTTTATTTCGACTTTTTTCTTAAAGATGTGCTGGATGCCTCCCGGCTACCGCTGCATTCTCCGCGAATTGGTATCTGTCCGCGGCCTGGGGGTTGGGGTGGTGAGACACTGGGGTATTGTCTGTTTCCATCAGGGCAAGCAGGTCATCTTCTATGTCTGCCTGCCTCGATGTCGAAGGTCGAGGTTCGTCGTCTGCTGTGTCTGATGTGGAAGTCTTGAAAAACGACAGTATGCTTGACTGCTGAGCCTCGCGCATTTTTCTATCATACAGTTCTTTGTAAGGACTCAAACCATCTTGCAAATATGCCCTAAGCCAATGTACCCTTTCAAAATTAAAGTTGTACTTTATCATTACTCATTCGGTTTCGATTGTTATCCTTTCCTCTTCCAATTGCATCAGCTCTTCATCTATCAGTTCTTGGTCATGGGATGCCAAAACCTCTTCAACATCATCTTCGTCAAGTTCCACAAGCCAAACTCACTTTGTCCTTACTTGGTTCACCATGATCGAAATGCTTGATTATGTCTAGTTTTACGCTAAGTGTAACACCCTTACAAGTTCTTTTAGCCTTTTTCGATACCTTAGAACTCATCTTGCTAACGGCTGCTCACAGGCATGTGTTAAAGCAATGTCGGCGAGAATGCTGTTCCGAATCCGGGGGAGAGCGGCTGCTTGGGGTGCATGCTGCCTTTTCTTTCGTGCACTGCCTTTTTCCGCGTGCTGCCTTTCTTCGTAACAGTGAAAATACCTTCTGTTAGAGAAAACAGGGAACCGATATAGGTCTTTCGTAACAGTGAGGTTTTGTAAAGCGAACGTTGGAAAAGCGGGGGACACCTGTATATAGGTACATGGATGGGAGGCATATGAAGGCAGGTCGATGGGAGTAGGCAGTTTAAATGGTTCAGCATGGACTGGATAGGCTGAAGGGCTTGCTTCTCTTCTGTAATTTTCTATGACTCTATGACTTTAAATAGAAACTGCAGTGTAATTTGGCCTCTGATTCTTATTCTGACATAGTATAAGACCATGGTTGATTTTGTAACTCAAATTTTATATTCCTTGATTCCTTTAATATTTAAAGATCTATTAATCTCCATTTTGAGTGTAACTCAGTGACCGTGCCTCCAAAGCCATCTCAGGCAGAAAATTCCAAAGATTCATTTCCTTCTGGATGAAGGAATTTTTCTCAGCTCAGTCATGAATGGCCACCCTCTAGACGCTGCAACGAGAAATCTTGAAGAAACCTCAACTTTAGATCTTTGCTGTCAGGCTCCTGACAAATATTGCATTTTTCAATGAGATAGCCTTTCATTTTACTTAAACTCCAGAGAGTAGAGGTCCAGTGTGTTAAATCTTCCCTCATAAGACAAACCTGCCATCCCAGTAATCAATCTGTTGAACTTCCTTAGCTAGGGAGTCTAGACAGTGTGCAATATTCCAGATGTGGTGTCATCAGTGTTTTTTGTGCTTAAACACCTCTACTCTCCTCCTATAGCAAGAGAACTTGAATATATCATCCCGTTGGCCTTCCTAATTGCTTGCTAACTCTGCATGCTAACTTTCCGTGATTCATTTGCAAGGACACACGCTCCATCTTAATGTCAACACCTTAACATTAAAAAAAATATTTTGCCTTCTTATTTTATCCTATGAATGTAAATGACCTTGTATTTTTTCACAATATATCTCATAAGTCATGTCCTCATCCATTCACTTAACCTGTATATAACCCCTCTGCATCGTCCTCTGGCCCATACTGCCATCCAGTTTTGTTTTGTCAGCAAACATGAATATATATCATTTATTCTCTTCATCCACATCATTGACAAGGATTGCAAACAGCTGGGGCCAAGCTCTGATCCCTGAAGAAGCCTAGTGGTCACAGCTTCCCAAATGAAAGTGACTAGTTTATTCCTACTCTTTTTTTGTACATTAACCACTGCTTAATTCATACCAATATGTGTTACCTCCATTGTCATGCATTCTAATTCAGTTAATAATAGTTTATGTGGCACCTATTGCAGTCTAAATTCACAGTATCAATTGCTGCAATCTTATCTCAATAAAACCTCAACAAAAGGCTAACAAATTCATCGGAAATTACTTTCCTTTCTTAAATTCATATTGACTCGCCCAATCCCTGCATTTTACCTAGTCTGGCTAATTGGTTCATAATCATTTAATATGATGAACTGAATACTGAGGCTTTGCGCCTACTCTAGGCTACTCCCAGGATTTGGACCGCTACTGCTGCTGTTTTTGTTGCTCACTTCTATTGTTAGCACTCTTGCCCTGTGCATATTGGGAGTTGGTCTTTATTTTTTTAATTGGGTTCTTTCACATTTCTTGCTTTGCAGCTGCCTGTAAGCAAATCTTAAAGGTTGTATAATTTATACATTCTTTGATAATAAATGTACTTTGAATCTTTAATATGTTGGAGATGTTCTAGAATCTATGGAGTTGTAGAATTGCCAGCTCATACCATTGATTGTAGGTTAAGTAGTCCTGAGGATTTATTACCTTTCTGTCACACATTTCTCCAGTACTAACTGTTCACCAATACTTATTTCTTTGAGCTCATTTGTCTCCCACCATTTCCTGGAGGGTTTTCCTATCTGGTGTAGGCAGATACAAAGTATTTGTTCAATTTTTCTTTCATTTCACCATTCCCCAATAAAAATTTCTTTTACCTCAGCTGAAAAGGAATCCATATTAATCTTTGCTTCATTCTCCCATTTACATATTTGAGGAGATTCTTATATTCTGTTCATACACTTCACATTTATTTCTATATTTGTTTTCTCCTCCTTTTGCTGAGTTCCGAAATTTTCCCAAAGGGCTTCCAGCTCTTTTGTAATTTTAAAAGCCTTTTCCTTTGATGCAATATGATCTTTAACTTCTCCTGCTAGCCACTGGTTAATGATAAATTTGTTAATGATATGTTTTATTGGTATCTCCCCAGAGAGAGAAGCAAACTTTTGAAAGATTTCTTTCAAAGAATTGAATTGATAGGTCAATTAGAATATACTTTACAGGTGCAGGTGGTGGCATTAAACTTTCCACTGGTCCAAAATGTGTGTTTTCCCAGGATATGGAATAGATATTTTATTTGTCTATTTGCATCTGGTAAAATGACAGCAATTATGCCTTCTGGTTCTTCTAATCACACACGGTTTATGGCCGCAGTCTGTTTTCTAATAAATTGCAGATGATTTTGATTAGTAGAATTAATTTCACTAATCAGAACAAAATTATAAGCAGCACTTTAACAGGGTCATTGGCTGAAAGTTACCACATGTACCAAGATTTCAATTCTCATTATTGAAATTTCCTGGAATTATTGAAGATATTTAATATATATAGTAATTTAACAAATGATTGATTAAAAAATTCATCATCTAGCTAAGTCTGAGTTGACATTCTTTAAAATAAAATGTTTCTTGGAATTATTAAAAACATTTTATATAAATCATGTCTTCTTTAATTTTATATTCACAATACCTTTACTGAGAACTTTAATAAATGTTATAAACAGCAGGAATTCCAGGTTAGATCCCTTGGGAACTTTGGTCACAGCTGCTCAATTAGAATTATTGCCATTGATAACTCTTCTGTTTCCTATTATCTGGCCAGTTAATACTCCAATTCCAAATTTCCCTCATAATCCCAAGAGATTTTATTTTTGCCATTGGTTTTGTGTAAAAAAACATGTTGAATACTTTCTGAAGTCAATATGTTTAATATCTCCCAAATCGCCTTCATCCTGAAACAATAGGACATCCTCAAAGATTTTAATAAGTCTCTGGAACCCAACCTCCTTTTTTGTAATTCCATGTTGGTTTGTGTACATTTCCTTTTCACTCCCTGGCTGCTTTTGTTTTAGTTCAAGTGTAATAAATTTTATTTTCCTACCACATTTGCCAAACTAATGTTCCTCTAATTATCAGTTCATTTTTCTAAGCTTTCAATAAAAGAAAATGAGTTGTGTTCAAGTGTTGGTTTGTTTCTCTGTTGCCCAGTGAATGAACATCACTTTGCAAATACTCAGAATTAATGTTTGAATGAGATCATGCTACATTGGCTTATGTCTTACAGTCATTGTACACACTAGACCAGTGGCAGTCTGGTTTCCAGCACACCGACAGCATCATCTCAGTGGCTCACGCTAGGTGGCAGGAACTAAGTCCGTGGTCTGCTCTGATGGGCTACTGGCGGCATAATTTCACTGTGTCCTAATGTCCACGAACAAAATATAGACATGAACATTGAAAATGATAATTTTGTCTAAGAATATAAGAAACTACTGTTAAATTACTACAAAATGTAAATAAGTATTAAAATAAAGGAAAAATAGACTTAAAATTCTCCTTTAAAATGACAGTTGGCAACCACATTCAATGCATTCAGTAGGTGGCATAAAGCTCAAGAGCTAGATAGGAAATGCGTCCTGATGCTTGATTTGCCAATTTACAGCATATCCCGGGATTTGAGATTAGATGAGTGCACCTCTGCCCTCCAACATGATCCCAACTTCTGTACTGGAGTGCGCAGATGCGGATGTCTGGAACATGCTGTTGAGTGTGCAGCTGGCCAGCAGTTCTCCACGGACACCTCGGCTAGCTGTCAACGTGTTCCGGACCATTTTCAACTCCCACATTAAATGTATTTGTTTCTTCGCATATAGTCATTGCCTAGCTTGGATGTTTCCAATCTATTTGGAGCTGCTTCTACTTATACAAAAAATATCTATCAGCCGAGTCCTTACAAACCATTGTGCTTTCATATTGATTTCAAAAAAACAATTGTATTTCCCAAATTGTACAATATAATCTATTCAAGTCATGCAGCTTAGGTTTTGTTATATTTATTTTGAAGGTTGGATATAGCTGGTGAAACCAGCACCTCTTGTTTAATCTTAATTGCCGATGCTGCCTGCACCACCTCCCAGACCAAGTGCTTTGTTCAGCCCATTCACACATTGATCAATAACCAATCAAGTTATAGGCCCAGTTCGCATTCAAGATAAAACAGGTACAAAAATTGCAGACTACTGTCCCTGAAGAATTTAAAAATATATATTTCATGCTGACTTTAACATTGCAGTTTTATTTTTCTGAGAGTCAGGGATCTCTGGAACTCTCTTCCTCAAAGGGCAGAGGAAGCAGAGTCTCTGGGAGAAAATAAGGCCGGGATAGATTGATATTTGATAATGGGTGGGGGGGTGAAAGGATACGGTGGGTAGAACAGAATGTGGAGTTGCGGTTACAAACAGATAAGCACGTTCTCATTAAATGGTGGAGTGGGCTGATCAGGACTGAGTGGCATAATCCTAATTTGAATATTCATGTGTACATAACTATTTTAATTTAAACTTTCAATTGCCTGGATAGGATTTGAATTTGTAACTGTAGGCACAGTACCTCAATCATCATTCCACAATACTTTCTAACGTAGTTGAAGCTTAAAACCATGGGCCACCATATTTATTATCCAGCCTGAATAATGCTGCAGCCTAAGGGTTACTTATCTTGTTAACTATAGGGACTTTGTCTTTCTTCATTGGAATAAGGAAACAGCATTTCAAAGGGTAAAATGCAACCTATCACTCACCCTACCTTTGCCATTACAAGAATTGGATATCTTTCACGTAGAGACTTCCAAGAAATTGGCAGTTCAGTTTTGACAGAAATTTGCATTTGCCTATTTTAATAGTGATGTAGTGGGGTGAACGTAAGATTTTTATTTCAAGTATAGTTTGATATTGAATTGACATTTTCTCAGAGACTAAAATAATCATTGTCTCTTTCAGTTTAAGCTGCAAGCGCTGCATCATCATGGGCAATGGAGGAATAGTAGCCAACAAATCTCTTGGGTCAAGAATTGATGACTATGATGTTGTCATAAGGTGAGTTTTTGTTAAATCTATATGATGGTGCTTTGTATTTCCCATATTTTTGTAATGAGATCAGATCTATTCAAAAATGGCCTGAGAAATTGTTGATAGTTTTGATGTTATAATGGTTAGTGAGCCATGGAAATGTGGATGTTAAAAAGTTTTGAGTTAGGGAAGAATAACTTTATCAGTAGAATATGCATGAAAGACATTGAGTCTTTCAAGGACAACAAGGTTTTCAAAACAGAAACAACCGAACAGAGCAGCAACAGCAAAGCTGTAAATGTTGGAGACAAATGGTGAAGTTTTTCTATTTAATTCTTCCATTTTCTCCTTTGTTGTAGCTTTCTGGTCTTCACCTTTTTTCATTCAATTTCACCATTAAATGTTTTATATTTTGGAGATCAAACTATCTTCTTTTGGGTGTCTTGATCAATTTTCACTAGTTTTTAATTATTACACTCTTGCAGTGGCTCATGACTTTCAAAATATTCTCGACACACAAATGCTATAATCTTGTAATATAATGCCTGGAAACAAATGAAGCAATAGAACTTGGTCCAGGACTCCAGAAGCAAGGTCTTGGCCCAAAACATCGACTGTTTATTCACTTCCATAGATGTTGCCTGACTTGCTGAGTTCCTCCAGCATTTTGTGCATGCTCCTCAAGATTTCCAGCATCTGCAAAAGTCACTTGTGTTCTCAGATAGTTATTTTTTGCTGCATGTATTAACAGCATAAGAACCTCATGTAAAAAAATAATGAAACCAAGTCCCCTAACAATACATTAGACAGTGGTAGGATAATGGTGTAACCAGCATTGTGAAGATCAAAGCAGTTGGACAGGACGGTCTGAAGCAGTGAACTTTAACTTGTAGATTGCTAGCTTATGGAAATTACTGAAAGTTGATGTTCTTAAACAGCTAGAGTCTGGGGAGAAAGGAGTAGACATGATAAATGTAAGAGTAAGTGAGAAAAGAATTGCCAGCCAAAATAAAATAAGTGAATTTACATAGTATATAACTTTATTCCAGACATTGAAAAGTTTGGAATGAGGATACTAATGGAATACCAGGTTTCGTGGTGCAGTAACAAACAAAAAGAAAATCTGCAGATGCTGGAAATCCAAGCAACATAAACAAAATGCTGGAGGTACTCAGCAGGCCAGGCAGCATCTATGGAAAAAAGTACAGTTGACGTCTTGGGCCGAGACCCTTCATCAGGACCTTTGTTGGCGTGTGATATTTGTAAAGTATAAGAAATAAGTACGATAGAATGGAAGAACAGTATTTCAGAAAAAATTTGGTTCTGCCGAAGGGTCACAGCCCGAAACATTGACTGTACTCAGCCTGGCCTGCTGAGTTCCTCCAGCATATTGTGTGTGTTTCATAGTGCAATGTTTTTTCTTCTGGGCAAAATTCTACCAATAGATGACTGCAGTTATTTTTAAAACATGAAAAAGAACTTTGAGGAAGGGAAAGCTTGCTCTATCCCACTATAACAACATACTGCAGAGAAAAGAAAACAAAATGTCAACTTTGTCCCGGCTTATTATTATTTTTAAAAGAAGCCACAATAAAATGTAATTGGGATTCAATTGACTGCCCTGTGAGTATATTTTCACATTCTGTAATGGCTCAGAATTTGACAGTAATGGCATTTAGCCCATTGTTTGTTTACTTGTGATAATTTTTTATCAGCATCAGTGAATTAGGAATGAGAAATGGTCACAATATAATTTTATTTTTCTTGTGGATAAACAAGTTTACTTTGCTTTTGATCTTTCTCATTTATTCATTACCTCTTTGCAGTCACCCTTGTTGGTATCAGAGAGTGCCTGGTAGCAAATGCACATACCAAGCTACTCACATGATTTCCATTTGCTTCCATTCTGAAATTCATATTCTCCTAGCTCTTCATCTTAGTAATAGATCTGACCAAGTAGAAACCTGACTAACTGAATAATGTGATAGGAAAGGAAGGTGAAGCTTAAACTAAGATCATAATACTGGAGGAACAGCAGGTCAGGTAATTTCTGTGGAGGGAAGTGGACAGCCAGTGTTTTGGGATGAGACACTTCACCAGCACTGAAAGATGTGCAGGCAAAGGGTAGAACAGGAACTGAAAGGTGATAGGTAGATCCAAGAGGGGTGATAAGCAGATGGAAGAGAGGGGAATGGCAACAGCAGCATTGGCTGAGTGGGTATAGGTGATGGAATAAGAGGCTGTAAAAGATGGAATGTGATAGGAAAGAAAGGTAGAGTATGGAACCAAATTAGATGGAGTGCAGTAAGCAAATAGGAACAATCAGAGGATGAGGAAAGAAACAGGGTGTGAAAGGTAGTCATAGGATGGATGGGATAGATCAGGAGGGGAGAGAAAAGGAATAAAGGAGGGAAACTGGAGAATTAAATTTCATGCCATCAGGTGGTAGACAACCTAGGCAGATCTTTAACTAAAAGTCCAGCTGTTCTGCAACCAACTCTGCTTGACCTTTAAGTGCTTAATTACAAATAATGAGTAATTTCAAAGGATATAATGCATGACCGTAATATTGGGGCTGAACAACTTTTGCTGTCTCTCATCCATTTGACAATACCAATAAGCCTAATTTTATGTGAAGGTGATACTTGATTATGATTCAGCAATAACATTTATATAATGTGTTTGATGTAGTAAAATGACTGGAGCCCTTCAAAACTGGCCAAATAAAATTCAGACTGAGCCCTCTCAGGAGGTTCTAGAGAAGATGGTCTGATATATTATCATCAGCACTGCGGCCTGCACTCAATGAATGACATAGCACTAAACTGAGCTGAATTGAACATTCCCAGACTGTTTCAAAGACGCTGTGGTCTGATGTTTTATATTCTGTGTACTTTTGGCTCATTTTTTACTGTTTGCATGATTTGTTCTTTTTGCACGTTGGGTATTTTATGTTTTTTTTGAACGGGTTCCATGATGTTTCTTTGTTTCGTGGCTGTCTGTGGGAAGAAGAATCTCAGCGTTGTGTACTGCATCCACAGTTTGATAATAAATTTACTTTGAATCTTTGAAAATGGGCCACGAAATGTCATTGTGGAGTGGGATTAAAGAGAATCCCGAACAAGGGAGAGGGTAGGCCAGTGAGGCCAAAGAAAGGAAGTTGTGCTGGCACCGTAGATTTGGACAAGCATTTCACATTGGTTTTCACCAAGGGGAAGGATGTGGAGGATAGCGAGATCAGAAGCAGTGTGCTGGCGTTCTTGCGCATGAACCCTATCTCATTATTCCTTTGTTTTCACAATATTTATTTATTTATATCATTTATAGATTTTCTTGTCTTACATCTAACTCTAATGTTGATCCGAAGTGAGAGAAGTTTGTGGGTCTCTTGAAGAACATCAAGGTGAATAAATCACTTGGACACGATGGAACCTAGCCAGGTTATTGAGGGAGGCAAGAGAGGAAATTGCTGGGGCCCTGACAGAGATATTTGCATCCTCTTTAGCCACGGCCAAAGTCCCAGAGCACTGGACAACGTTGTTCCTCTGTTTAAGAAGGGCAGTAGAGGCAAACTAGGAAATTACAGACCCTTGAGCTATGAATCAGTAGCAGTGACATAATTCAAAAAGATTCTTAGGTATTGGATCTGTCCACATCTGGAAAAGTATTATTTTATTAGGGATATTCAACATGACTTTGTGCAGGAGGGGCTGATCTCTTGCAAACTTGAATGAGAATTTTGAAGAAACGGTAGGGAAGAGGATATTGTCCACATGGATTTTAATGCATTTTACAAGATCCCTCATGGTAGACTATTTGAGAAGATTAAGGCAGACCAGCTCCACGGAGACTTAGTAGTTTAGATTCAAAATTGACATGGCCAAGGAATAAGGAGGAAAGTGTTGGAAGGGTATTAGTCTGACTGGAGGTCTGTGACCAGTGGCATTCTTAGTGCTGAGACCTCTTTTACTTGTGATTGTATATAAATGATTTGGACAAAAATTTAGGTAGGCTAATTAGTAAGATTGCAAATGATATAAAAATTGACAGAGTTGTGGACAGTGAGAAAGGTTATCAAAGGATTCAGCAGGATATAGACTGGTTGATTGGCAAAGAAATAAATGGTAAATTAAGTTTAATCCAGACAAGTGTGAGGTGCTTTACTTGCTATGAGAGGTATACAATAAATGGCAGGACTTTTAGGAGATTGATATTCAGAGTGATCTTGGCGTGCAAGTCTGTCACTCCCTGAAAGTGGTTAAACAGTAGACAGGAAAGTAATGAAGATGTATTGCATACTTGTCTTTATTACTCAGGGAATTCAGTATAAAATTTGGCAGATCATGTTCCAGCTGTGTAAGACTTTGGTTAGGCCACATTTGGAGTATTGCATGTGGTTCTGGTTTCCTGCATTGCAGGAAGGATCTACATACTTTGAAGAGGGTGCAAAGGAGGTTCACCAGGATGAGAAAGCCAGAAGGAGAGGTTAGACAAAATTGGGTAGTTTTCTCTGGAGCATCAGGGCTACCTGATAGAAGTATACAAAATTATGAGAGATGTGGATAGGGCAGCTAGTCAGGGACTTTTTTCCCAGGGTATTAATATCAAATACCAGATGACACAGCTTTAAGATAGAGGGGGGAAGTTTAAAGGAGAGTTACAAAGCATTTGTTTTACACAGAGAACACTAGGTGCCTGGAACACACTCCCAGAGGAAGTGGTGAGAGCAGATATGAAAGCAATGTTATCTATAGAAGTTTTGAGTGAGAGGTTGTTGATATGACAGCACTAACCAAATTTCAATCTCCTTCCTGTAGGCTGATTCATCACCACCTTGGATTCGGCCCACAACAATAGTGCAATTAGCAAACTTGAATATGGGATTGGAGCTGTGCTTAGCTACACAGTCATAGGTGTTAAGCGAATAGAGCAGGGGGCTAAGCACACAGCTTTGTGGTGCACCTATGCTTATGGAGATTGTGGAGGAGATGTTATTGCCAATCTAAACTGACTGGGGTCTGCAAATGATGAAATTCAGAATCCAGTTGCACATGGAGGTTTTGAGGCCAAGGTCTTGGAGCTTATTGATTAATTTTGAGGGGATGATGGTATTGAATGCTGAGCTGTAGTTGATAAGCATCAGGATCAGTATCCTGATGCATGCATCTTTACTGCCCAGATGTTCCAGGATTGAGGGAAGGGCCAATGAGGTGGCATCTGTTGTGAACCTATTGCTCCATTAGACAAATTGGAGAGGATCCAAGTCACCTCTCAGGAAGGAGCTGATATATTTCATTACTGGCCTCTCAAAACATTTCATTGCTGTTGATGTAAGTGGGCAATGGTCATTAAGGCAGGTCACCACACTCTCTTGGGCACGAGTATAATTGAATACTGATCTAAGAGTCATAAAGTAGGGAAAAGAGGCATCGTGGTTTAGGGAAGGAATTCTAGATCCTACGATGTCAACAGTTGAATGCATGATTGCCAGTGGTAGAATCATTTAAAACTGAGAATGTACTGAGACCTTGTTTGAAGGAGCACAGATAAGATTGCAGATTTGTAGGTGATTGCAGAGGTAATGTCTATGGAGGGATTTGAAAACAAGGACAAGATTTTTAGTACTGAGGCATGATTCAGCCATAAGCCAGCGTAGATAAAGCAAAGATATGATGGGTGAAAGTAACAGGAAATTTAGGATACATATAGTAAAATTTGGATGACTTTAATGGTAAGTGGAAAATGTGAGGCTGGTCAGAGTGGAATGGAATAGTGAATTCCAGAAGAAATAGAGCCATGGCTTTTGGATTGAATTGAAAATAATGGCTTTCTTCCCAAAATACCAGGGTTGGAAGAGGTGGTGGTGAGGAAGAATTGTATGATGGTAGTGGTTCCTCTGGCAATCCAACAAAGAGCAACAAGGAACATCACAAGTTGTGGAGCAGAAATGGAAAGGAAGGTGTTACAGCTGATTTTTGCCAATGAACAGAACAAGGCAACGACCCAACGGAACAAGGGAGGGGAGGTTGGGTCAAAAAAACTGCAGGTGCTGAAAATCCAAGGCAAGAACAGAAAAGGTTGAAAGGACGCTGCAGATCAAGCGACATTAATGAAGAGAGAAATAGAAAATACTTCTCTGGGGCTGGCTGGTGGCACAACGACATCGGCGCCGGACCCGGGAGCGGAGGTTCCCGGGTTCGAAACTAGTCCGGTCCGCTCCCAAGTACACTTTCCATCTGTGTCGGGTTGAGTGTCGAGATCACAACTTGGCCTCGTAAAATAAAGGGAAAATACTGTGAAAATGTCTGTGTGAGGAGTGACGTATCACAGTCTCTCTCTCGCTCCACACCTTGTCAAAAGCCATGAAATGGACGTCATCACAGATGCACGCACGGACACACAGATGCGCATGCACAGGCGTGCATGCACGCACACGCATTGACTCGCATGCACGCAGGCACACACAAATAAAAAGATACTTTTCAGGTTATGGACCCTCATTAGCACTGGAGAACTGAGAAAACCTTAAGATCATAAGACATAGGAGCAAAGTTAGACCATTCAGCCCATTGAGTCTACTCTGCCATTCCATCATGGCTGATCCCGGATCCCACTCAACCTTGTACACCTGCCTTCATGCCATATCCTTTGATTCCCTGCCCAATCAAGAACCTGTCAACTTCCACCTTAAATATACCCATGAACTTGGAATGTTGTCCTCAAAATGTTGCTGAGTCTCTCAATGACAGATCCCAGCTAAAGAACAGGGAAGATACCCAAAATACACTGGGATGAAAAGTCTCATCTACAGAGCAGATAAAGTGGGAAAACTGTGACTATGGGACAGAATCTTAACAAGACACAGGTGAAAATAGAAGTTATGTTGGATATTGGTTGCTATACTATTCCCTGAAATAGAGGTGGCAATATAAAAGGAAGGAAAGGGAAGAGACTGATGTGTGGTCCATGCTAAATTTACAGCAGCTTGGAAATTTGCAGAAAAGGAGTGTAGGAAGCAGTGCTAATTCAAGGATAGTTAAGGGAGATAATTTGAAGAGGACTGAAACAAACACTTCCATATATTTGTAGGAAGAGGTGCAGTCGACGTTTCAGGCCGAGACCCTTCGTCAGGACTAACTGAAGGAAGAGTGAGTAAGGAATTTGAAACTTTCAAATCCCTTACTCACTCTTCCTTCAGTTAGTCCTGACGAAGGGTCTCGGCCTGAAATGTCGACTGCACCTCTTCCTACAGATGCTGCTTGGCCTGCTGCGTTCACCAGCAACTTTGATGTATGTTGCTTGAGTTTCCAGCATCTGCAGACTTCCTGTTGTTACTTCCATATATTTATCTGTCCAACAATAATAATGGTGTCATCGAAGAATAATAAAGTTATACTGTATATTTTGAAGGCTACTGACTAAGAAAGCTGAAAATGGGTCGATTACCTTAATCACAGTCAGATAGGATGTGATTTGTAACACTATCTCAGAAGGATGTTATTTGAAATCCAAATGGAGTGGTTCACATGTGGTCTTCTGTGTTCGGACCATATATTTAGAATGCATCAGGAGAGGAAATGATAATTTGCATAGCCAGATGAACTTTTGTGAAAAATGGAGTCGACAAACTTTGGGGCTTGAAAGTAAGTCAGTAATTTATTGAGACTCCTGAACTGTCTGAATTTGGAGGCAGTCTGAAGAGAGCTGAGTATTATAGAAGTGAATTTGTGGATAGGGTAGTGGATAACTTTAGAGAAAAGGAGAGAGAGAGAAAAAGAATGTGTGTGTGTGTGTGTGTATATATAAAAACAGACGGGTATATAAATATATAAATAACAGATGGGATATTTATTTATTTATATACACACACATTCTTTTTCTCTCTTGCCTTTTTCTCCCTCTGTCCCTCTCACTATACCCCTTGCCCACCCTCTGGGCTTCTCCCCTCCCCCTTTCTTTCTCCCTAGGCCTCCTGTCCCATGGTCCTCTCATATCCCTTTTGCCAATCAACTGTCCAGCTCTTGGCTCCATTCCTCACCCTCCTGTCCTCTCCTATCATTTCGGATCTCCCCCTCCCCCTCCCACTTTCAAGTCTCTTACTAGCTTTTCTTTCAGTTAGTCCTGATGAAGGGTCTCAGCCCGAAACGTCGACTGTACCTCTTCCTAGAGATGCTGCCTGGCCTGCTGCGTTCACCAGCAACTTTTAAATTGGTCAGTCAGCTTATTTTTTTCAGGTTTGCATTTTCTCAACAGAAGGGAGTAGGGAGAAGACTGGACTGAGCACAGTATAAGAAAGAGAATTATGATATTACTGACAATTAAGGTATCTTAGGTACAAATGAGCAAGTGTTGAGTTATGGTAGTGATAGAAATTACTCCCATTGTTTGATACTTTGAGAGGATGAATGGTATTGTACAATGTTTGAAAGGTTTCATGCTTATATCAGACACTGGAGTCTAAATAATGATAAAGCAACTTTGACTATTTGAAATAATGATTACTGTAAATGCTCACATTTGATTAATGGATCAAAATACAAATATGAGTGTTTCTATTTTAATACTCTACATTCATGTATTTACAATGAGGTCCCCTGATTGCTCTATTTTACACGTCTGACACGCTGTTGCATGAAAGATATTTGAGTCTCTCTTAATTGCTGTCTTCATTGTTCACATATGTGAGTAATACATTCGTGCTTAGTTTACAATGAAAAGAATACGAAAGCTGGAGAATTCTATGGTCTGCGTGATTTGAATCAAAATATCTACCATGGATTTGATCCTTAGAATTACTGAGAGATAGTTTCACCTGCACACATGGCCTTGTTTACAGTTTCATACAAAACTTAAAAATGTCTGTGTTCATATTTTCATATTTAGTTTTTATTTGCCCTCAGCTCTCCACCCTGTAATCCAGATGGCTAAATATCCTTCTCTTTAACATTAAAAATATGCTGCAAGTTACGTTTGTATTTTTATCATAATTAAATATATGGAGGATATATTGTGCTTACAAGCACAAACTTGTGTCATTGCTATTGATATAATTAGTACCCTGATGAGGGTTTCATTAACTTTCTGTTCCTTTCCACACCTTGTGGCATATCTAGTGGCAACCCTTCCATTTTTTTTAGCATTTTCTATCAGTTTTTTACAAGGATGTGTTGCTGGCTCAATTCTCAACCCAGCACTGATGGAAAAGAACGGCCAAGTTCGAACTCAAGACCAATTGCCTTGAAGTCCGATACAGATATCACTACACCACCAGCCGGCTGCTCATTAACTTGAAATAGTCGTATTTATGTCATGTTTTCAATCTTTGGAGATATTGAATGTCCAGGAATTGCATCTGACAAGAACTTTTGGACCATCTGGCTGGGGCTGGGGAAAAGTTTCGTAATTTAACTGGTTCAATCTCCTACCCAATAGTTGGTTGAATGCAACTTTGAAACCTTACTGTAAATTAGATAGACAGATGCTTTATTGGTCGAAAAGGAAATTACATTGTCACAGTAGCATTGCAAGTGCAGAGATATATGTTGAAAGGCATGGACAGAGTGGATGTGACAAAGTTGTTTCCCATGTTGGGAGAGTATAGTACAAGAGGGCATGACTTAAGGATTAGAGGGCGCCCATTCAGAGCAGAGTTGTGAAGAAATATTTTTAGCTAGAGGGTGGTGAATCTATGGAATTTGTTGCCACGGGCGGCAGTGGAGGTCAAGTCATTGGGTGTATTTAAGGCAGAGATTGATAGGTATCTGAGTAGCCAGGGCATCAAAGGTAATGGTGAGAAGGCGGGGGAGTGGGACTAAATGGGAGAATGGATCAGCTCATGATAAAATGGCGGAGCAGACTCGATGGGCCGAATGGCCGACTTCTGCTCCTTTATCTTATGGTCTTATATACAAATATTGGAAAAGAAGTAAGAAAGAATAAAAAAAATAAAAACTAATATGTACAACATTTACAGGTCAAAGATTACAAGATTTCCAAGTTCACATTGGTAAGATGGTACTGCAAGAATTATCGTAATATTATACAGTAATAGGTGTACATTCACATCATCCAGACAAGAAGTTATGGTAGTATTGCATAGCATGTCTGCAATAGCAGGGTGTGGTAAACAGAGCCAGGAATAAAGGGGTTGACATATGAGGAGTGTTTGACAGCTTTGGGCCTGTACTCACTGGAATTTAGAAGAATGTGGCGGGGTGGGATCTCACTGAAACCTACTGAGTGTTGAATGGACTAGATTGGGTGGATGTGAAGAGCATGTTTCCAGAACTAGAGGGCACAGCCTCAAAATTGAGGGGCCACCCTTTAGAACAGAGGAAGGGGGATTTTTTTTTTTTAGCCAGCGAGTAGTAAATCTGTAGAATGCTCTGCCACAGACTGCAGTGGAGGCCAAGTCCGTGGGCATATTTAAGGCGCAAGTTGATCGTTGATCGTTTCCTGATCAGTCAGGGCATCAAAGGATAGGGTGAGAAGGCAGGTGTATGGGGTTGTGTGGGATCCGGGATCAGCCATGATGGAAGGGCAGAGCAGACTTGATGGGCTGAATGGCCAATTCCACAGCTATGTCTTATGGTCTTAAATAGAGGTCTAGTAAACAGTGGTTAATAACAGTCTAACTGAAGGGGTCTTCATTTCCCTGGCTATGTTGACTCATTATAGAGCTTATTGGCCGAGAGTAAGAATGACTTCTTATCACTCTTTGGAGCAGTAAAGTTGTCTTAGTCTATTACTAAAAACACTCCTTTGTTCAGCCAAGGTGGCATGCAGAGGGTAAGAAACATTGTCCAGAATTGCTAGGAGTTTCTGGAGGGTTCTTTGTCTACAGCTTCCAGTGTGTCCAGTTTGACTCCTATTACAGAGCCAGGCTTTCTAATCAGTTTATTAAGCCTGTTGGAATCACCCATGTTTATGCCACTGCCCCAACTCACCACCACATACAAGGTTGTACTGGCAACAACAGACTGGTAGGAAATGTGAAGGGTAGACCTGCGTACTCCAAAGGACTTCAGTCTCCTCAATTACCAATAACTCGAATTTCAGTAACTAGAACTTTGTATTTGTGATTGGCATGTAGGTTTCTGCTCTCAAAGGATGTTAGTAGTGATTAGAGGTTAATACAGAATTAATGGTTGACAGTATCTCGAAAGATGCTGTCTGACTAGCTCACTTTTTGCAGCATGTTCTATTTTTATTTTAGAATTCTTGTATCTGCTATATTTTATTTTTGTATTAACAGTTGAAGCTGTGGGGAAAGCTAGTTCTTAAGTTTTTTTTTACTGTTGCAACAAATAAATTGTATTTCTATATATTGATAGAGTGAAGCTCAGTTGTATATTATCACATTACCAGTGCTTGTAACTTGGTGTCTACATTTTTTTATTTGAATATTTGGGCACTGGTTTTCAATTTAAGCTTTCATTTGTATTAAGCAAAATATTTTCTGTAAACTGCTTTCTTTCATGTTTTATGTTTGCAAAATATCTTGCTTACTGAGTAAATGAAGCTCAAACAAGAGAAAATCTGCAGGTGCTGGAAATCTAAACAACACACACATAATGCTGGAGGAACTCAACAAGCCAGGCAGCCATTTATGGAAAAGAGTACAGTTGACATTTCAGGCCAAGACCCTACAATAGGACTGGGGAAAAAAAGATGAGTAGAGTCTAAAGGTGGGGGGAGGGGAGGGAGAAATACAAGGTGATAAGTGAAACTGGGAGGGGGAATGGTGAAGTAAAGAGTTTGGGAAGTTGATTGGAGAAAGAGATACAGGGCTGGAGAAGGGGGAATATAATAGGAGAGGATGGAAGGCCATGGAAGAAAGCTGTGCTCTCCTATTAGGTTCCCTGCTGGTACAGTATTTGGAAAGTAAAACTGAAGACTTCAGTGCAAGATTCCTGTAGCAGATGGGACATCAGAGACTGCTAAGTACTTTGCTTCACAGAAACATGCCTCTCCCCCACCGTTTTAGACACCGCTGCAGCCTGAGGGCTCCACCATTCTCCCCAAAGACAGGACAACTGAGTCTTTTAATGGTGGGGGGGGTGGGGTGGAGTATGCTTTATGAAAAATTCATCGTGGTGCACAGACATGGTGATTCTGTCTCAATCCTCTTCACCTGACTTGGAACATCTAGCGATTAAGTATTGCCCTTTTTACCTGCTGAGGGAGTTTTTGCCATCGTCAAAGTAGTGGTGTATATTCCGGAGTCAAGCAGGCACTGGAGGAGCTGAGCACCATGCTTAGCAATCAGAAAGCATCGTACCCAGATGCCTTTCCTATCATGGTGGGAGATTTCAACCAGGCCAGCTTGAAGACTCTGAACAGCTACCACCAACATCACAAATAGGAGAAATCTGCAGATGCTGGAAATCTGAGCAACGCACACAAAATGCTGGAGGAACTTAGCAGGCCAGGCAGCATCTATGGAGAAAAGTACAGTCGAAGTTTCGAGCCAAGACCCTACGGCATGACCCATCAAAATATGACCCGTGGAACCAGAGGAGCCAAAACACTTGACCACTGTTATACCAACACGAAAAACATTTACCACGCCCAATTTGGTATGTCCAGTCACCGAACTGTAATTCTAGCTGTGCATATAGGCAGAGACTAAAGACCAAAGCACCAGTGATGAGGACCAAGAAGGTAAGGTCAAGGGAGGTGGAGAGCACTCATTTGGTAGACTAGCTAATATTCAGGGATTCATCTAATCTGAATCAATGCAGCACAGATGTCAACGACTTGATTGAGATCTGTGTGGGTAAGTTTGCCTTCCAGAACATACCATATAAACCCAAACCAATAGCCGTGGATGAAGTAGAAAATTCGTGGTCTGCTGAGAGCTAGATCTGTGGCATTCAAGACCAATGATCCAGAACTATACAAAAAGTCCCAGTACAACCTGTGTAAGGCTATTGTAAGAGAGAACAAACAATTCCTGTTGAAGTTAGAGACAGAATCAAATGCACATCAATTTTGGCAGGGTTTGCATCCCATTTCTTTATACAAGTAATGGCCTTGTGATCTTCCCTCCCAGAGGAGCTCAACTCCTTTTATGCACGCTTTGAAAGGGAGACTGAAACTGCAGCTGTGCTAATCTCTGCAGCATCTGGTAACGCTGTGTTCTCTGCCTTGAAGGCCAATGTCAGAACATCTTTCAAGAAGGTGAGCTCTCGCAAGGCGTCAGGCCCTGATGGTGTACCTGGTGGAGCTCTGAAAACCGGTGATAACCAACTGGCGGAAGTGTTCAAGGCCATCTTCAGTCTCTCACTGCTGCTGTCAGAGGTTTCCACTATTTTCAAAAGGGCGACAATCATATCAGTGCCCAGGAAGAGCAGGGTGAGCGGCCTCAACGTCTGTCACCCAATGGCACTCACATCTACTGCGATGAAGTGCCTTGAGAGGTTGGTCATGGCTAGAATCAACTCCTGCCTAAGCAAGGACCTTGACCTGCTGCAATTCGCCTGTCGACACAATAGGTGTACAGTGAATGCAATCTCATTGGCTACCTACTCTGCCTTGGATCACCTGGACAATACATTAGGCTGCTGTTTATTGACTACAGCTCGGCATTCATCACAATCATACTCTCAGTTCTAAACAACAAGCTTTAAACCTGGGCTTCTATCCCTCCTTCTGCAACTGGATCCTTGACTTACTCTCTGGGAGACTATAGTCAGAGCACTTCTGAAATAACATCTCCTCTTTGCTGTCAATCAGCACTGGCACACCTCAAGGATGTGTGCTTAATCCACTGCTCTATTCTTTCTACACCCACAAATGTGTGGCTCAAATACCATTTATAAATTTACGATGACACATCTATTGTTGGCAGAATTTCAGATGGTGATGAGGAGGTGTACAGGAGCAATATAGATCAGCTGGATTGAGTGGTGTTGCAACACAAGGAATTGTTTGTGGACTTCAGGAAGAGGAAGTCAAGGGAACCAGTCCTCACCAAGGGATCAGCAGTGGAAAGGGTGAGCAGTTTCTAGTTCCTGGGATGTCAACATCTCTGAAGGTCTGTCCTGGGCCCAACATATTGATGCAATTACAAAGAAGGCATGTCAATGGCTATATTTCATTAGAAGTTTGAGAAGACTTGGTATGTCACTAAGGTTATGGGAACAATTCAGTGATGGAGTGAGTTAAGTTATCCCCTCTGGTTCAAGAGCCTGATGGTTGTGTGGTAATGACTGTTCCTGAACCTGGTGGTGTGGATCCTAAGGCTCCTGTACCTTCTTGCAGATGGCGGCAATGAGAAGAGAGCATGAATGGACACTGTTCTGAATGAAACCATGTACACTACCTCACTTCTGTTGCTTTTTAAAAACTTCTTTTCACTTATTTAATTTATTTTTATATATATTTCTTATTGTAATTTGTGGGTTTTTTTCTGTTATTATGTATTGCAGTCTACTGCTGCCAGAAAACAACTGTATTGACATATGCCAGTGATATTAAATCTGCCAAAAGAAGTTATCTAGGCTGAAGCTGGTACTTTCAGATATTGGTATCTTCTGTAGCTGGCATCTGAAGTTGAAAAATAAACACTCAATCACCATCTTCTTTTCCAACTGCCTCCATTTCTAATGCACATTCCAAAAATTACCCTGGCTAATAATATAAATGAATAATTGAAGCCATTTAAAAATAAACTTACGATTGGAGCGATTGAAGAAATAAAGATTACACTGTTCCAAGAGATGCTACAAATTACTGATTAGGGAAGTATTTTCAAAAGACCTGTCCAATGATTTTATTGCTGCTTTACATTCTAGAACATTTATTTCTAGTACTATAAGTAAGTATATAGAGTGTTGTTTGGCCTTGCATGGCACAGCTTCAATAAATTTTCTGTGTTATCTATCAAATGCTGACACATGGTCTGGCAATGAGTTGTCCTAAAAGTCAAAGGATTATTAAGTATTGATAGAAGATGTTTCTTTTATTCAAACCTATCACTTAACTTGGACGTTGTTTAAAATATGATTGGTCTGTAGTGAAGATCAGACTGAAATTCTGTGATCACTGTTTATCTTTGTGGCCTATTTATTCAGGTTTAGCAAATGTTGAACAGGTGTGTTTATATAAATATACACCCACTTTTCATTTTTCCCCACGTTCATGGTCTATGCACATTTTTTCAACTGAGAAATCAGGGATATGGTTCTTCAGTTCCTAGCTTTAATATTTTAGGTTTTGTCTGTGCTGCTTGAATGCCAATTTCATGCACTATTTCTCATGTTAACTACCACATTCTTCGCAACATTAACTCAGTATTACGTAGAATCCAGATTTTTTTTCTTTCTGGATTAATAATTAAGGCATGAGTATTCTTCTTCTGTTGAGCAGTTTGATATTTTCCAAACTTTTTACATCAAATTTTTTCTCTATTTTATTATATACAAAAAATGTTCAATTCTACTTTATCAGTGCTGTTCATCATTTTATAAAATTATTTTTATATATTTTGGAGCCACTTCTGTTGGAATGAGAGCTAGAGAAGGCATATCCTTTAAGTTTCAAGCCATTTAATAGTGAAATAGCTTTGAAGTATGGGCACTGTTGTAATATCATCAAAGTTGTAACCAAATATATTTATATAAAGCTCTCAGAAACAATATTTTTTGTGTCAGAGGTTGAGAAATAAGCATTGCAAAGGGACACTACCACTGAGGATAGCTAATACACTGTGAAATAATGCTGTGACTTATTTTAATCTCTGTCTGAAGGAACAGAAAACTTGTCAAAAGAAACTCCCTCATCGTGCAATGGAGTTTTCACCTGCATTTTGTGTACAAGTCTCCGGAGTGAGATTTAAGCCAAACTTTCTGAACAAGTGAAACTTAGATTTTAAAAAAACATTTTTATGTCAGCCCTACAGTGCCTTGTACTGTAATCGGTTTTGTTGAGCTTACTTTCATTCCCATTGCTAATGCATTCCATTTTGCCTTATGTCGTTTACACTTAAAATAGACCCCTGTTAATAATTTATACAATTGTGTTACAATAACCCCAAAATTATTTCCTGAATAATTTGTTGAATATGGTTCATTAATCATGTACTAGTGATTGTGGGGTTTGCTCTGTTTTCATTCAACTATTCTTTGTTTGCCTAGAATGGAAACCATTTAAATATAGTTATTTTATTACTCTGCCTTTGACATTTTTATTGTTCTGGAAAGTTTTGATATTCTCATCTAAAGAGAAAGTCATATTATCATGTAACACAGAAACAGTAGTCCATGCTAACCATCAGAAACCTATCGATTCTAATCACATTTTTTAAACACTTAACTTTCTGTAGTTTGGTGATTCAGTTGCTTATCTAAATACTTCTTAAACGATGCAGAAAGAAAAGGTTGGTGAGGGATTTTTAACGTTTTATTTTAAAGCAGAGAGGTTGAGAAGTGGCTGTGCATGCAAATGTCCAAGAGTATTGTTGATGGAGATGAAAATTCCGGCACCATTAATGTCAAAATGATGGGAACTGTAGAAGAGACATCAGCATAGAACAAAAAGACCGGTGAGAGTAAAGCTGGGTCTGAGTGCAGAGAAAAGAATAAAGAAAAGCAATGGGAGGTTGTGAAGATGGAACCAAAGATTTTATTTTGTATTTCTCAATTTCTTTATTTGAGGTGTGACAAACTTAATGTACATGTGCCCAAGATGGTACACGCAAAAATTTATTGATGCATAGCATGCAGTGCTGACCCATAATAAAAATATATACTGTATATTGATCATTTTTACTGCCAAATAAAGCAGCAAATGATTTTTTTTACAACTAAAGACCAGTAAGATATTTTCATAGAAAATGTCAGAAGCTAGCTTAGCACCTGCTTGACAATTGCAAGAACATGTGAAGTTGTATGATATGTTCTGAAATCTTTGCAGACCTGGTATACATAGCAATATTCGGATAGAAAATGGTTAAAATAACAATACTATTTGTAAATGATGTTGTTTTTCAATTCGCAAACACGAGGAATTCTGCAGATGCTGGAAATTCAAGCAACACACATCAAAATTGCTGGTGAACGCAGCAGGTCAGGCAGCATCTCTAGGAAGAGGTACAGTCGACGCTTCAGGCCGAGACCCTTCGTCAGTCACACACATCAAAATTGCTGGTGAATGCAGCAGGTCAGGCAGCATCTCTAGGAAGAGGTACAGTCGATGTTTCAGACTGGGACCCTTTGTCAGGACTAACTGAAGGAAGACTTAGTAAGAGATTTGAAAGTGGGAGGGGGATGGGGATCTCTTACTATCTCTTCCTTCAGTTAGTCCTGACGAAGGGTCTCGGCCTGAAACGTCGACTGTACCTCTTCCTAGAGGTGCTGCCTGACCTGTTGCGTTCACCAGCAACTTTGATGTGTGTTGCTTATTTTTCAATTGTCTTTTTGAAAGATTACAATGAAACATTCTTGATCAGGTTTTCTAAAATCTTCACTTATTTCAATGTTATACTTTTTTTGAAATAGGTAAAACAGTGAATACACATAAATAAGCAACAGGAGTCAACCTTTTTCCTCAATAAATTATTGTTACTAATTCATTAATCAATGATAATTTCTGCTCAAAATTACCATGGCATGCGAGAGAATTTTTAAAAGATTGTTGCCAATTTTGGCAAAGCTCGCCAACCCTGCTTCAATTCATCTTGAGAAGCAGCTTGAAGTAGTATTTTAAAGTAGAAATTGTAAAATTGAAACATTGTGATAACCGTTGCCTGTCCAGCGCAATGAATAAGAAGTTAGTTGTGGAAAGTAGTATTATTCTTGCCTTGGTAAGCTTTTGGGTGCACAGTCTGAAAAAACAGTTAAAGGAAACTTCTTTTCTAATATTGTATGCTTTCTGCTAATTTATTTTGCAGACTTAATGAAGCTCCAGTAAAAGGATTTGAAAAAGACGTTGGCTCAAAGACAACGCTGCGAATAACATATCCGGAAGGTGCTATTCAGAAACCAGCACGGTACGAGAAAGACTCATTATTCGTCTTTGCTGGATTCAAACCTCAAGATTTTAAATGGTTGAAATACATTGTTTATAAAGAAAAAGTGGTAAGTAATCTTTTCCCAGATATTTGTGATATTTTGACTGGAACAATAAAAATGTGGCAGATTAGATCTACAGTATGTATTCAGTGCAACTAGCCTATTACATGTTTTATATAGTTAATCTTGAAGTTCAATTCTTCCTTGGGGGCAAAGTGTTAAATATGATTAATTCAATAACATGACCATTAGGAAATCGTTCTTTTATTACTCCCTGGTGATGTAATGTGAATAAGATGGATTATTGAATGGCCACAACAGGATCAAATTTGCAGTTTCTCAGCGAGCAGTAGTGTTCATTAAATGAAGCAGAGTGCAATCTTCATCAGAATGGCCATAAGAACTATTGATCTATGTTTATCATGCACTGTATGCAATAATAATCAATGAAGATAACTGGCTGCTTAATTAATTTGATTAACCCATTGCTAACAGTCTTCTGGCACTGAATTAGGACCAAGTCAAATTAACCTCTAAATGATTTAATAAAATATTAAGTGTGCCATTCAAGGATTAGCTTTCTTTTTTATAGAATTCCAAATAGGAGGAGAAAAGAAATCCATTAATACCAATGAGCTGTGAAAAGGATCATTGTTATATTAATGTATGCATCTGATGTGTTATTAATCCCAAGAAATATGCTGAAATAATCTGTTAATTCTTATCATTCTCCTACATTAATGAAACAAGTGTTGGCTTCCTCACATTAGCAGTTGTATGTCAAAATCCACATTGAGAAATTTCAATAATTAATAGGAATCAACTTTATTGCAATTTATTCATTTTTGCAAGGGATCTTCATTATTGAGGAGTTCATGCATAGGCAACACAGTAGAATTGTGGTTAGCATGACACTATTACATCTTGGGGGAGGGGGTCATCGAAGTTTGCAGTTCAATCTTGATGTCCCTCTGTGAAGAGTTTATACGTCCTCCCATGGAATGCGTGGGTTTCTTTGGGTGCTCCAGTTTCCTCCTATAGTCCAAAAATTAGGAGGTGAATTGGTCATTATAAATTGTACCATGATTAGGCTAGAGTTATAATAGGTGGATTTCTGGTGGCATGACTTGATGGGCCAGGGGTGGGGGCTTATTCCACACTGTGTCCCTAATGATATAGAGATCGTTGTGCCATATTGTATGATGTTACTTTCATTATAGAAAGCAAGGTGGACCTTACCACATTTTTTTCCTTTGCTGTTGCAAGTGCGGAAACCAATCTAATGTCAATCCTCATGCAACACTCACCAACCCAGTAATCAATCTGGTGCAACTTTCCTGCACTCTATTACAAGTATATCCTTCCTTAGATAGGGAACCACATTTGTGCACAGTATTTCACAAGCAATCTCTCTCGGGCCCCATATAATCATATATACATTCCTAATATAGAGCTCAAATTCTCTTGCAGCACAGGCTAATATATTGTTTGGTCTCTGATATGCAATGTGTGCTTGTTAACTTTCAGTGATTTGTTTCAAGTGCTTATAAAAAGTACTCACATCCCCCCCCCCCGAAGTTTTCATGTTTTGTTGTTTTACAATATTGAATCACAGGGGATTTAATCTGCCTTTTTTTGACACTGTTTATCAGAAAAGTGATGATCATTTCATGTCAAAGTGAAAACACATTTCTACAAATTGATCTAAATTTATTATAATTATTAAACAAAATAATTGATTGCATTCACCCCCCTGCAAGTCAGTGTTTAGTTGATGCAACCTTAACAGCAATTGCAGCCTTGAGTCTGTGTGGATAGGTGTTCTATTAACTTCGCACATCTGGACATCGCAAATTCTCCCCTGTTCTTCTTTACAAATCTGCTCGAGCTGTGTCAGATTGCATGGGGATTGTGAGTGATCAGCCCTTTCCAATTCAGCCACAAGTTCTCAATTCTTTGAGGTCTGGACTTTAACTTGGCCACTCTAAGTCCAGGACATTAACTTTGTTGTTTTTAAGCCATTCCTGTATAGCTTTGGTCATTGTCTTGCTGGGAAAAAGTAGTCTCCCACGTCGCAGTTCTCTTTTGCTACATTCATTTTACCCCCTACCTTCATAAGCCTTCCAGGGCCTGCTGCAGTGAAGCCAACACCATGCTTCACGGTAGGGATGGTGTTTTAACATACATACATAGAACATAGAAATCTACAGAACATTACAGGCCCTTCGGTCCATAATGTTATGTCGACCATGTAACCTACTTTGGAAACTGGAATTTCCCTACTGCATAATTCTCTGTTTTCCTAAGCTCCCTGTACCTACCTAAGAGTCTCTTAAAAGACCTGATTGTATCCGCCTCTACCACTGTTGCTAGTAGTGCATTCTACGCACCCACCACTGTGTGTTTTTGATGATGTGCTGTGTTTGGCTTACCCCAAACATAGCATTTGGTCTAATGGCCAAAAAGCTCAATTTTGGTTTGATCAGACAATAGAACCTTTTTCCAGCTGATTTCAGAGTCTCCCACATGCCTTTTGGCAGACGCTAGCCAAGATTTCATGTGAGTTTTTTTTCAACAGTGGCTTTCTCTTTGTCACTCTTCCATAAAGCTGCAACTGGTGAAGCACATGGGCAACAGTTGTTGTATGCACAGTCTCTTCCATCTCAGCCACTGAACTTGTAACTTCTCCAGAGTTGTCGTAGGTCTCTTGGTGGGCTCTCTCATTAGTGCCCTTCTTGCATAGTCACTCATTTCTTGAGGATGGCCTGCTCTAGGCATACTTACAGCTGTGCCATATTCTTTCTATTTCATGATGATTGACTTAACTGTACTCCAAGGGATATTCAGTGACTTGGAAATGTGCTTGTATCCATCTCCTGACTTGTGCTTTTCAATAACCTGTTCGCAGAGTTGCTTGGAGTGTTCTTTTGTCTTCATGGTGTAATTTTTGCCAGGATACTGACTCACCAGCAGTTGGATCTTCCAGATACAGGTGTATTTTACTACATTCAATTGAAACACCTTAACAACACACAGGTGATCTTCTTTTAACGAATTATGTGACCTCCAAAACAAATTGGCTGCGCCATTGGTGATTTGGTATGTCGTATTAAAGGAGGGGAATACTTATGCAATCAATCATTTTGTGTTTTATATTTGTAATTAATTGGGATGACTTTGTAGAGATCTGTTCTCACTTTAACATAAAAGAGTCTTCTTTTGATCAGTGTCAAAAAAAAAAGCCAAACTAAATCTACAGTGATTCAATGTTTTAAAACAATAATACATGAAAACCTCCAAGGGGGAGGGGGAATACTTTTAATAGGCACTGTACCTAGAGACTGAGTTCCCTCTTAATGTCAGTACCTTTCAATCTCTCTTTATTTCAACCAAAATGGTGTTCTCACATTTTCCACATTAAATTCCACATCTTTTTCCTGTTCACTTAACAATCCTGCAAAACCCCTTTACATCATCCTCACATCTCTTACTGCCCCAGAACATCAAATGATGTGCCTTTGTCTTTTTAAACCAGTGAGTGCTACTAATTGAACTGTATATGAGTAATTGCCATACAATGATACTTCAAAAAATTTGCCATTGTAATGTCCTCAGCCTTTATAGTTATTGTTCAGTTTTGGGTGAACACTGTCATCGAGAACTGGGGCTATCTGCATGCAATAACACACAGGCATCATTTAGACTTGGCAGACTTCACAGCATCCCAGTGATGTTTATAGCATGATCAATGTCTGAGAGCAGTTGTAGTGGAGGTGCCTTAAAAGGAGCTACTCAGCTGATTCTACAGTACGTATAAGTATCTATAAGGACTGGGTGGCAAGCTCTCCACGTCCTTACATCATTCAATAAAATGGTGGCATGTTGGTTGCAGTGGCCTCTCCAGGGTCCAACAAATGGTGCAAATGCATGTCTTAAATGTTTTTCTTGTGATGACAAGACCTTGTTGGACATTGGTAATATAAAATACTGCAAGTCCATTTTACTGATGAGACCAATAGTGGGAAAGCTGCGTGGCCATAGTTATTGCGTGAACCAGGCCCTCATGCTGCAATGTGGGAGAGAAAAAGGCACAGTGGATGCACTGGAATCCTTTCAGGGGTGGGGGCCAGCCTCCGCTGACCAGTTCTCCCGTCGGTGTAGCTCTCCAGTGGCTCGCTGTCTGGAAGACAAGCTGACTTGCCTTCATCTGTGGCTTAGCCAGTGTGAAATGAGGATCTTCTACGTACTTACTCTTGAAGAAACGTGGCTCCAGGACAACGTCCCATGCACCATCACTCTTCAGAGCATGCCACTTAGGGAGTTATGCTAATACTATTTTTGTGACTCTATGTGCTATTGTAATGTTGCGTGTGACTGTAGGTACTGTGCTTTGCACCATGGCCCGAGAGAAATCCTGCTCAGTTTAGCTTTATACATATGTATGGTTGAATGATAATTAAACTTTTACTTGAACAACACTCAAGAGGTTTGACAACTTTCAAGATAACTGTCAGTTATTTGATTACCATATCATCCTTCCGGTCTTAACAGTCACCCACTATATTTTTGCTGCACTGCGACAGAACAGATAGTGAAAGAAATGTGGAGATGTTTTATGTAATGACAGCTAGTGAAATTCTATTACAAGCCATTCACTGTTCCATTGGTGTTCATATTCAGTATAGATAAAAACTACAATATATTCTGCGATTAAGCTCCAACAACTGTGAAACTGTATAAAGTACTAAACAGCCTTCTTACATTCAATGTAAAATTCCAAAATAAGAACCAGACCATGTGGGGTTAATTTTCCCTTTTCTGTCATTAGCACAGTAGTAAAGTTTCAGTGAAAGGTTAAATCTATATCTTACTGAAAGTGACAGGCTGGTAATGTACATTTCTATTGTGCTTTGTAGATTAGTGTCAAGCCTAACTGTTGAAAGAGAGTCTAAGAATATTTAATGTTTTTTGAAACACTGTACTTGACAGTGCACAAGTCAGAAAAACATAAGGGAGTTGATGATATTCTTTAACAAATTCCCAAATTTCCCATTTTTTTTCCTTGTGAAATGTCAGTTCTGTCTGCTACTGAAGATCACAGGAGCTGGCAACAAATAATTTGTGGCTTCTGCAGGGTATATTTTGTTTGTACAGTTTGAGAGCATTAGATCATCCATTACCAATGATATTTTAATGTTGCTGAATGCTTTATTTTCTCCATTGTGTTTAATACTGACAGATTGGCCCAATTTTAAAGCCGAGCTCGAATAAAGGCCATAAAATTTTTTTCTCTAAAAATCTGGACTCTATTCACTTATTTGGATCACCATTGCTAACATATAAAAGTCAGTTTTGACCTGTTTCCTATCCATTAATCAAACGCAAGAAATTCAAGGCAACATAACAAAATGCTGGAGGAACTCAGCAGATCAGACAGCATCCACAGAAATGAACAAACTGTCGATCGTTCGGGCCAAGACCCTTCTCCAGGACTGGAAAGGAAGGAGGAAGACACCTGAATAAAAAAGGTGGGAAGGGGGAGAGGAAGAGGGATAGCTAGAAGGTGAGAGGTATAGCCAGGTGGCTGAGAATGGTAAAGGGCTGGAGATGAAGGAATCTGATAGGAGAGGAGAGTGAAATATAGGATTCTGCATTTTTTTTCTCCTTTGCTTCACATACCCTAAGTTCTTCCCTGCCTGGTTCTGTCTGCCCATCCCTTCCCTTATTTGGTTCTACCTATCACCTACAAGTCTTTGTCTCTATCCTTCCCCATTTCCTCCTCTACCCAGGTCTGTCTGTCTATCTCTTTTTTTTGCCTTGTGTTCTTACCAATCATCTACCAACCAATCTCTCTTTCTCAAAACTCTCGTATATGTCCCTCTCCCACATTGCTGTGACTAGCAATCATTCCATCCTTCAGCTCTCACCTGCCAGCTCTTGTCTCACCCCTTCCTTTCACATCTTTATACTGGCTATCTCCTCTCTATACTCTGAGTTCTCAACCCAAAGCATCAACCACCCCTTTGTCTCCACCTGCTGAGTTCTTCCATCAGTTTATTTTTTGCACTGGATTCCAATATCTGCAGTTCCTTACGTAGTATCCCAACTGGTTATTATACTCTGTTAACTGTAGAACCCCTTTAGTGCAAAGTACCCATTACATTTTCTGGGTAAAATAGTGGCAACATTTCAGAAGTACTTTAGTGGCTGAAATATGCTTTAAAATGTCTTGGCATTATGTGAGTCTCAATAATATACAAGTTTTAAATTCTTTGACACAAAAGGTTCTGCAAATGATGGAAATCTAGAGCAATGCACCCAATGTGCAGGAGGAGCTCAGTAGGTCAGATAGCATCTACAGTGGCATGCAAAAGTTTGGGCATCCCGGTCAAAATTTCTGTTACTATAAATAGTTAAGTGAGTAAAAAATGAACTGATCTCCAAAAGTCATAAAGTTAAAGATGGAACATCGTTTTCAACAAGATTAAGCAAGTTTAGTGTATTATTTTTGTTTTGTACAATTTTAGAGTGGAAAAAAAGGAAAGGAGCACTATGCAAAAGTTTGTGCACCCGAAGAGATTTGAGCTCTCAGGTAACTTTCACCAAGGTCTCAGACCTTCCTAAGCTTGTTAAGGCTATGGCTTGTTCACAGTCATTCTTAGGAAAGGCCAGGTGATGCAAATATCAAAGCTTTATAAATACCCTGACTCCTCAAACCTTATCCCAACAATCAGCAGCCGTGGGCTCCTCTAAGCAGCTGCCTAGCACTCTGAAAATTAAAATAAATGATGCTGACAAAGCAGGAGAAGGCTATAAGAAGATAGCAAAGCGTTTTCAGGTAGCCGTTTCCTCAGTTCGTAATGTAATTAAGAAATGGCAGTTAACAGGAACGGTGGAGGTCAAGTTGAGGTCTGGAAGACCAAGAAAACTTTCTGAGAGAACTACTTGTAGGATTGCTAGAAAGGCAAACCAAAACCCCCGTTTGACTGCAAAAGACCTTCAGGAAGATTTAGCAGACTCTGGTGTGGTGGTGCACTGTTCTACTGTGCAGCAACACCTGCACAAATATAACATTCATGGAAGAGTCATCAGAAGAAAACCTTTCCTGTGTCCTCACCACAAAATTCAGCATAATAAGTTTGCAAAGGAACATCTAAACAAGCCTGATGCATTTTGGAAACAAGTCCTGTGGACTGATGAAGTTAAAATAGAACTTTTTGGCTGCAATGAGCAAAGGTATGTTTGGAGAGAAAAGAGTGCAGAATTTCATGAAAAGAACCCCTCTCCAACTGTTAAGCTCGGGGGTGGATTGATCATGCTTTGGGCTTGTGTTGCAGCCAGTGGCACGGGGAACATTTCACTGGTAGAGGGAAGAATGAATTCAATTAAATACCAGCAAATTCTGGAAGCAAACATCACACCGTCTGTAAAAAAGCCGAAGATGAAAAGAGGATGGCTTCTACAACAGGATAATGATCCTAAACACACCTCAAAATCCACAATGGACTACCTCAAGAGGCGCAAACTGAAGACTTTGCCGTAGCCCTCACAGTCCCCCGATCTAAACATCGTCGAAAATCTGTGGATGAATCTCAAAAGAGCAGTGTATGCAAGGCAGCCCAAGAATCTCACAGAACTAGAAGTCTTTTGCAAGGAAGAATGGGCGAAAGTTCCCCAAACAAGAATTGAAAGACTCGTAGCTGGCTACAAAAAGTGTTTGCAAGCTGTGATACTTGCCAAAGGGGGCGTTACTAAGTACTGACCATGCAGGGTGCTCAAACTTTTGCTTCGGGCCCTTTTCCTTTTTTGTTATTTTGAAACTGTAAAAGATGGAAATGAGAAAGTAATCTTGCTTAAAATATTAAAGAAATGTGTCATCTTTAACTTTATGCCTTTTGGAAATCAGTTCATCTTTTACTCGCTTAGCTATTCACAGTAACAGAAATTTTGACCGGGGTGCCCAAACTTTTACGTGCCACTGTATGGATGGGAATAAATGGTTGACATTTCAGGCCGAGACCCTTCATCAGGACTGGAAAAGAAATGGGAAGAATTGTATTTTGTTTTTGTATTTTTCACCCTGAATTATATTCTTGGATCTCCCAGTAAGACAAAAATCACCATGAAGTTAAATATTCTCTCACAGATGCTAATTCTTTGTAAGAAAACCTTTTCTGCAAATCTGTCTGGAATCTAGCTGAGGACTGGTGTCTTCAATAAGATAACTCCTCTTTGTTGATTGGTGTTTGCATAGAACATTTTGCAAATACACTTGTCGGTTCCATTTCTACAGTATCAGTTACAATATCTTTATTATTAATTACTCTTCTGGTCCACATTGCTGTTCTTTAGATAAACTTATATCTAATCATTTAATTTAGTCCTTGTTGAACTACTCTGCCCCTTTCCCTATTTGTTTGAACGTATTCAATAAACAGATTAAGTATTCGGAACAGAGAAATGTGAAAATGCCTGAGGATTAGCTTTTCTTCTAAATTCAATGATAGTGAATAGTTTAAAGGGTTTGCTTTCTAAGATGTCTGATAGCAGACACTCCCCTTCCCAGCTTGCGTATAATGTTGCTATGAGCAGCTGGTACTTTTTGTCCTTAGACCATTTCCTCCAGGCTGTTCCAAATATGTACAACTTTAAAGTTGAGCAATATGCTTTGTTGCTATAAATTTCTGTAATCAGAATGCTTATTTTGTGAAGCAGCTTCATTTAGGGTAATGTGTTGTGAAAAAAAGAAATGCTTATATTCTAGAGTATAAATTTCACTAGAATGGCTGTGGAAAACAGATGATATTGAGCTAGCAGCAATTTTTGCATTTTGTTTGATTTTCAGCCTTATTTATTGTAAACATGAAGTAGGGTATCATATCCATTATGTGCTCTCCATGTGCTTTGCAATTGCCCAATGTGTCCAAAAGAAATTCCCGTCCCACAAATACAGATAACTTTGGTGGTATCAACCTAACTTCCATTGGACAGGAACAGAACACAACATCTCACCTGTTTGCACTCCAAGAACAATCATATGCAAAGGGGACAGAAATTTTTGCTGCCGTGCCCTTTTAAAGGAGAAGAAAAAAGTCAGTTTTAAAGTGAGGGAATTTATTCTGTGTGTCCTGGAACTTGAAGTTCTGACCTCATAATTCTTGCTGCTGACAACAGACGTCCAAATGGAAAGTACTTTCATTTACTTATTGAGATACGGTGCAGAATAAGCCCTTCCAGCTGTTCGAGCCACACCATCCAGTAAACCCCGATTTAATCCTAGCCTAATCACGGGACAATGTACAATGACCAATTAACCTACTAATTCGTACATTTTTGGACTGCGGAAGGAAAGCCTCGTGGTCATGGGGAGAACATGCAAACTCCTTACAGACACCCTATCAATTTCAAGTTGATGAGCATAAATCAACATTCAGAGATATATGATGCAACGATACTTATCCTTAGTTTTATGGTCACAGAAACCCACTTTTGTTAAGTCCCTTAACTCATTAAGGATCTGTTCTGCCGACGGACAATTATAATGGGAGCTTAACCATGAAGCACGTTTTAATTTTGCATTGACTGGTATCCAGGATAGAAAAGGGTACCATTTTTAAGAAATATGTCATTTGAGAAAACTTAATACTGGATACATAGTCTATATCTAGCTGTCAACAATTCTTCCTGGGGATGCCGCTTGGTCAACATACAGCTCTGGAAAGACTGTAATCACTCCTATTTCTAATGAGCATTGGTGGAGTGGCCCAGTTTTGATTGAAGCAATAAAGGATGAAAAGCAATCTAGTTATAAATAAAAGTGTCTCATAACCAAATTGAGTTATTAAGTGTGGAAACGTTATACTGAATACATTTTGCCTATAATAATCTTTTAGATTCTGTGAACTTGTCAAAAACACATGAAAATCTACTTAGAAGATTTGTATACTTTAGGTAAGTATGTCATCCATGGAGATGTGGAATAAGAAAAGATAAGTCAGAGCAGTAAGCCTATTACTTCCACAAACTCTTTGCAACTTGGCCTTTTGTGAACTTAATTTAATCTCCTGAGGCTACCGCAAAAATAACTGTTTACACTGTGGTACATCACAAGTGTAATAGGATCTAAAATTGCACTCAGCTTTAATTATTTTTATGTAAAATAGCGGATGCACTTCCAAACATTCTGAAGTAATAACTCAAGGCACAGGAGTTGTAGGCATGTGACTTAGAAATATTATTTTATGTTTAAGTGGTATTCAAAATAATTGTCCATCTTTGCGAAGTGTGTTATCTTTTGTGGAAAGAAGTGAGGAAAAAATTGTTCATGCTCCGATTAACTTACGGAAAGAGTCTAACGGTGATGGTAAGAAGTGGATGTATTCCAAATATCATTCATTGGGTTGATGTTAGCCTAGTGCATGTGCTTCACAGAATGAAGGCTTATAGAGAGTTGCACAGAAGACTTGAGCAAGTTCGGAATATTTTTTAAAAATAGACGATAAATGGAAAATAAAACAATCTGTTGTGTCCAAGTTGTAAGCAGGCACATTAAAGGAATATTAGTATTCTTCAGAGTGAAGCATTTAAGCCATTTTCAAAAGATGAAAATTATATAGTTGTTATATTCAGAAGGATCTAAGTCGGTTGGCCCACTTGAGTCTGTGTTACCTCCGTGGAGAAATCCCATTTACTCTTTTTTTTTGCCCATTGCCTGCAACTGTTTTAACTTCAACTATTTAGACTTCAAAAATAGTTTTCCAATTCCCATTTGAAAACCACTGTTGCATCTTGATCCATACTTTTTCAGCAGTGTACACGATAGGTGCAATCTCAAGTTCTTTTTATCTTTCATATCACATCTTTGTTGACATTAAATAGACTGAATATTTTCTGTATTTTTATGTAATTTTGTAATAATTTAAAACTGCAATTCACTATATTATGTATTATCTGACAAAATGGATGAAAATCAATATAGCAAAAAAGACAGAACTTATTTTACTTGGACTCGTCTTTTAAAATTGATAGCATGAACTGTTTTCCTGCAATCAGTGTGAATTAATCAATGTTTCAGTGAAAACAGCACTGTCTCTCTAAGCTCCTAAATAGACTTTCCTTCAAGATATAGAGGAGATCTTCAGGAAACACTGGAGGAATTGGATCAGCCCATGATTGAATGACGGAGCAGACTCAATGGGCCGAATGGCCTGCTTCTTCTTCTATATCTTACGGTCTTATGGAAACCTCAAATAAGCTACTAATTTTGCCTTAAAAATCTTTAATTTTAGGGAAGACACAACTCAACACTTAATTTTTTCTAAAATTCTTGAACCAGTTAATTTGAAGGTGTTTGTGCTGTAAATTAGAAATATTTTCTATCTTAGGCACAAAGTAATTAATAGCTAGCTATAGAAGTTGAGTTACTAAACAATGGTAATTTTATGCCACTCAAATTATAAAATTGCACAGATTTATACTTACAAAATGTCTTTCCAATACTGTATAAATCTTAAGCTAGTATATCATACAGGAGGCCATTAAACCCAATCAGCTTTGCTAGAGAAATTGTGAGCTATTTTGTTCTGGCTAATCACTTAGTTATTTACACTAGGACAGAGTAGCAGTGGCCAGCTAGCCTCTCGGGCTCCTGTTCCACAGAGATTGGATGAAAACTCAAAATTATTTCAAAGGTTTTAAGGTCAGAGATGAAGGTATCCATGGACAGTGAAATGGTTACAAGAACCTTCATCAGAACAGGGAAACAAAGAAACAAATTAGTAGAAGATGGGGAGAGGATTGGGTGGAGCAAGGAAAGAGTATCTGATTGAGTGAGAATGGAGACATAATATGGGAGTTAAGGAGAAGTTAAAATCCATTAGCTGATGTACTATGAATGAAAAGGTTGTGGGACATTCACAGAAGCCAGAAAATACAAAAAAATAGTGAAATTCTGAAGTTGGAGAGTTTGATTTTGAGTCCAGCAGACTACATTATGCCCAGATGGGAGATAATTGTGATGTTCATTAAGCTTGCATTGGCTTTGTTGTAGTTGAGTCAAGAACACGAGATTCTACAGTTTGCTAGAAATCCAGAGTAACACGCACAAAATGCTGGAGGATTTCAGCAGGTCAGACAGCTTCCATGCAGAGGAATATAGAGTCAATATTTCAAGCCAAGACCTTTGGAAAGGTTTGTTGAGCACCTTTGCTCTGTCAGCAATACAGAAGATTTCCTGGTAGCCAACCATTTTAATTCCACCCCCCATTCCCATTCCAGCATGTTGGATCATAGCCTCCTCTATTGCCATTAAGTGGCTACTCTGAGATTGGAGGAGCAACACTTCGTATTCTGTTTGGGTAGCCTCCAACCCAATGGCATGAACATTGATTTCTCTAACGTCCAGTAATTTCTCCCCCCCTGCCCCCATCTCTCTCCTTTTCTATTCTACATTCGGTCTTCCCTCTTACTCCTGTTGTAGGGTGGATGAAATCACTGGAGAGACAGAGTCACTGGTAGATACAAAGCAGCTTCTTTATTTGACACAACAAGGTACAGCAGGTATCATACGGACAGAGACGCTTTCGGTAGAAAGGTCTGCTAGCCCAATGTGGGCTCGATATTTATATGCTGAACACAAAGGCAATCGCTACTTAAAAAGTTAATAGACAATGCTTCCTTTTGAAGATACATACAAATCATCACACCTTCTGACTTCATCCTTTCCTTCTGACGCCAACATGTCTGGGTTGGTATCCACAGCCTTTAGGAATGCAAGTTAAATCCGCAATACATTTATTTGGCATTTTACGTGCTAACATAAAAGACGATTAATATTGATAATGTATAGATAATACTGTCTTCGAAAAAACAGCATCCGGTCAAACTATGGCGCCAGAAGCATCTGGCATTCACACCGTTTTAAGAAGCACATTGTTGTGTACTCAATCCACAGTACTTTGTCAAATAGAAGTCTGGTGGCCAAAGTCATTTAAGTGTAAACAAATCATCTACCCAAAAAAACTCACTCTAACACTCCTTCTCTTCTCATCTGCCTATCACCTCCCTCTGGTTCCCCTCCATCTTCCCATTCTCCCATGGTCCACTCTCCTACCAGATTCCCTCTTCTCCAGCCCTTTACCTTTTCCATCTGTCACCTCCCTGCTTATTACTTCCTCTCCCTCCCAGCTGGCTTCACCTATCACCCCCTAGCTAGTACTCTTTTCCCGTCCTCCAATCTTCTTATTCTGTCTTCTTCCCCCTTGGTTTTCAGTCCAGATGAAGGGTTTCGGCCTGAAGCATCAACTCTTCATTCGAACATTAGAAAGTTTTGAAAGTTCGGACTGTTTGTCCCACGTGTTCACAACTCACTGTGTAGAGAATTGCTTCCTGATGTTAGTCTGAAACCTCTCCATAACCAGTCTCCACCTATGGCCACATGGCCTCGATGATGGATTAATTGTGAAGTGGCAGCAGGCATCCACCTTCCTTATATCCTTAATGATTTTGAACACATCTATCATGCCTCCTCTCATTGTATGTCAACTTAAGCGAAAAAAATTAATTCTTTCAATCTTTCAAGTGCGGCCTGACTTGTGTCTTATAAAGGTTCAGCAGTATCTCCTTGTTTTTATATTGTATTCCCCTTGAAATAAATGAAACATTGCATTTGCCTTCTTTACTACAGACTCAACCTGCTTGGAGCCTTGCACGAGGACTCCTAGGTCCCTCTGCACCTCTGATGTTATAAGCCTCTATCAGATCTCCCCCACTCCAGAGAAAACAACGCAAGTTTGTCCGTTCTCTCCTTATAGCAAGTGGAAACCACCCTCCTCTCTATGTCTACACTTCTCAGAGCTGAGATAAAACAGCCAGCATAATCAGACCCCAGTCACCTGACATTCTTTCTTCTCCCACTTCCCATTGGGCCGAAGATGGATAAGCCTGAAAGCACTTATCAGAAACAGCTTCTATCCCTCTGTTATAATACTACTGAGTCGTTTCCTACTGTGAGTGGATGTGGAGAGGGTGTCGTGGGTAAGTCTAGGACCAGAGGGCACAGCCTCAGAATGGAGGGATGCCCATTCGGAACAGAGATGAGGAAGAATTTCTTTAGGTAGGGGTTGATGAATCTGTGGAAGTTATTGCCACAGACAGCTGTGAAGGCCAAGCCATTTGGTGTCTTTAAAGCAAAGGTTAATAGGTAATTAATTGGTAAGGATGTCAAAGATAATGGGAGAAGGCGAGATAATGGGGTTGAGAGGGAACATAATTCAGCCATGAGCTAACAGTGGAGCAGACCTTATGGTCTTATTGTGATAAGATGGACTGCTAGCCTTACAATCTCCCCTGCTATGACCTTACACCTTATTGTATGCCTGCACTGCATTTTTTACAGCTATAACATTTTATTCTGCAATATGTTATTATTTAACCTTGTACTACCTCAGTGCATTGTGGTAATGAATGTTATGCAAGATGTTTTTTCACTCTCCTTCCATACATGTGACAATAATAACCTGATTTACAATTAATATTATTCGCATTTGAAACCGAATAGTAAATATTGACCAGTTACGTAGGACTGTCCATTTAATACATATCAGGAGAATGAATTGACATTCCTGCTGGTCTTTGAAGGAAAGTATGGATTTGGCTGATTGTCAGCTTTGATTGTGTCAGCAGATTGTAGATATAATTTCAGTTATAGAGCTTCAATATATAATCTAAAATTATGTTTCTGTAATCTTGCTCTTTATTATAACATTAAATTGAAATATATTTTCATGATTATGTCATCCTATTTGAAGAAATGAACCAATTCCTCAGAGTTGCCATGCCAATGTTTTCCCCATGATAAGCAATACTTAAAAAGTAGCTGATTATTCTTCTCATTGTTTGATGGAATTTTGTTTTATACAAAATGTGGTGTTTGCCTACAGCATAATAGAAACTGCGCTTCAAAGTAGTTTATTATGTGTGAAGCGTGTAAGAAGTTTCTGTATGATGTAACAAACTGCAATAGAGTTAAGTCTTTTGCTCTTTCAGTGTGATGCTGCTGTGCATCTGCTGATTCATGGGAGCAATTGTAATAGGTTTTAGCTTCCTAGGCCAGTGAGCCTGTTTCTCATGTTTTACAAAGCCTGCTTTCTAAACATAGTTGCTGCCACTTATGATACCAAACACTTTTGAGAAAACTTCCAATTGATAATAGTTGTTTGGTTTCTGGTCGTGAATGGGAGTCAGTCTTCAGTTCTTAACATGTAACTGGAAAACAGCAATCAGTTTGAAGTTAAAAGCCCAACTTTGCAAACAAACTCTGTATATAGCAGGTGTTCTGTGAGAAGTAGGGTCTAGAAGTAGGAGCTGATTTATTACTGCTCATGAGTGCAGTATAAGACAATGGGTTACTTAACTTGGCTGTTTCAAAATGGACAGGCTGAATAGATTGCTTAGTTTCAGGAAGCTTGCAGACCAAATGAATAACATAATTTAGCACATCAATAAATGATTTGTTAAGGTTAGAAGTATTGGGTATTCAGAGAAGTTAGCTTCACAACGTTGATGGTGGGAAACTGAGACCTATGCCTCCAAAAAAATTTTTAGACAATTTGTGTCAAAAGGGTGTCTAAGGAAATATCTTATGCCTGTGAAGTCACCCAAGTGCAGAGAGCAATTCAGGCTTATTCGGAGGAATAGGGTAAGGATCATCAGGAACCATGAAGGAAACATGGGGTGAACTAGAATCCATTCCTCTGGTTTGTTTCTACAATGGACGATTCATTCATCTGCATTGTTGGTATGCCTTTTCAGTTCATAGGAATTGCACCTGTATTTTGGAAATCCAAAGTGCAAGGTGGTTACTGCAGTCATAGTGTTGCTAAACTGTAGCAGTTAGACTTTTGCTGGTTGGTTGAAGAATCGAATGGTAGAAGGGAAGCAACTGTGGCACTTCAGGCTTCTGTACCTCCTGCTCAATAGCGTCTGTGTAAATTTGGCATGGACTAGATTATGGGGATCTTTGATGATAGGTAATAGATATATCTGTTGTGAAGTATATTTATATGAAATTGCCATTATTTTAATAGGACTTTATAAAAGGTTTGTCAGGAGTGAGGATAGCTGATGTCCATGAAAAGGTGCAGATCTGTGGTCGTGTGACCAAGGTGTTCCTGCAGTGCCATCATTCAGGTAGTCTCAAAGATTTCACCCAGCAACAATGAATCAGTGGTGATTACATGCTTGAAAGTTTGGTGTGACTGGGAAGGAAACGTGGAGGCTTTTATTTTCCCAAGCACGTGCTGCACTTTTCCTTCTTGGTGGCAGAGATTGAAAAGTTTACTTAAAAACAAGAAATTGGATGCATACTTTAGTAAGATGAAGGCATTCAATTTCTTATTATGTCTATATCATACAAGTATTTTGGAATATTTTAAAGAGAACATTTGAAACCCATTTGGGCTCATTTTTTGAGTTTATATTATGACAGAGAAAATCTTAAAAAATTAGAAACAAAGAGCTGAATTAAGTAGAAGCCATCATATACAGTAGTTGCAAGAACCCAACTGATGTATCATTTTCCTTTTGAACATGGATTTCCGACCTTTTTTATTTTTGGACCCCTGCCATTAGCCGAGGGGTCACTGTGAACCCCTGCTTTAGAAAAAGAAGTCTAACACCCATAATCTGTTTTCCTAATATATGATTCTGGACATAAATCAATGTGATTGATCTTCAAACATTTTCATAGGTGCTGTAGCAAGTTACTTACAGTTGCAAGAAAAAGTTTGTGAACCCTTTGCAATTACCTGTTTTTCTGCATTAATTACTCATAAAATGTGGTCTGATCTTCATCTAAGTTACAATAATAGATAAACACAATCTATCTAAACTAATAACACATGGACATTTGTACTTTTCATGTCTTTATTTAACACATTGTTTAATCATTCACAGTCCAGGCTGAAAAAAAGTATGTGAACCCTTGTATTTAATAACTGGTTGAACCTCCTTTAGCAGCAATAAATATCCACCAAATTTTTCCTGTCGCTACTGATCAGACTTGCACAACGACAAGGAGGAATTTTAGCCCTTTACTCAATACAAAACTGCTTTAGTTCATCCATATTTCTGGGATACCTTACATGAACAGCCGTAGGTCATGCCACAGCATCTTAATTGGGTTGAAGTCTGAACTCTGACTTGGCCATTCCAAAGCATAAAATTCCTTCTTTTTAAACCATTCTGTTGTTGATTTACTCATGTTTTGCATCATTGTCTTGTTGCATCATTCAACTTTTATTAAGCGTCAAGTGAAGGACCACTACCCTGACATTCTCCTGTAAAATGTCTTGATACAATTTCAATTCATTGTTTCCTCAACGATTGCAAGCTGTCCAGGCCCTGAGGCAGCAAAGCAGCCCTAAACCATGATGTTCCTTCCACCGTGCTTCACAGTTGGGATGAGGTTTCGGTATTGGTTTGCAATGTCCTTTATCCTCCAAACATAGTGGTGTGCATTTCTGCCAAAAAGTTCAACATTTGTCTCATCTGTCCACAGAACATTGTCCCAGAAGCATTGTGGAACATCCAAGTGGTCTTTTGCAAACTTGAGATGTGCAACAATGTTTTTTTTAGACAGCAGTTGTTTCCTCTGTGGTGTCCTTCCATGAATACCAGTGTAGGGATGAGATTTTACTTATAGTGGACACATGAACAGAGACTTTAGCAAGTTCTAGAAATTTCTGCAGGTCTTGATACCTTTTTTTCCGCATTACACATTGTGCTCTTGGTGTAATTTTTGCAGCATACCCAATCCTAGGTAGAGTAGCAACAGTACTGAGTTTCCTCCATTTGTAGACAGTTTCTCTTACTGTGGACTGATGGATACTTGGGTCTTTAGAAATATTTTTGTAGCCTTTTCCAGCTTGATGCATCCCTACAATTCTTCTTCTAAGGTCCTCTGAATGATGTTTTGATTGAGGCATGATGCACTTAGAGAGATCTTTCTTGAGAAGAGCGGGCTCAGTCAGGGACCTGACTTGGTGTGTGTGTTGTTCATAGGGCAGGGCACCTCCACAACCCACTCCTCCAATCTCATCTCATTGATTGGAACCCCTGACTTCAAATAAGTTTTGCAGAAGGCATTACCCCAGAGGTTCACGTACTTTTTTGAACCTAGACTGTGATTGTTTAAATGGTGTACTCATTATTAACAAGAAGTGCAATTGTTTGTGTGTTATTAGTTTAGGCAAATTGTGTTTGTCTGTTATTGTGACTTGGATGAAGATCAGACCACATCTTGTGAATAATTAATGCAGAAGACCAGGTAATTGCAAAGGGTTCACAAACTTTTACTTGCAACTGTAGTTGCTGGCAGGAGCCACTGCCAGCTCCTTGGCAGCTTGGTGTGGTGAATAAACACTGGCTCTTTCTCTGTTGCCCACAAGCTGAGAATGAATAATATAAACCGTCAAGATGTGCATTCCTTTCCCTTGAATTTTGCTTTCGTTTTTTAGTTAGCAAAGCAAATCTCTTTCTCTCATGACTTCTAAATGAGAGCAGCGATTAATTCCAGGGTGAGTACTGTTATCAGCTCTCACTTAATTTCATCAATTAGAACATTTAGAAATGACATTTGGTCTTAATCACTTCTAGCATTCAAGTTTCTGGCGAACCTGAGAAGTGAGATCCACTCTGCGTTTCTACTCTTGCATTCTGTCTGTGTGTGTTTGCACATATTGCATGTAAATAGATCTTAAAAAGTGGTAATGAGTTAAATCATTTCATGAAAGAGCTTGAATAATCCAACAATTAAAGCAGTGGAATAATTGCCATATTTAATATAAGACTCATGAAACTTACTAAGAAGTGAAAAGAGCACTATGCCGTATCGATTATAAAAAATTAAAAGTGCAACTTTTTATGAATAGGAAACCAAGGATAATTTTTGCACAGTATATTTCAGTAAGTATGTTTTTATTCCAACTCTTGCTTTGATCTAAGAAATGCTTAATGTGCAGCTCAGAAAAATAAATTTCTAACGTTATCTCCAAAGTTAACGAGCATGTTGAGCTCATTGACTTCATTAACTTTGCCTCCAACTTTCCCCTTGCCCTCAAATTTACCTGGTCCATATCCGACACCTCCCTCCCATTTCTTGATCTTTCTGTCTCTATCTCTGGAGACAGCTTATCTAGTGATGTCTACTATAAGCCTACTGACTCTCACAGTTACCTGGACTATTCCTCTTTCCACCCTGTTTCTTACAAAAATGCTGTCCCCTTCTCGCAATTCCTCCGTCTCCGCCACATCTGCTCTCAGGAGGAGACTTTTCATTCCAGGACGAAGGAGATGTCTTCCTTTTTTTAAAGAAAGGGGCTTCCCTTCCTCCACCATCAACTCTGCTCTCAAATGCATCTCTCCCATTTCACGCACATCTGCTCTCACCCCATCCTCCCACCACCCCACTAGGGATAGGGTTCCCCTTGTCCTCACCTACCACCCCACCAGCCTCCGGGTCTAACACATTATTCTCCGTAACTTCCGTCACCTCCAACCAGACCCCACCACCAAGCACATCTTTCCCTCCCCACCTTTCTGCTTTCCACATGGATTGCTCCCTACGCAACTCCCTTGTTCATTCGTCCCCCGCATCCCTTCCCACCGATCTCCCTCTCGGTACTTATCCTTGTAAGCGGAACAAGTGCTACACCTGCCCTTACACTTCCTCCCTCACCACCATTCAGGGCCCCAGACAGTTCTTCCAGGTGAGGTGACATTTCACCTGTGAGTCGGCACCCTATACACCCTATCCTCGTTATATGCGTCTTCAGACTATGCGGATTCACAGTTACGCGAGGAACCTATTTCTACCAACGTCTCGTTATATGCATCCAAAATTCACAGTTATGTGAGGAGCACTGCTTTCCTGCCAATACAAGTCATGTGTGGGCGCCTCACAATTTCACTCCCGCCACTCTTGCATTGGTTTTGGCAAGGTGTGGATGCGCGATCTTAAACTTTTGTTGGTTTTACCTACGGTGCAGTGATTTTGTGCTTGAAATATTTAACTATGCTTCCTAAGCGTCCGATGTTATGTCTTGGACTGTCAGCTGAGCGGCAGAGAACCGCTTTAACACTTGAAAAAACGTTGGAAATTATAAACAGCGCGACATCAGCTGAAGGTAACACAGCTCTGCGACGTTACTGCCAGGAACAGAATCTTGCCTTTAAAGTTCTTTTGTTGCTTGACAATGTGCCAGCCCATCCTAAACATTTGGACAGCATTGATCCTAACATAACAGTGCGTTTCCTGCTGCCTAACACAACATCACTGATTCAACCACTCGACCAAGGTGTAATCCACATTCAAGGCGTGGGTATTTTTTTACCGCGAACTGTCTCTCAGATGCTGTAAGCAACAGACGATTTTGAAAATCCTGGGAGTTTACCGACGGTGAGGGAATGGTGGAAGTCAGAACACTTGGCACAAATGGCGATGGACATGGACCCAAGTTTAGAACATGAGTCAGCATTTCAGTCGTTCCCTGCCGTCAACCCTTCTTCCCTACGAGCAAATTTATGCTGAAAAACAAAATGCTGCCAAGCCAACAACCCTCACCACTTTATGCAAATCACTGTAATCTGCTGCTGCCGGCAGTTCTAAGAGTTCTGTGAGTCTTCCTTCACCCCCTTGCTGTGCTTGATATTATCCTGACGACCCACAACCATCCACTTTATCCGTGTAAAGCTGCCCGACACCACAACAGCCACTCATCTCCCGGAGCAAACATACCTGCCACTGTTGGTGAGTACTGTACACCAGAGGATGTTAACTTTCTATGATTTATTACATTGAATATTGCCTTAAATTGATTAAATGTAATACAAATGTTGTCTTGTAATACTGCCTTTGTGTCGTGTTGGTATAAAAATGTGAATAAGTTACAGATAAAACATATTTAGGAAGCCCTCTGGAACGCATCCCTATTTTCTCCATTTAAATAATTATTCACATTATGCGTCAACTTCAAGGAACGTATCCCTGGCATATAACGAGGATAAGGTGTGTACTGTGTCCGGTGTTCCCGGTGTGGCCTTCTATATATTGGTGACACCCGACACAGACTGGGAGACCGTTTTACTGAACACCTACGCTCTGTCCGCCAGAGAAAGCAGGATCTCCAAGTGGCCACACATTTTAATTCCACGTCCCATTCCCATTCTGGTATGTCAATCCGTGGCCTCCTCTACTGTCAAGATGAAGCCACACTCAGGTTGGAGGAACCACACCTTATATTCCGTCTGGGTAGTCTCCAACCTGATGGCATGAACATTGATTTCTCTAACTTCCGTTAATGGCCCTCCTCCCGTTCTTACCCCATCCCTTATTTATTTATTTCCTCTCTCTCTCTCTCTCTCGCTCTCCCCCCCCCCTTTTCTTTCTCTGTCCCTCTCACAATCACTCCTTGCCTGCTCTCCATCTTCCTCTGGGCTCCCCTCCCCCTTTCTTTCTCCATAGGTCTCCCATCCCATGATCCTTCCCCCTTCTTCAGCTCTCATATCCCTTTTGCCAATCAACTTCCCAGCTCTTGGCTCCATCTCTCCTCCTCCTGTCTTCTCCTATCATTTCGGATCACCCCCTTCCCCTCCCACTTTCAAATCTCTTACTATCTCTTCTTTCAGTTAGTCCTGACAAAGGGTCTCGCCCCAAAACGTCGACTGTACCTCTTCCTATAGATGCTGTCTGGCCTGCTGTGTTCCACCAGCATTTTGTGTGCGTTGCTCCAAAGTTTTTCGCTGTTTGAGGCGGAAAAATTACTGTTTCATGGAAATATTGATTTCATGATCATTTACCGATGAATTTTTATCCTTCAACTTAAAAGTAGATTGAAAATAGTGCTGTTGAGAAAATGATAACAAGTAGAATCAGAAGTAGACCATCCGGTTGAGCCTGCCCAGTCTTCATCAAGACCATGGCTAGGCAACCTCAGCCTCATTGCATGCACAGTCACCATTTCCCTTGATTTTCTTAATAGTCAAAGATTTATCTTTCTCTGATTTGAAGAAACTGAATGAGTAACCCTCCACATAACTCCTGAGTAGAGAATTCCAAAGTTTTGCCATCTTTTCCGTGTGAAAAAATTTCCCTTCCATCATAAATGGCTTAATCCTTACTCATAGTTCTGCCTCCTGGTCCTAGACTTCTTAGCCAGGGGAAATATCATAGCTACGTCTAGCCTGTCAAGGCACATAAAAACTTTGTAAGTATTGATGAGATTTCTCTCACTTTGTAAACAGCATAGACCCAGTCAGCTCAATTTGATCTCACAGAGATGCTTGAACAAGTCCTGCAAATCTTTTCTGCACTTTCTCTTTGGTAATGAGTCCTCTCTTAGATAAAGATTCCAAAACTGTACATGATATTGTAAGTGCAACGTTCCAAAAGCCCTCTATCTAGTAAGTCTTCCTACTGGTACATTTAAATCCTTTCATGTTTAAAGGCTAACATAGCATTTGCCTGCCAAATCATTTATTAAGCCTCCATGTGTGCATGAACAACTAGATCATGTTGAACCTCACCATTTTAAGAAATACTTCTTTGTGCATCAGTCTGGATGGTTTGACATTTTTCTACATTATATTCCAATTGCCACATTCTTCCTCAGCTTGTGCCTTCTTGACTCTGTCCCCATAAGATATCTATGCATCTTATATACTCATTTTCCCACCTGTCAGCAAACTTGGAAACATGACATTTGATGCCCTCAACGAAACCATTGATGTAGATGGTGATTCGCTGTGACTCAAGCACAAAATCCTACGAACCCCACTGGTTACAGCCTGTCCATTTCAGACCATTCAATCCAGTCAACAATGTATCATTGTATTTTCTCCAATTCCCGGTGTTTTCACCGTTTTAACCAAACTCCTATGAAGTACATTTCGGAATGCTTTTAGGAAGTCCGAATACACCAAATCCACTGGTTACCTCTTATACATTATTACTTTTATTACACATAAAAGGTGATTTAATTTGGACCCACACCACTTCTTCATTAGTCTAGAAGGCACAGCAGTGTCTGGACTTTCTGAGGAGATTGAGGCACACAAGGCTCCCAGCCCCCATCCTAACAACTTTCTACAGGAGCACCATCAAGCGTGTCCTGTCTGGCTGCATCTTTTTGCATTTTGGTAGCTGCAAGGCATCAGACCACAAGACCCTACAGAGGATAATAAAGACGGCTGGTGTTTTTCTTTTTGGATACCTGGAGGAACTCTTACAGTCCTTTTTTTGTTTCTCACCACTATACTCCAGCATTCTATTACTTCGTAAAAAAATAAAATCTGTAGTCCTCCTTCACTGAGTTCTGTCATGTTTCCAATCTACAGGTTAACTTCTGTTTCTAGCAAATTCATAAGCCTCTTCTTTTGATTTAATTCCCTCTTTAACTTCGATTGTCAGCTACGAGTGAGTCACATTTCTCTTTGAGAAAACTAGGCATTTACTGTGCCAATGAGGGTCTCTGGTATAACTGTTATAAACCTTTCAGGGAAATGTCATTAGCGGAAGCTGACAAAAAGCCTATCTGATACTGCCCTGCAGTAAATGTTGGGAGTACAATGCTTTCTATTACTGAGCCTTGGACTAAGATAGGAAAAGTGCACAGATTTTTGAAAGATAGAATTGTTTTCTGAAGGAAATTGGTTTATTTAGTCCAATGCCTCTTTTTGTTTGCAAGAGAACTCTCAAAACAAGGTTTGAACTTAATACACAGCCTGCGAATGAATTCTGAGCCAGATCATTTCTAATTCTAGGATTGATTTGCAATCTTTAATTACTCATCAGAATTCTCTTTGTTTAGTAAAAAATATTTTCTTTTTTTTCTTTGAGTTGACTAGAAATGTAGCTTTCTTTGCAATTCTGCTTATTGGTCGGATGCTTTCTTCCTTCCTGCCACCTATCTCCACCCTCTAAATCTTAACTGTTCTGGTTAGTCACCCTATTTCAGCGAGGTGTTATCTGAAAAGTGGTGTACAGTAGTACTGAATGTCCAAATGGAGGAATTTTATAAAATTTTGCTCTGCCAGCAAGACAATATTTGTGGAAGGGGAAATAGTCAATGCATAATATCAGAACCCTTTGTTTGATTGGTTTCAATGCAATTCCTAATCGTTTTTTTTTAATATAATCTCTTTCTCTTATTTTGGAGTTCTCATTTTAGTTAAACAAGACTGTGGTGATTAACCTACTGTGAAGTTGAACTTACTTATCATTATAATTTGGTGTTCAAGAGTTTTGGATTAAAATTTCAAAGGGAGGACATTCACATACCTTCAAAACAAGATAACTGTTGATGCTCAACTGAATCGCCACTCATTGATGAAGCAGTTCAGCTTACAAAGAGAGATTTATTATTATAAAATTGCATAGCATCCAGGACCTAACCATGTTGAGGTCATGGCTTGAGATACTTTTTAATTATCAATTACAGTTTTGAAAAGATGTTTTGGAAAGTTAAAAATGATCATCGATGTCAACATAAGGACAGCCTTTGACTTCAGGCCAATTGGCATATAATTGTTGTTGATGTGTTTGTATGAGCAGAATCTTCAACAATACAAACATTATTATAGATTGTCTTCCTCTTGCACATGTTGGTTATGTGACATGTGTCAAGGATAATCTGATAATTTCAATTATAGGAATTTTATAATATGAGAGATAAGGCTATGATGTTCTTAGAGTGAGTTTTCCTAGAAGCGCTTGAAGTTGAGGTGCAAAGCAAGGTCATAGTAGGGTTCCTTATTTCTTGGCAATGCTCTCTATCTGGTCTTGATGCCTGCATTGTAGTTCTTCACTGACCTGCATGGGTTGATTGCCTACTTCAACAATCTACAATGACTGCACCTAAGATGGTGTAAAGCTTTGTTCCTGAGAATTCGTATTAATTAACATTGTTCTCTTTTAGTTCCATTATAATTTTTGCAAAGTTTGTTTGAATTACTTCAGAATGATAGGTTACTGTCAGTTTTACTGTATATATCGCCCTGAAGCATTTTGGAGAATTTTCCAAGTTTTGGTTTTTGAAGTCTGAAACTATAAACGACAATTTTTGGTGGTACTTATTGTATGTCATGCTGATTCCACACTGCTTGTTATTTTTCATATCATGCAATTGCAATACACAATCAAGTATTTCAGAGAGTTTCCCAGCTATATTTAAACTCGTAAGTCTAGTTTACAGATCTATGTTCCTCTATGTAATAACATTGTTAATTGTTTAACAATACTCAGCAATATTTCCTAATGATTAATCCAGAAGATAGTAATCCAAGCTTAATCATCATCAGCATCCATCTCTTTTAATGTCATGTACGGTTGACTTATTGAGTAATTCTTGATGAATTAAAGGAGGAGCTGGTTGAAAGCAAGGGAGGAAGGAGATCTAAATGGTGAATGAGTCCTTGAAACTCAATAGTGAGGCAGGTTGAATTGGATGAATTATGCTCTTTCATTCTTCTAGTCATCTCATAATTACCAGTTTTATAATGGGGTTGAGTATAGTTGGAGCTTTGCTCAGATCCCATACTTAAGGAATGTGATGAGTACAAATATACTCTGTCAGGAAAGTGAATGTGATTTGTAGAAAAATTTTAGAAAATAATTCAAAGGTTAGGACATGCCATCATGGATTCCCATCTGTGCAGCACAGGCTGTACAATGAGGAAACCTTATGACTCCAAAATGGTGGCTTTGGAACACATGACTAGGCAGACTATATTAGTGAGAAAGAAGGAAGTATCTGGGAAGATTGAAGTTGTTATTATTGATAGAGAGACTGAAGCTTCAAATTGGACTTTTAGAGTTGGAGGAGTTAAATTTTTTTGCATGAAAGAAGACAGAAAAGAGGCAATATTTATTCAGTGCCTTCTCCGTTTGAACCAGGGGGATTCCAAGCAAAACTGATTTGGGGAAAATTCCAAATATGGCCTCATATGAGTATACCATATCTCATACATGAAGATATCATTCGTGTTGCTGTTTCTCAGGTGCTAGTTCCAAGGTATTAATTGATATCTGTTATTTAATCCTAGCCCTGAAGCTTGTTTATATTCCGAAATGTGACAATGAGACGTGTAAAGATTGCTGATATTTTCTTTAAAATATATTCCCGTGTCTTGTTTACTCATATGCATTTGAAATCTGATACACCAGATATGATTAACCTAGCCTGTTTGTTTTTTCAAGAGCAAAAAAAACCTGTTGATTGCTTTAAAGGATCTGAATATTTATCAACTAAAGTCCTATGATCTCCTTATTTCAGAAAAAAGTAAACATGTTTTCACTAGCAGTATTTTACACAATGGAGACGATGAATGAGAGGAATCCATAAACCTTTGCTATGCCAATGTTCATTCACTGAACGTGAATAATTTATTTGTATAAAAATGCCTTTGAACTGTACTGGCTTACCAGCTTGTTAGTGCTTTGAAGTTGTTTTGTAATGTACTGTTTGTTGGAAGTTTATGCTTACTGAGTGACTAGGAATATGCAACTCTATTGAGGATAAAGCAAATCATATTGCTCTGAACTGTAGAGAATGTGACACTTCACTAGGCACAAAGATCCTTAAAGCAAAAATTATTACCAGATGGGAGGGAATGTTAACACTAATAATAAACATTATTGGTAGAGCAGTGTCAAGGTGATTAAGCAAAATGCCCCAATGAGTGGATGGGTGATTTCTCCCTTTTATGACGTGCAGTGGGATAATGTAGGGGCAGGGTTGGGGGGCGGGGGGAAGAAATGAGCAATCCCCTTAAGGAGTCTAAATCTAAATTAGCCTATACATCCTAATGTGGAGAGAGTTAGGGCACCATGTTTCTGGTGGTGCACATAATGGACAATCTCAGAGGCTCCCCCAGCGCCCACCCCACTCCCCACCCATTCTAACCAATTCTTTCAGGCGTACCAGTGAGAGTGCAATGACCAGCTGCATAACTGTCTGGTATGGGAATTGCAGGGCATCTCACTGTAAGTTCCTATAAAGGATTGTGAGGACTGCTGAGAGGATCATTGAGTTTCTCTTCCACCCCTCAGAGATATTTATCAGGGATGCTGCATATGCAGGGCCCTTAGCATTTTTAGTGAACCCAGCTGTCCAAAAATCTCTTTGACCCACGACCCCCCCCCAAACGATCAGGCAGGAGGTACCATAGAACTAGGACAAGCACTGTTGGGTTGGGCAACAGCTTCTTCCCCAGGCCGTAAGACTACTGAACTCCCTACCACCACTCTGGTCTCATCACGTTTGAAGCACCACTAGCATTATACTGTTTACTTCTTAACTTGTTAGGTGAATGAGTTATATTTATGCTCGTGTGCACCTTGTTCCGGAGGAATATTGTTCTGTTTGGTGGTATACATGTGTACGGTTGATTGAATATAAACTGGACTGAAGTTGATCATTGCAAGCTTACTGTCCTTGCTTCAACATGATGATTGGAACAGGACAGGGAGGAAGTTGCTTCCGATTACTGCCCTTTAAAATGGAAAATTGTACATGATCTAGGATTGGAAAAAGTAAGAAAAAAGGGAGAAATCATAACATACAAAATAATAATTTTCATCAATTTTAATACTTGGATTATCAGGTGATACTCTTTTTAAAATATAAGGCCATATTTATACACCTTTGCCGAACCTCCTCTAATAAGGCAACTGTTCAAAAACCCCGCTGGAATGGTAGATTGGCACTGAAATTGCTGATTTTCATGTGATGTGTTGAGGCCTCGTATATCCTCCTAATTAAATTGAAAGATCCTGCAGTCCCACTGCAGGAAGAGCAGGAGAGGGTATCTTCAATATCCTACAGTACCTATAAAAAAACTATTCACCCTCCCCCCCCCCGAAGTTTTCGTGTTCTATTGTTTTACAACATTGAATCATATTGGATTTAATTTGGCTTTTTTTGACACTGATCAACAGAAAAAGACTCTTGTGGCAAAATGAAAACAGATCTCTACAAAATGATCTAAATTAATTACAAATACATTTTAAAAATTGCAGTAGTATTCACCCACTTCAAGTCGGTATTTAGTTGATGCATCTTTGGCAGCAATTACAGCCTTGAGTCTGTGTGGATAGGTCTCTATCTGCTTTGCACATCTGGACACTGCAATTTTCCCCATTCTTCTTTACAAGACTGCTCACGCTCTGTCAGATTGGATAGGGATTGTGAGTGAACAATCCTTTCTAAGTCCAGCCAGAAATTCTCAATTGGATTGAAGTCTAGACTTTGACTTGGCCACTCCAGGACATTAACTTTGTTGTTTTTAAGCCATTCCTGTGTAGCTTTAGATTTATGCTTGGGGTCATTGTCTTGATGGAAAACAAACCACCTCCCAAGTCGCAGTTCTCTTGCTGACTGCATCATGATTTCTTCCAGGACTTCCTATTATTTTGCTGCATTCACTTTACCCTCTACCTTCACAAGCCTCCCAAGGCCTGCTACAGTGAAGCATCCCCACAGCATGATGCAGCCACCAAGATGCTGCATGGTGTGTTTTTGATGCCAAATATAGCGTTTAGTCTGATAGTCAAAAAGCTCCGTTTGAGTTTCATCAGACCATAGACCCTTCTTCCAGCTGACTTCAGAGTCTCTCACATGCCTTCTGGCAAACTCAAGCTGAAATTTCATGTGAGTTTTTTTCAACAGTGACTTTCTCTTTGCCACTCTCCCTAATTAGCCACTGAAGCTTGTAACTCCTTCAGAGTTGTCATAGGTCTCTTGGTGGCCTCCCTCACTAGTCCCCTTCTTGCATGGTCAATCAGTTTTTGAGGACAGCCTGCTCTAGTCAGATTGACAGCTGTGCCATATTCTTTCTATTTCTTGATGATTGACTTAACTCCAAGGGATTGACTTGGAAATATTCTTGTATCCATCTCCCGACTTGTGTTTTCAATAACTTTTCACAGGGTTGCTTGGAGTCTTCTTTTGTCTTCTTGGTGTAGTTTTTACCGGGATACTGATTCACCAGCAGTTGGACCTTCCAGATACAGGTGCATTTTTACTATAAATAGTTGACACAGGTCTCCAAAAACAGATCTTTATTTAAATAATTATAGCCATATAACCATATAACAATTACAGCACGGAAACAAGCCATCTCGGCCCTTCTAGTCCGTGCCGAACTCTTACTCTCACCTAGTCCCACTGACCTGCACTCAGCCCACAACCCTCCATTCCTTTCCTGTCCATATATCTATCCAATTTAATTTTAACCGACAACATCGAACCTGCCTCAACCACTTCTGCTGGAAGCTCATTCCACACAGCGACCACTCTCTGAGTAAAGAAGTTCCTCCTCATGTTACCCCTAAACTTTTGTCCTTTAACTCTCAATTCATGTCTTCTTGTTTGAATCTTTCCCACTCTCAATGGAAAAAGCCTATCCACATCAACTCTATCAATCCCCTTCATAATTTTAAACACCTCTATCAAGTCCCCCCTCAACCTTCTATGCTCCAAAGAATAAAGACCTAACTTGTTCAACCTTTCTCTGTAACTTAGGAGATGAAACCCAGGCAACATTTTAGTAAACCTCCTCTGTACTCTCTCAATTTTATTGACATCTTTTCTATAATTCGATGACCAGTACTGTACACAATACTCCAAATTTGGCCTTACCAATGCCCTATACAATTTCAACATTACATCCCAACTCCTATACTCAATGCTGTGATTAATAAAGGCCAGCATACCAAAAGCTTTCTTCACCACCCTATCCACATGAGATTCCACCTTCAGGGAACTATGCACCATTATTCCTAGATCCCTCTGTTCTACTGCATTTTTCAATGCCCTGCCATTTACCATGTATGTCCTATTTTGATTAGTCCTACCAAAATGTAACACCTCACATTTATCAGCATTAAACTCCATCTGCCATCTTTCAGCCCACTCTTCTAACTGTCCTAAATCTCTCTGCAAGCTTTGAAAACCTACCTCATCATCCACAATGCCACCTATCTTAGTATCATCTGCATACTTACTAATCCAATTTACCACCCCATCATCCAGATCATTAATATATATGACAAACAACATTGGACCCAGTACAGATCCCTGAGGCACACCGCTGCACACCGTCCTCCAATCTGACACACAGTTATCCACCACTGCTCTCTGGCGTCTCCCATCTAGCCACTGCTGAATCCATCTTACTACTTCCGTATTAATGCCTAACGATTGAACCTTCCTAACTAACCTTCCATGTGGACCCTTGTCAAAGGCCTTACTGAAGTCCATATAGACAACATCCACCACTTTACCCTTGTCAACCTTCTTAGTAACCTCATCAAAAAATTCAATAAGATTTGTCAAACATGACCTTCCACGCACAAATCCATGTTGACTGTTTCTAATCAGACTCTGTCTATACAGATAATTACATATACCATCTCTAAGAATGCTTTCCATCAATTTACCCACCACTGACGTCAAACTCACAGGCCGATAATTGCCAGGTTTACTCTTAGACCCCTTTTTAAACAATGGAACCACATGAGCAATATGCCAATCCTCCAGCACCATCCCCGCTTCTAATGACATTTGAAATATTTCTGTCAGAGCCCCTGCTATTTTTACACTGACTTCCCTCAAGGTCCTAGGGAATATCTTGTCCGGACCCGGAGACTTATCCACTTTTATATTCCTTAAAAGTGCCAGTACTTCCTCTTCTTTAATTGTCATACTTTACATAACTACCCTTCTTGTTTCCTTTACCTTACACAATTCAATATCCTTCTCCTTATTGAATACCGAAGAAAAGAAATTGTTCACAATCTCCCCTATCTCTTTTGGCTCCGCACATAGCCATCCACTCTGATTCTCCAAGGGACCAATTTTATCCCTCACTATCCTTTTGCCACTAACATAACTGTAGAAACCGTTTGGATTTATTTTCACCTTACTTGCCAAAGCAGGCTCGTATCTTCTTTTAGCTCTTCTAATTTCTTTCTTAAGATTCTTTTTACATTCTTTATATTCCTCAAGTACCTCATTAACTCCAAGCTGCCTATATTTATTGAAGATCCCTCTCTTTTTCCGAACTAAGTTTCCAATATCCCTTGAAAACCATGGCTCTCTCAAACTTTTAACCTTTCCTTTCAACCTAACAGGAACATAAAGATTCTGAACCCTCAAAATTTCACCTTTAAATAACCTCCATTTCTCTATTACACCCTTCCCATAAAACAAACTGTCCCAATCCACTCCTTCTAAATCCTTTCGCATCTCCTCAAAGTTAGCCTTTCTCCAATCAAAAATCTCAATCCTAGGTCCAGTCCTATCCTTCTCCATAATTATACTGAAACTAATGGTATTGTGATCAATTGACCCAAAGTTCTCCCCAACACATACCTCTGTCACCTGCCCTCTCTCATTCCCTAACAGGAGATCCAACACTGCCCCTTCTCTAGTTGGTACCTCTATGTTTTGCTCCAAAAAGCTATCTTGCACACATTTGACAGACTCCAAACCATCCAGCCCTTTTACAGAATGGGCTTCCCAGTCTATGTGTGGAAAATTAAAATCTCCCACAATCACAACCTTGTGCTTACTACAAATATCTGCTATCTCCTTACAAATTTGCTTCTCCAGTTCTCAGTCCCCATTAGGTGGTCTATAATACACCCCTATAAGCGTCACAACACCTTTCCTATTCCTCAGTTCCACCCAAATAGCCTCCCTAGACAAGCCCTCTAATCCATCCTGCCAGAGCACCGCTGTTATATTTTCTCTGACAAGCAGTGCAACACCTCCCCCTCTTGCCCCTCCTATTCTATCACACCTGAAGCAACAAAATCCTGGAATATTTAGTTGCCAATCACACCCCTCCTGCAACCATGTTTCACTAATAGCTACAACATCATATTTCCAGGTATCAATCCATGCTCTAAGCTCATCCACCTTTCTTAACAATGCTCCTTGCATTAAAATAGATGCATTTAAGAAACTCTCCACCTCCCACTCTCTGTTTATCCTTAATGGAGCAAACTTTGCTATGTTTTTCTTCCTTTTCCCCCTACATCAACCTCCCCTCTCCTAGTCTCCTTAATTTGATTCCGTGCCCCCAACCTTTCGAGTTTGAAGTCACCTCAGTAGCCCTTGCAAATCTCCCCGCCAGGATATTCGTCCCCCTATGATTCAAGTGCAACCCGTCCCCTTTGTACAGGTCACCCCTGCACCAATAGTGGTCCCAATGATCCAAAAACACAAATCCCTGCCCCCTGCTCCAATCCCTCAGCCACGCATTTATCCACTGCAATGTTTCGGCAAGAACTGTCCTTTGTTATTCAAATAACAAGCCATGCGTAACAAAGGACATTAAAGACATCCTGAACACTAAAAAGAGGGTGTTTAGAGATGGAAATAAGGAGGAGCTGAGGGCAATACAGAGGGACCTGAAAGCCAGGATCAGGGAGGCTGAAGACAGGTATAGGAGGAAGCTTGAGTGGAAACTCCAGCAGAACAACATGAGAGAGGTCTGGAGTAGGATGAGGACTATCACTGGGTTCCGGCAAACTAGCAACACAGGAGCTGAAGGCAGTGTGGACAGGGCCAACGAACTTAACCTGTTCTTTAACAGATTTGACATTGTGGCCCCTGCCCATCCCCCACATGAATCATCTGTTGGCCCCCAACCAACACATATTCCACTCTCCCTACCCCTCCTCACAGTTCCCCACCCTGCTCTCATGACTATACCCCTTCCCCACACAAAACCACCACGGTGGGCTTCACAGCTGAACAGGAGAGAAGACAATTGAAACTTCTCAACCCAAGCAAGGCTGCAGGCTCGGGTGGTGTCAGTACTAGGGTGCTCAAAGCCTGTGCCCCTCAGCTATGTGGAATACTTCGCCATGTCTTCAACCTGAGCCTGAGTCTCCAGAGGGTTCCCGTGCTGTGGAAGACGTCCTGCCTCGTCCCTGTGCTGAAGACGTCGCGCCCCAGCGGCCTCAATAACTACAGACTGGTGGCATTGACCTCCCACATCATGAAGACCCTGGAGAGACTTGTTCTGGAGCTGCTCCGGCCTATGGTCAGGCCACACTTAGATCCCCCCAAGTTCGCCTACCAGCCCCAACTTGGAGTTGAGGATGCCATCGTCTACCTGCTGAACCGTGTCTACGCCCACCTGGACAAGCCAGCGAGCACTGTGAGGGTCATGTTTTTTGTCTTCCCCAGTGCGTTCAACACCATCCGCCCTGCTCTGCTGGGGGAGAAGCTGACAGCGATGCAGGTGGATACTTTCCTGGTGTCATGGGTTCTTGATTACCTGACTGGCAGACCACAGTACGTGTGCTTGCAACACAGTGTGTCCGACAGAGTGATCAGCAGCACTGGGGCTCCACAGGGGACTGTCTTGTCTCCCTTTCTCTTCACCACTTACACCTCAGACTTCAACTACTGCACAGAGTCTTGTCATCTTCAGAAGTTTTCGGATGACTCTGCCATAGTTGGATGCATCAGCAAGGGAGATGAGGCTGAGTACAGGGCTATGGTAGGAAACTTTGTCACGTGATGTGAGCAGAATTATCTGCAGCTTAATGTGAAAAAGATTAAGGAGCTGGTGGTAGACCTGAGGAGGGCTAAGGCACTGGTGACCCCTGTTCCATCCAGGGGGTCAGTGTGGAAATGGTGGAGGATTACCAATACCTGGGGATACGAATTGACAATAAACTGGACTGGTCAAAGAACACTGAGGTTGTCTACAAGAAGGGTCAGAGCCGCCTCTATTTCCTGAGGAGACTGAGGTCCTTTAACATCTGTCGGATGATGCTGAGGATGTTCTACGAGTCTGTGGTGGCCAGTGCTATCATGTTTGCTGTTGTGTGCTGGGGTAGCAGGCTGAGGGTAGCAGACACCAACAGAATCAACAAACTCATTCGTAAGGCTAATGATGTTGTGGGGATGGAACTGGACTCTCTGACGGTGGTGTCTGAAAAGAGGATGCTGTCCAAGTTGCATGCCATCTTGGACAATGACTCCCATCCACTACATAATGGACTGGTTGGGCACAGGAGTACATTCAGCCAGAGACTCATTCCACCGAGATGCAACATCGAGCGTCATAGGAAGTCATTCCTGCCTGTGGCCATCAAACTTTTCAACTCCTCCCTTGGAGGGTTAGACACTCTGAGCCAATAGGCTGGTCTTGGACTTATTTCCTGGCATAATTTACATATTACTATTCAATTATTTATGGTTTTATTACTACTTAATTATTTATGGTGCAACTGTAACAAAAACCAATTTCCCTCGGGATCAATAAATTATGACTATGACTATCACTACATCTCATTGCATTCCTACTCTCACTGTCGCGTAGCACAGGAAGTAATACCGAGATTACTACCTTTGCAGTCCTTTCTCTCAACTCCCTTCCTAACTCCCTATGTTCTTCTTTCAGGACCTCTCCCCTTTTCCAACCTATGTCATTGGTACCTATACGTACCATGACCTCTGGCTCCTCTCCCTTCCACTTCAGGATCTCTTGGACGCGATCTGAAACATCTCAGACCCTGGCACCAGGGAAGCAAACTACCATCCGGGTCTCCGGACTTCGTCCACAGAATCATCTATCTGACCCCTTAACTATTGAGTCCCCTATTACTACTGCCCTCCTCTTCCATTTCCTACCCTTCTTAGCTACAGGGCCGGACTCTGTGCCGGAGGCACAGCCACTGTCGCTTCCCCCAGGTATGCTATTCCCCCCCCCCCACAGTACTCACACAGGAGTACTTATTATCAAGGGGCACAGCCACAGCCACAGGGGTCATCTCTATTACCTGATTCTTCCTAGTCCCCCTCCTAACCTTGACCCACTTGTCTGCCTCCTGTGGCCCCGGTGTGACCACCTGCCTGTAACTCCTCTCTATCAACTCCTCACTCTCCCTGACAAGACGAAGGTCATCGAGCTGCAGCTCCAGTTCCCTAACGCGGTCTCTTAGGAGCTGCATCTGGACACACCTGGGGCAGATGTGGATATCCGGGAGTTTGGGAGACCCTACTACCTCCCACATCCATCACTGAGAACAACAAGCTGCCCTCACACTCATACTTCCCCCTCTCTTCAAATAACATGAAAAAAAATGAAAAATCAAACCCTCTTCGCCTCGCCCGTTTCTGCCTAAGCCCATTTAGCCAAAGCCCTTAAGCCTTCACTCTGCTCATGGCTCACTCTGCAGCCCGCAAACTACGCTCTTATGTGACTTTTAAAATCAATTGCTGCACCAGTGATGATTTGGTGTGTCATATTAAAGGGAGTGAATACCTACACAATCAATAATTTTGTGTTTTATATTTGTAATTAATTTAGATCACTTTGTAGAGATCAGTTTTCACTTTGACACTAAAGAGTCTTTTTCTGTTGATCACTGCCAAAAAAATCCAAATTAAATCCACTGTGATTCAATGTTGTAAGACAATAAAACATGAAAACTTCCAAGGGGCGGGGGGAGGGGTGAATACTTTATATAGGAACTGTAACTAAACTTTATCCAGGAAATTGCTGAGCCCCAAATTTGCTGCTGCAGTTACAACATTACAACAATAAGTAGACTTTGGAAGTAGTTTGTTTTAACTTCAAATGACCTTGCAGTATCCAGAAGCCATGAAACATGTATAAATCCAAATACCTTTATAAACCACTGTTTACTGTATGTATTAACGCTAACTTCTGTTTTTAAAAACTAGGTTTTTTTTTATCCTGTCTTAATACATGACCGCAGTGTGTGCAGAATAACTAATATCTTGGTTGTTTCTAATTGTTATTTTCATAATATCTTTCTTCCTCTGTTAATCCAAGCAGGAGCACTTAGATTTGATCTTAGACTGATCAACTTACATATGTTTTATCTGTTTCTTGGAGCAATCAGCGGTTGTAATTTTAATTCTTTTTTTAAATCTAGATCTAGTATTTAAGTATTCATTAAAATTTTCTTAGAATTTTATTGTATGCATTTATTATAGTTGTAAAACTTATTTTTGCCATTCATTTGACTTCATTTCTATCCTGAGCCACAAGTAATTCCAGCTCAAATTCAGCTGCTGGCGTTTTTCTCCAAAGTAATTTCTGTTTATATTTCAGCCGTATCTTTCCTTCTAGATCTCTTACGGTTTCATTTCTCCCCACTATGTTGATTTTAAAGTTACCTTCTTCCCTTATAAATAATCTGCATAACCTCACTTCATCAAACAGGCACAGTTTATTGCAGTACTGAGCTGCTGCGTTCATTCTTTTGACTTTTATTGGAAGTTCCCTCTGCTCCCGGAACAATAGAAGCTTCTTTTAACATGCAAGATTTCGGCATTTTATAGGTTTCTCTTAAACTTTAAAAGTTTCTTGAGAACTAACCTCTTTAATTACACTTGTATCTTGGAACCGGAGTGCAAATAGCTAAATTGGTTATTTATGCAATGTATACATAGAGAGTTGTGTTACAGGCAGCAATGTTGAGCCATGGACCTGGCAGTGAACTACTAACTTCCCCGCTGTTGTGCTGGGAACTTGGCAGAGAACTCCACTGGCCCTCATACAACTTGCCGCGAAGGTTGATGTCTAGCCGATGGACTAAGTGGTACGGCTGCTCAGTACTGAAGTGTGAGTTTTGTTCCTGGAAACTGATAGTGCCTGCTTCCATGAGTTAGCAGATCATCCAGATCTGTTGGCCTTCCTCATCACTTCCTCTTGGATGTGATTGAAACTGCTGTCCTTCCCTCCCTTTATTTCCGTGCATAACACTCCCCAGCCCTGTTTTCACTATAGTACAACCAGTGTTGCTTCCGCTCAATGATAGTTCTCCATTCTGCTGCCAGATTTGCTGTCTTGAACCCTCCATCTCATTGGCAAGCAGCCACACTGCTAACCACAACCTGCCCAACTCTGGTCTTCAGACAGCCTTTCCAAGCCAAGCCAAGGATAATTCATTGACATGGAAGCACCTGCAAAGGATAAAGAGCAGTATCACTCCTGCCACAGCCAGAGGGGAGGCCAACAGCTCGCTATTTCGATGTTACAATCTGCAGCTCCTTTTCAGTCTCCTGTCACGCCTCAGTCGGCAGCACCATTGAGGAATTGGGTTGTCCGCAGGGCCGCACTCCAAAGGCGCACATCTCCCTGGCTACTCCTGGAGATAATCGAGAACACTAGGCTGCTTGGCAAGCTCCAAGAGTGAGAACCCACCGTTGTGAAGAACATAGTTTGAGTGCAACTGTTGATCACAGACTCTGACAGGTTCCCAGCTACCTTGAAAAGGAAAGGAAATATATTAGAGTGGAGAACTTATACTGTTTCATGGATGAACTGGAAGAAGTCACCTTCTGGCATCATCTTTAGCTCCCGATGCTGTCCCTAGTTAGTCTTTTGAATTGAAAGTTACAAAAAGACTTCCAACTGATAGAATTGTTCTGTTAATGGATATAAGCAAAATATTAAGAGTATTCTGTGATCAAAGATTTTCTTTTGGTTTACTTGTCTCCAGAATCTCCTTATTCAGTTTCAACTGAAACACACATTATACATATCTCCAGTGTTGGAGTACTAGACTTAGACCGCATGTAAATAGGGCCTTAGTCTACACTGACCACCAAGTACCCATTAACCCTACACCAGTAAGTTTTCCCCTCCCCCTCCCTCTTCTTCCATTCCCCATCTGGCTTCCTTCTTACCTCTCTTCTTCTCACCTGCCCATCACCTGGTGCCTCTCCTCCTTCCTTTTCTCCCATAATACACTTTCCTCCTTTAACAAATTCTTTCTTCTTCAACACTTTACCCGTTGTCTCCCTGCTTCTCACTTCATTCCTCTTTCTCCTCCCACCTGGCTTCACCTATCACTTTCTATCTTCTATTCCTTCTCCTCCCTCTGGCTTCTTGCCCCTTCCTTTTCAGCCCTGATGAAGGAACTCGGCCCAAAACATCGACTGTTTATTTCCCTCCATAGATTCTGCCTGCCCTGTTGAGTTCCTCTAACAATTTGTGTGTTTTAATCCTACCTTTATCCCATTTTGTTCACCCATATTCCCAATAACTTTCCCTGTAAAGTCCTCGAAATGGAACTTAGTTTTGAGATTCTCAAGGGAGTATAGAATGCTCTTTCTCAGTTCAGCACAAAAGATTTAAAATATTTTCTTTTGCAATTTGTAGTATTCTTGTTTGTCACCTAAAGGTCTGGGAGTTCAACTCCCACTGCTGTACTTTTAGCATATAATCTGGTTTGAAGCTTCAAAGCAATACTGAATGAATACTGCTTTATCTGCAAGTGCTATCTCTCAGGAGAATCATTAACTAAATACTCTATCTGATTAGATATATCTAAAATAAAAGTATGATTCATTGATCCACTCTCTAACCATTTCAAAAGTATGAAGATGATTGTGTATTTGTATAAAGGTAGGTTCCTTCCCTTTCATGCTTTTTAGTGACTTCGCTAATCTCTTAGGGTTGATAAAGAGCTAACGTACCTCTATTGTTCTTCCTGTTATCAGTTTTTGATGATTCATGAGTTTCTCTTCTCTTGATCTGACCTGTTGTGATATTTTCAATGAAATTTGGTTTGAAATCAACATGATTAGGAAACATGCTTGGATTAGCAGGGAGGTTTTGTATTTATTGCTGTCTCAAATTGTGTTTTAATAATAATATTACAGTATATGATAGGAACTTTGGCAAGTTCCTCTTGTAGGATTCTGGTGTTTGAATTCAAGGTTCTTTTAGAAATCAGGAATAAGGCACTAAACTTGTTGCCTCACATTGTTTTATTAAGAGTTGATAAAACAGAAGAAAACTGAACAGACGGTGACCAAGAAAGCTAAGATTAAAGATGGTGCTGTTTTGTACTTGCTATTTTATAGCCGGAGGTAGGGAAAAATTCCATTCAAATCTATAAATAAAAATTAACCAATTAGGAAGTACTTCTTCAATACTGCAACACCAAGTTGACCATTGAGAAAACACTTATTCATTAAATGCAGAAGAAAGAGGCTTCCAGAGCTTTGTATAGCCGCGAGAGCATGAGTTCCTAATCTGGGGTCCATGGACCTCTCAGTTAAAAAAGGGTTGGGAACCCCTGCATTAGAGGCATATTATGCTGTTACGCAGATGAAGACTACTTAAAATACAAGCAGATATTTACTTGTTAATTGCAAAGCAAATTACAGTTAACTAGTCTCATCTTAAAATTAATCAGTTAAATCCAATACTGTGCAATTTTTAAAATACAATATTCTTTGAATAAACTGCTATAAATACAGTTAGCACAGCCAAGCAATGAGTGTTTGAATTTTCCTCAGGCAGTTTGATTTTATGATATCAATCAGAGTCCAGTGCAGAAGTCCAGGTACTATCAAGGGAGCAGAAAATCATTGCTGCTTCAGATTTAAGTGTCTGCAGAATGCAAAAGGGTAATTCTGCCTCCTAGGTCCATTTTATGGTCTTGGAAAAGGAAAGCAATAGATAATGTTTCAAATGCTTTGTAAACACCTTCCAGTGTTCTTGCAATGACTTGCAGGAGGGAGGAGGCTGCAATAAGGAGTGGAAATATCAAATAATTTGTTTTTTTCCATTTATTAAAGTTATAGATTCTGCCAAATGGACTAGAGCAATAGTTTATCAGCGGGAACAGTTTTAAGTTGTTACCATCCTGATATATGGCACTGAGTGTATTTGCCTGAAAGACTTTGCTTCATCTGCTATGACTATTCACACATTGTGCTTTTTCACAAAGTAAATGGTATATTTGAGGTCCAAATTAGTTTGAGAAATCGCTGCCTTCAAATTGTTCAAGTTTAACTTTTATAATTAACTTATAATTGTATAAGGGCTAAGAGTGTTGTAAAAGCAAGCCTGAAGGAGGGAGAGAGAAGCTGACGAATTATAGACCAGTTAGCCTAACGTCGGTGGTGGGGAAAATGCTAGAGTCAGTTATCAAAGATGTGATAACAGCACATTTGGAAAGCGGTGAAATCATTGGACAAAGTCAGCATGGATTTGTGAAAGGAAAATCATGTCTGACGAATCTCATAGAATTTTTTGAGGATGTAACTAGTAGAGTGCATAGGGGAGAACCAGTGGATGTGGTATATTTGGATTTTCAAAAGGCTTTTGATAAGGTCCCACACAGGAGATTAGTGTGCAAACTGAAAGTACGCGGTATTGGGGGTATGGTGTTGCTGTGGATAGAGAATTGGTTGGCAGACAGGAAGCAAAGAGTGGGAATAAACGGGACCTTTTCAGAATGACAGGCAGTGATTAGTGGGGTACCGCAAGGCTCAGTGCTGGGACCCCAGTTGTTTACAATATATATTAATGACTTGGACGTGGGAATTAAATGCAGCATCTCCAAGTTTGTGGATGACACGAAGCTGGGCGGCAGTGTTAGCTGTGAGGAGGATGCTAAGAGTATGCAGGGTGACTTGGATAGGTTAGGTGAGTGGGCAAATTCATGGCAGATGCAATTTAATGTGGATAAATGTGAGATTATCCACTTTGATGGCAAAAACAGGAAAACAGATTATTATCTGAATGGTGGCCGATTAGGAAAAGGGGAGGTGCAACGAGACCTGGGTGTCATTATACACCAGTCATTGAAAGTGGGCATGCAGGTACAGCAGGTGGTGAAAAAGGTGAATGGTATGCTGGCATTCATAGCAAGAGGATTCGAGTACAGGAGCAGGGAGGTACTACTGCAGTTGTACAAGGCCTTGGTGAGACCACACCTGGAGTATTGTGTGAGTTTTGGTCCCCTAATCTGAGGAAAGACATTCTTGCCATAGAGGGGGTAAGAAGTTTCACCAGATTAATTCCTGGGATGGCAGGACTTTCATATGATGAAAGACTGAATCGACTAGGCTTATACCCTCTGGAATTTAGAAGATTGAGGTGGGATCTTATTGAAACGTATAAAATCCTAAAGGGATTGGACAGGCTAGATGCAGGAAGATTGTTCCCCATGTTGGGGAAGTCCAGAACGAGGGGTCACAGTTTGAGGATAAAGGGGAAGCCCTTTAGGACCGAGATGAGGAAAACCTTCTTCACACAGAGAGTGATGAATCTGTGGAATTCTCTGCCACAGGAAACAGTTGAGGCCAGTTCATTGGCTATATTTAAGAGGGAGTTAGATATGGCCCTTGTGGCTAAAGGGATCAGGGGGTATGGAGAGAAGGCAAGTACAGGGTTCTGAGTTGGATGATCAGCCATGATCATACTGAATGGCGGTGCAGGCTTGAAGGGCTGAATGGCCTACTCCTGCACCTATTTTCTATGTTTCTATGTTTATAGTCTGCTCTTTGCCTGAAAAATTTTGAGTTCTTCACAGCATCTATTGGAAGTGGTACTGGCAGCAACGCACATAAAATGCTGGAGGAACTCAGCAGGCCAGGCAACATCTATGGAAAAGAGTACAGTTGATGTTTCAGCCCAAGACCCTTCAGCAGGACTGGAGAAAAAAAAGAGATGAAGAGTAGATTTAAAAGGTGGAAGTAGGGGAGGGAGAAACACAAGGTGATAGGTGAAACCAGGAAGGGGAAGGATGAAGTGAAGAGTTGGGAAGTTGATTGGTGAAAGAGATACAGGGCTGGAGAAGGTGGAATGTAATAGGAGAGGACAGAAGGCCATGGAAGAAAAAAAGGGGGAGGAGCACAAGAGGGAGGTGATGGGCAGGCAAGGAGATAAGGTGAAAGAGGAAATTGGGGATGGGGAATATTGGAGCATTACTGGTAGTTTGAGAAATCAATGTTCATGCCATCATGTTGGAGGCCACCCAGAAAGAATACAAGGTGTTGTTCCTCCAACCTGAGTGTGGCTTTATCGTGACAGTAGAGGAGGCCATGGATAGACTCGGAATGAGAATGGGAAGTGGAATTAAAATGGGTGGCCACTGAGAGGTCCAGCTTCTTCTGGCAGATGGAACATAGGCGCTCGGCAACGCAGTCTCCCAATCTACATTGGGACTCCTCGGTGCTATCAGGAGCACGGACACAATATATGACCCCAACAGATTCACAGGTTAAGTGTCGCCTCATCTGGGAAGACTGTTTGGGGCCCTGAATTGTAGTGAGGGGGAAGGTGCAGGGGCAGATGTAGCTCTTGTTCCGCTTGCAAAGATAAGCACCAAGATACAGTGAAAAGCTTGTCTTGCATACAGATCAAATCATTACAGAGTTCTTTGAGCTAGAATAAGGTAAAATAATAACAAAGTAGAATGAAGTGTAAAAGCTGCTGAAGCAGGGCAGTGCAATGTAGAGTTTGATAAAGACGTCCCTGAGCCTAGTGGTATCAGAATCAGAAGCAGGTTTATTATCATCGGCACGTGACGTAAAATTTGTTAACTTAGCAGAGGGGAAGAAGCTGTTCCTGAATCGCTGAGTGTGTGCCTTCAGGCTTCTGTATCTCCCACCTGATGATAACAATGAGAAAAGGGCATGCCCTGGGTGCTGGAGGTCCTTAATAATGGACGCTGCCTTTCTGAGACACCGCTCCTTGAAGATACCCTGGGTACTTTGAAGGCTAGTACCCAAGATGGAGCTGACTAGATTTACAACCTTCTGCAGCTTCTTTCGGTCCTGTGCAGTAGCCCCTCCATACCAGACAGTGATGCAGCCTGTCAGAATGCTCTCCTCGGTACAACTATAGAAGTTTTTGAGTGTATTTGTTGACATGCCAAATCTCTTCAAACTCCTAATGAAGTATAGCCGCTGTCTTGCCTTCTTTATAACTACATCGACATGTTGGGACCAGGTTATATCCTCAGAGATCTTGACAACCAGGAGCTTGAAGCTGCTCACTCTCTCCACTTCTGATCCCTCTATGAGGATTTGTATGTGTTCTTTTGTCTTATCCATCCTGAAGTCCACAATCAGCTCTTTCGTCTTACTGACGTTGAGTGCCAGGTTGTCGCTGCAGTACCATTCCACTAGTTGGCATATCTCACGCCTGTACACCCCCTCGTCACTACCTGAGATTCTACCAACAACGGTTGTATCGTCAGCAAATTTATAGATGGTATTTGAGCTATGCCTAGCCACACAATCATGGGTATGTAGAGAGTAGGGCAGTGGGCTTAGCACACATCCCTGCGGTGCACCAATGTTGATCATCAGTGAAGAGGATATGTTATCACCAATCCACACAGACTGTGGTCTTCCGGTTAGGAAGTCAAGGATCCAATTGCAGAGGGTTTCTGCTTTTAGGCTTTTCTTCTCCCCAAAGGGAGAAGGAGGAGGAAAGTGTGTCCAGAGTAGGTAGGGTCTTTGATTATGCTGGCTGTTTTATTGAAGGAGTGAGAAGTATAGAGAGAGCCCTTAGAGGGGAGGTTGGTTCCTACGATGTGCTGAAATGTACCCATAGCTGTCTGCAGTTTCTTGCAGTTACTTGCTGGAATTCAGAAAAGTGAGGTCGTGGGGGAGGGGGGATCTCATTGAAACCATTGTATATTGAAAGGCCTTGATATGGTGGACGTGGAGAGGATGTTTCCTATTGTAGGGGAATCTAGGACCAGAGAGCACAGCCTCAGAATAGAAGGACATCTCTTTAGAACAGAGATGAGGAATTTCTTTAGCTAGAGAATGGTGAATATGTGGAACTCATTGCCACAGATGGCTGTGAGAAGTTATTGGGTATATTTAAAGTGGAGATTGAAAGGTTCTTAATTAGAAAGGGTGTCAAAGGTTATGGGAAGAAGGCAGAAGAATGGGGTTGAGTGGGATAATAAATCAGCCATGATAGAATGGCAGAGCAGATTTGATGGGCTGAATGACTCCTATATCTTATGGTCTATGGCTCTTGCAGAACCTCATGCTCCAAAGTATTTTATGGTAGTACCCCTAAAATCTCCAGTATTTGAAGACCTGACTAAAAATAGTTACTTTCTTTGGTTTTTGGAACCAATGCATTATACTTCCTCTTAATACATCCACCAGCTGTATTTGTGAAACCAGCAACCAATAGACATCGGCAGTAATTGTTGGTGTGTGTTTTAACATGGTCCACATGAATGAAAAGAGATTCAAAGTTGTGCATTTTTTAATTTCAGAAGTAAATTTTATTCACAAATATATTTACAGGAAATATAAGTAGTACATGTTTTTCTTTACATACATTGTCAATAGTTATGTCGTTCCATCAAACCAGTACATTCTGCTCACACTGTAATGAAGCAGGTCATGTTTCCTGTTACAGCAATACATTCCTGAAGTGTTTAAAAGGCTTGGCACAGGATCCAGTCCTCGGTGTCTATTAGTGGCAGGATGTTAGATTGTGGTCCTTCTGCAGAGAGCCTTTGTTACAGCTGCACCATCTGTTGCAAAGTACGGCCTACTCATAAGCATAGCATTGGCTTTTAGATAATATTGGTTTCCATCCTCTGCCAACACCAATTGTCCAAAGAGGATAATTCCATGATGGCAAATGTCACCACTCTGCTTAGAACCACAAGCTACCATATCTGTAAAAAAAATGCAGTTAAGTGTTGATTGTTTACCATCATCATCATCCTTCATCTTCAAGGACCCCTACCACCCAGGTCATGCCTCTCTCCTCACTGCTGCCGTCAGGAAAATGGTACAGGAGCCTCACGACTCATATTACCAGTTTCAGGGACAGTTATTACCCCTCAACCATAAGACTCTGAGAGGAGATAACTTCACTCAACTTCACTGCTCTGTCACTGAACTGTTCCCGCGATCACTTTCAAGGACCTTTCATCTCATTTCTTGATATTTATCGCTTGTTTATTTCTTCTTATTTTTTTTCTTTTGTGGTTGCACAGTTTTGTTGCCTTTTGCAGCCTGCTTGTCCACCCTGTTGAGTGCAGTCCTTTATTGACTCTATTATGGTTATTGGATTTATTGACTATGCCCACAAGAAAACGAATCTTGGGGTTCCACATGGTGATGCATATGTACTTTGATAACAAATTTACTTTGAACTTGCCAGTAGATTTATAGTTGCTTATTGGCTTTCCTGTTATCTTCATTTTCATCTGCCACTTTTTGGTCTTTTACTTCTACTTTTGAAAAAAGCTATCATTGAGTTATCTTATTGAAAGGATTTCTGCTCTGCCGTTATTTTTGGGCATGTTTATGCAGGGAGATTTGTACCACTCCAAATTTTTACTTTTAGAATTGAGACTACCTATGCAGATGAGCTGATCACTAATATTGCAAAACAACCTTTGGGATATTTATTTAGTGTTTAATGCAAAACCACTTTCGGGATATTTGTATCAGTTAACTTTTCAGAACTGATTTGCTTGTATCTCTGTCATTGGCTTTCTATGCTCGTTACTCATACATTCTAGTTAGCTTCATAGAACATTGAGAGACCATCTTCCGGTTTGCATCTGAAAGGCGATAAAATTGGCTCTAACTTTTAGCCTTGACTCTATTCAGAAAATATTGCTGCTATCATTTCCGCTTAGGATTTTGAAATTTAGATCAGTCACTTGCTAATCTTCTTTACTTCAGGAAATACGGCCCTAATTTAGATAGATACTTAGATAGACCCCAAAGATCCCAAAGGAAATTACAGTGTCAAAGTAGCATTACAAGTACACAGATATATGAATATTAGAAGAGAAGAAAGAAAGAATAAAAAATAAGTTACCTCAAACAGTTTAACAAGAAGGGTTCATCACTTTCCTGGCTACAGGTTGACATCATAGAGCCTAATGGCCGAGGTTAAGAATGACCTCAAATAGCGCTCTTTGGAGCAGCACAGTTGTCCCCGTCTGTTACTAAAAGTTCTCTTTTCAGCCCAAGGTGGCATGCAGAGGGTGAGAAACATTGTTCAGAAATGCCAGGATTTTCTGTAGGGTTTTTTGTTCTACCACAACCTTCAGTGTGTCCCGTTTGACTCCTATAACAGAGCCAGCCTTTCCAATCAGTTTATTGAGCCTGTCGGCATCACCTGTGTTGATGTCATCGCCTCAGCACACCACCACATATAAGATTGTACTGGCAACAACGGACTGATAGAACATGTGAAGGAGAGGCCTGCATACTCAGTCTTCTCAGGAAGTAGAGGCAACTCTGGCCCTTTTTGTGGAGCCTCTGTGTTGGTGCTCCACTCAAGTCTGTCATCCAGGTGCACCTCCAGATATTTATAAGTCCTCACCACATCCACGTCCTCACCGTCAATAGTGAGGAGTACAGGCAACACACACAAAATGCAGGAGGAACTCAGCAGGCCAGGCATTTTGTGTGTGTTGCTTGAATTTCCAGCTTCTGCAGATTTTCTTTTGCTTGTGAAGGGAACAGTGCAGGCTTAGTCTTACTAAGGTCCATCACCATCTCCTTTGTCTTACTGATGTTGAGCTGCAGATGATTCAGCTTGCGCCATTAGACAAGTCCTCCACCTCGGCCCTGTATTCATCCTCCTGTCCTCCTTTTATGCACCCAACTATCGCTGAGACAGCAGAGAATTTCTGCAAATGACACGATTCATTGTTGTACCTAAAGTCAGAAGTATGCGGGGTAAACAGGAAGGGAGCCAATATAGTCCCCTGTGGGTCCCAGCCTGAACTGTCATGTTTTCTTTCCTTATAATTTGAGCCTTTGATCCAAGTATCATTGTGGTAAGTCTATGTTGTAATGTAATCCAGTATTCTAGATAAAAAGATGAGCAAGTCTTTAAGCTGAGCTTTTCAGAATCTCTCCATGATATTTTAATGATCTGTATGCAGACTCCACTCACAGTTTTGTTTTCTTCTACTTGTAGCTTTTCCAATGCTGTTCTCCTCGGCTGTAATGAATACAACTTGCTCGTTTTGTTTAGTCATAAAAATAATCTGTAATTTAATGCTTTGAACAACACTATTCATGGCATACTTAGAGCTGTGGTTTTCCATACAATTTGTTTATAAAAATATAAAGAGTTGTGACCCAAACTTCAGAAAATTGCTTTTAAGAACATGTAATATTTTAACCCACTTCCTTAAAAACACTTAAATGAAAACCATTCAATTTTAGGGGTTTAATATTATTTTCTTTGTTGCTGTCATTTTACTAACATTAATTTTGATTAATACTTTTTTCTGGGTTCAATATCACAATGTCTAGAGCACAAATTAATCACCAGACATGACTGACAATTTCTTTTCACATTTCATAATATCACCATTGTCTTGTCTATTTTTTTAAGAGTTCATGTGGCATTGCTTACCCTAATATAACTACAGGTGTCCCCCGCTTTTCAAACATTTGCTTTACAAAACCTCACTGTTACAAAAGACCTACATTAGTACCCTGTTTTCGCTTTCAGAAGGTGTTTTCACTGTTACGAAAAAAAGCAGCATGCGATTAAAAAATCAGCACGCAAAAAAATCAGCGCGCGATAACAGGCAGCGCGCACCCTGAGCAGCCGCTCTCCCCCGGATTCTCGCCGGCATTGCTTAAACACGAGCCTGTGAGCAGCCGTTTGCAAGCTGAGTTCCAAGGTATCGGAAAAGCCTGAAAGAGCTTGTAAGGGTGTTACACTTAGCGTAAAACTAGACATAATTAAGCATTTTGATCGTGGTGAACGAAGTAAGGACAACGTGAGTTTGGCTTGTGGAAGCTGACGAAGATGATATTGAAGAGGTTTTGGCATCCCATGACCAAGAACTGATGCAATTGGATGAAAAGATAACAATTGAAACTGAATGAGTAATGGTAAAGGACGACTTTAATTTTGAAAGGGTACGTCGGTTTAGGAGATATTTGCAGGATGGTTTGGGTCCTTACAAAGAACTGTGTGATAGAAAAATGTGTGAGGCTCAGCAGTCAAGCAAGCCTTCCACATCAGCCACAGCAGACGACAAACCTCGACCTTCGACATCAAGGCGGGCAGAGATAAAAGAAGATGACCTGCCTGCTCTAATGGAAACAGACAACACCCCAGTGTCCCACCACCCCAACCCCCAGGCCACGGACAGATACCAATTCGCAGAGAATGCAGGGGTACAGCGGTAGCCGGGAGGCACACAGCACATCTTTAAGAAAAAAGCCGAAATAAACATGCTAATTAATTACGTGCTGGGTGGCACCTAATTAATTTGCTTGTTTATTTCGGCTTTTTTCTTAAAGATGTGCTGTGTGCCTCCCAGCTACCGCTGCGTTCCTGCATGCTTTGCGGCAATGTATCGCTCGGCGGCCTGGAGGGTGGGGGCCACTGCATCACCCAACCTGCGATGACTCAGTCTAACACACCATCATCAGTGTGCTTGGCGCTGTCTTCCCGATTCTGGTAAGTGATACTACACTGTACATACATTATTTCTACTTTATATCGGCTGTGAAATTTTTACATGTTATTTGGTATGATTTGGCAGCTTCATAGCTTAAAGGTTACTGGAGAGCGCTTGCGCCGTGTTTTTGCCAACAGCGCTTGCGTGAGATTTTCTGCCGACGGTGCTTGCGTGAGATTTTCGCTATAGAGAACAGTGCAGTAATGATTGTGGAAAAGTATTTCTACTTATATAGGCTGTGTATTTATCATATCATTCCTGCTTTTACTATATGTTACTGTTATTTTAGGTTTTATGTGTTATTTGGCATGATTTAGTAGGTTATTTTTGGGTCTGCGAACGCTCACAAAATTTTCCCATATAAGTAAATGGTAATTGCTTCTTTGCTTTACGACATTTCGGCTTACGAACCGTTTCATAGGAACGCTCTACCTTCAGATGGCGGAAAGAAACTTGTATTTTTTTTTGTTTAATCCTCCTGTTTGTACCATGTTCCTATTGATTAAAGGGGGAAAGGAGATAGGCAGCCAGTGCAGAGTATTCCTGTAGCCGTTCCCATCAACAACAGGTGTATCTTTTTGGTTGTTTATGATGGGGAGTGGCCTAGCAGGATAGCCACAGCAGTCAGTTCTTGGCACTGACTCAGAAGAGAAGGTGGGGGGGGGCGGTAGTGCGGGGTGGAGGAGAAGAGGGGAGTGCAGTGATCAGAGATTTATTGGTTAGTGGAACAGAAAGGAGGTTCTGTGGATGAGAATGAGATTCCTGGATAGTATGTTGGCTCCTGGGTGCAAGGGTCATCAGTGCGAGTCCACAGCATTCTAAAGCAGGAGAGTGAGCATCCAGAGGCTGTGTTCCACGTCAGTACCAATGATATATATGGGTGACGATATCCGTATCATTGATATGGGAGGGGTGATGAGGTTCCGCAAAGTGAGTTCAGGGAGTTACGTGCTAAGCTAAAGGACAGGACTTCCAGCGTTGTGATTTCAGGATTTCTACCCATGCCACATGCTAGTGAGGCCAAAAATAGGAAGATAATACAATTTAACACATGGCTAAGGGGATAGTGTAAGAGGGAGGGCTTCCGATTTTTGGATCATTGGGCACTCTTCCAAGGAAAGTGGAAACTGTACGCCTGAACCTGCAGCAGAATAAAGTGTGAAGTTTGCTCTGTGCTAGTATTATAACCTCAAAATCAAATTGTTATAGAGGTTGACAGTTTGATATAATAAAGAATATTGCCTCATCAATGATGTTGCCTTTCTGAAAGCATCATACCTGAATGCAATTCTGCCTAATCAATAAGGGCAAAAGATCAATATTTGAAGAAACAGGTTTTCCATTTTTCCAATACTATGAAACTGAACTAATTTTACCTGCAGAGAGATGAAAACATTGTCATTTCAGGTCAGTGACGCATCTTCAAATCTAATGCTGCTTAATCCAATGATCATTTCCAGTGCCTTCTGTTTTTATTTAAGATTCCCAACATCTGCAGGTTTCTGATTTTTAAGCAACTGTTGTGCATAATCTAGCTGCTGTGTTAACCAGTAAAGCAATGGTAGCCACGAAAAGTAATTTATTGTTTGTTTCAGATGTGAAAATTGCTATATAAATGTAATGCATTTTTTCTACTTCAGGGTTTCAGAGTCTGAGAGTAAATTCAAAGTAGGAAGGTGAATTGCAGCAAAACACCCAATCTCTGACTTGCCTTAGAAGGCTTAGTATTTTGTGGTGGTTGCTCTGGTTACTTTTTTATTTAATGAGGACTTCCAATATAGTTGTGAGAGGGGATTTTGTGTTTGTAATGTCATTAGATGCATTGGGCTGTAATTTGATGCTTGGTTGAAGCAAATAGCTGTTACTGGGAACTTGGCACTTATTGGCACAATTTTTACTTCCAAGTTATCAAAGTATGTATATTTTACGATATACTACTTTGAAATTCATTTTCTTTCAGGGATTTACAGGGTTAAAATAAATACAATAGAATTAAACCATAAGCTATATATAAACTGACAAACACCAGTGTGTAACATGCAAAAAAAAAGGCAAGGTGGACAGATAAAAATAATACTGAGAGCAACATGTGAGGAGACTTTAAAAGTGAGTCTATAGATAGTAGAATCAGTTCAGAGTGGTGGTGAATAAAGTTATTAACGTGGTTCAGGATCCTGATGTGTGTAAGGTAATAACTGTTCCTCAACCTGGTGGTGTGGGACCCAAGGCTTCTGTCCCTCCTACCCAATGGTGGTAGTGAGAAGAGGGCATGGACTGGATGGTGGGGGTCTTTAATAGTGGATACTGCATTCTTGTGGCAGTACTTCATGTAAATGTACTCACTGGTAGGGAAAGCTTCACCTGTGATGGACTGGGCAGTATCCACCACTTTATGTATCCATTTTTATTCCAGGCATTGGTGCTTACATACCAGACCATGTTGCATCCAGTTAGGATACTCTCCACTGTGCACCTATAGAAGTTTGTCAGATTTTGTTGTTGGATTGCCAAATCTACACAAAATTCTAGTAGAGGCATGTTGTGCCTTCTTTGTGATGACACTTACATGCTAGTCTCAGGAGAGATCCTCTGATACGTTTGCACAAAGAAATTTAAAGTTGCTGACCCTCTCCACCTCTAAATCCCTAATGAGGACTGGCTCATGGACCTACAGATTCTTTCTCCTGTAGTCCATAATCAGCTTTCTGGTTTTGCTGATGTTGAGTGAGAGGTCGTTATTGTTGCACCACTCAAACAGATTTTCAGTCTCCTTCCTATCTGCTGGTATGTCACCACCTTTATTCAGCCAACAACAGTGATGTCATCAGCAAGCTTAAAAATGGCATTGGAGCTGTATTTAGCCCGACAGTCAAACAAACCAAATGTGTTTGACACATTGCCATTGTTTCATTATTCCAGCAGTTTACAATCAAACTGACAACAACAAAACCATTAGTCCCACTTCTGAACTTGTAATGGGAGGAAGGTGAGTAAAATGTAGCTGAAGGTGTAAACTACTGAAAGGAGGCATACCTGCAGCTGTGCTCTCGAGCTCAGATGGTAGGGCTTCAACATAGATAACAAACAATTTTCAATTGCTGGCTGATTGCAAATGGAGGCTTTAATGATATTAGTGAGATATCTTATAGCATCTCTTGACACTACCATCAGTTTGCTGATTGTGCACAAGCTGATGAAGATGTGATGCTTTTGTTCTCTGTGCTGTTTTCCACATGCTTAGTTGGATACCAAAGCTGTGGCAGTTCAGGAACTTGGTTGGAGATTTATCTAATTTGGATTTCACCAGTGTAACCTTGTCTAGGCTCCTAGCTGTTACAGTATTGTTATATTGGTTGCTTCCTGAATGGATTGAATCAAATTGGTCAAAAACAAGATTCTGAAATGGTAGTGAGAACAGAAACAGATCCGCTGCTCAGCACCACTGACTGAATCTAATGCAAATGTTTCATCGTTTCAATTGCACTCATATTGAGACGTTCCATTTTTGAAAATGGAAATGTTCATAAATTACATTCTTTCCTGTTAATTGTATAATTGTTCCTACCACATACAGCATGAAATAGCAGACCAACAAAGTTTTGACTTGATTTGTTATGAGAATCGCTTAGGTGGACTGTTGTAGCTTCTGGTTGTCATGTTATACTTGCATAGATCTCTTTCCGTTTTGCCTTATTCATTGAATCAGAAATGGAGGATGAAAGGTGGAGATTTCAGATTTCAGGGGAATCTCAAGTGTTTCATGGATGCACAGTATTGTCTTGCTGGATCCTTTCTAAACTTGCCTCAATAACTAATGTAAAAACTGAACTTTGTTACCATAAAGTCCATGCAAAGTTTAAAGTAAATTTATTATGCAAGTATCAATATGTTGAGATTCATCTTCTTACAGGCAGACAGAAAACAAAGGAACATAAGAGAACCCATTCCAGCACTGCAAAATTGAGTAAAATCAAACAAACAAAATAATTCCCTGGTTTTAGATGTTCTTCCTTATAGGCGGATTGTTAAAATATTCTTTTGTAATAACATAAATATAGTAATGAATACAGAACCACACTTCTACTTTGCTCAGGTGTTAAAATATCCCATAACTGACTGAAAAAATACTCTTTAGATCAATGCTTAAGATATTTGGGTCTTGAAGATCTCAATAGTTTAGCTCTTGTTTTCCCTCCACATCTCATTTCCTTTGCGCAAGTTTAGACTGTTAGATAAAGGAGCAGAATTGGGCCATTCAACCCATTAAGTCTGCTCTGCCATTTCATCATGGTTGATTTATTAGCCTTCTCAATCCCATTCTCCTCTCTTCTTCCTGTAACCTTTGACACCTTTAATAATTAAGAGATTTTCAACCTCCACTTTAAATATACCCAATTATTTGGCTTCCACAGCCGTCTGTGGTGATGAATTCCATGGGTTCACCACACTCTGGCTAAAGAAATTCCTCCTCATCTCTATTCTAATTTGAGCATCCTATTCTGAGGAAGTGTCCTCTGGTCCTGGTCCCCCCCCCCCTACCCCAAAGGAAACATCCTCTCCACATCCCAATATTTGGAAGGTTTGAATGAGGTCTCTCCCCCACCCCACAACCCCCATTCTACTAAACTCCAGCGACTCTGTTTGTGACTGTGCCTATATTTTTTGTGTATGTGTTGAGTGTGAAAGGTTTTTGAATTATTTCAGGTGATTCTGATGAATTGTTGGTATTGTAATAAAAAGGCTGAGAAATGTCAAAAATTATACATTTAGATCACAATAGCAACAAGTGGCAGTGCAAAGTACCTATATAACAGCAATCAGAGAGAGCGACAGCTGATTAAAAATCAGATTGCAAGCTTTGTGCCAATTAACATTTAAAAAAAATGTGGCTCACAATTATGAATACAACTTCAGAAGCATTCATGGGTAGCATCCTGAACGTGAGCCAGGTTTGCTGCTACTTCTTCACCCTGAACAATATCACCATGGAGCTGCTTATTCACGCAGCTAGGATCTGAATTCACTTAGTATCATTTAACACAGGGCATGCTGTGGGAAAGTAAGCAGCATAGGCTTAGGTTACAATATGTTGAACTCAACATTACACAGGCCACAAAAGCCAAAAGTATTTCATATACATATAGTACATGTCATTCAAAAACCCAGACTACTGGTTTTCATATCTATTTGTCTTTTGGATGTGAATTTGGAAGAGTGAACAAATATTTTTGTTATCTGAAGAATTATTTATAATGAATTTATCATGATCCTTGTCAAGAAATGTTTTCATTTGCTTGGGTAAAACTACATGTTTAAATCTGAAAGTGACTGCATTCATATTAATGATATCTTGTCGATATCCGTGTATTCTGGTGCTAAGTGAAATCCCAACATTTCAGCAGAGAATGGATTCACAAGAATTAAAAATTCAAGATGTGATCTCTAACCCATTAGGTTTTATGGATAGAAAATCGCTGCCTCATAACCCAAATGCCTAAAGCTATTGTAAAAATGAAGTTTTATAAGAAGTCCAATAATATGCCATCCAAGCATTCGGAATACCAAAGATTCGGCATCTGGCTCACTGAATGATGTTTGCTTTTCTTGTTTCCACTCATGGGGGCCTCAGTTCCCACGCTCCCTTAAAATTTAACTGATTCTGTTTCCCACATTCATTTGAAACTTACAAATTCACTGAAAAAGATATTATGCTGAGACATCTTTTTAAAAAAAATCTGTTGGAGCATTAGCATGGTAATGCTTGGACAGCCTATTATTAGACTTATTATGTTTCATTGTTTACAATAACAATAGCTATTTAAAAGGTCAAGAGGCAGTGATTTTCTATCCACAAAATCTAATGCTTAGAAAGCACATGCCTTGATGGCTTATGTTGGCATCCGAATTTCCTAACTTTGTTATGTACTTGCAATGTAATCAACGAATTTTTGGCAAAGAATGCAATAATATATAAAACCTTTGATTATTTCCAAGTGATTTCCAGTCTAGGTATAAGCAAACAGATTTGGCAAGTAGTTTGTAGTTAAATTATTTGATCCTCAAATAACAGTAAATTATGCAATCCATCAAACTTACTGAAATTTCCTATAAATTATTTCTGCCTCTGGTGCTTAGCAATACTTTGCCTTCTGTACCAATAAGTATCTAAATTGCTGAATGCATTCTTCATAGCATAAGCCTTTGTTTTTTCAGTAAATGGCGAACTTCATTATATTGGGAGACTTCAATTTACCTACAACTTTAATAATTGTGGATACTTGAAAAATAAATTGGGAGTCAAATGATGTTAAGTGCATGTGTTCCTCATGATTTATATTTGTTAAGCCAGGGATCATTTTGGCTTCATTAGATTGCCCTGCCTCAGTACAGGGTCATTATTCTATACAGTACTCCAGATATCCTTGCAGCTGTTGCACAATTTACTACTAGTTTCAGTGAGTTATTCACTTGTGCATTTGCCTCAAACTTCCTTTCCTGTGAATGCATTCCGTAACATAAACTCATTTGCTTCATTATTGTTTTCCTCCTTTATTCTCATTATATTGTGTTTGGTCTCCATGTAGAAGTCCAATAATTTGGTGACTGATTTTATGGTAACTATCTGGCTGATTGGAGGCCTGTTATTCACACTCAGAGTAAACTTACTTGCCTCACTGGAAAATTTATGATACTACTATGTAACACATGAAAGAAAGTGAATGAAAATTGTACTGGGGTTTTTGCAGGGTGGGATGTTTGCCTACTGTACTTCATCAAGACTTAACCGGTTTGACAGTGACAGAGATATTAGAAGTCAGAGCTTGCAATCACCTGCAGACAGGTGCCCTTTAAGTTCTGTAAATACCCCACCAACTATACATGGCATTGATATATTTATGTGCACTCAATGGCAACTTTATTAAGTACATCTTTATAACTGCACCTTAATGCAAAAATGTAATTAACCAATCACATGGCAGCAACTCAGTGCATAAAAGCATGCATACGTAGAAAAGAGGTTCAGTTGTTCAGACTAAGCATCAGAATGAGGAAGAAATGTGTTCTGAGTGACTTTGACCGTGGAATGATTGTTGGTGCCAGACAAAGGGGTTTGAGTATCTCAGAAACTGTGGATCTCTTGGGATCTGCATGCTGAACAGCCTCAACCTTTTTTATGCCATGGACCCCTACCATTAACCCATGCTCTAGAGTTTACAGAGAATGGTGTAAAAAACAAAAAAAACATCCAGTGAGTGGTGGTTCAGTGGATGTTCTGGAAAATGCCTTACAAATGAGAGAGGTCAGAGGAGAGTGGCCAGACTAGTTGGAAGATGACAGTAACTCAAATAACCACATGTTACAAGAGTGTTGTGCAAAAGAGCATTTCTGAATGCACAACATGTTGAACCTTGAAGTAGATGGGCTATAGCAGCAGAAGATCACAATTGTACACTTAGAGGTCACTTTATTAGTTACAGGTAAAGTGGTCACTGAATATATATATTGCTGTTAATCATGTAAAGGCAGGAAATTTTCCCCTTTGCTGGATTCTCACCCCTGCAGCAGTCATGGCCATTACCAAAGATTATTAACAGGGCTTTATACTATTTTCTAATATTAAACAATTTAACAAAGTAGCGCTTTTTGCTGTGCTTCGTAACCCTCCTTGAGAATTTACTGTCATTATGTAGGATTGCGCCTACATAATGGAGGCATGACAATTTTTTTTTAAAAAACTAGAATCTTTTAGAAAGCTGTGGAAGAGATTTTGAGTAGAAGTTTACTTGCTGGTTCATCTCATGGAATTCTTTCAATGAATTAAGTGTTGTTTACTTTGAAATACGTAAATATTTTAAACTGATTTTACAAGTTTTGTTTAATAGCATAAAAACATGCTGTCTGCCACTGAGTTGTTCTTGCTGTATGTTGGTGGCAATGGTTACAGGTACAAGGAAGGATTTTACAAATAAATGTATTACCTAAAAAGCTTACTAGTTATTTTGCTAATCTGGCTTCCACTAAATTCTGCACTTACACACATTCTTAATTTCAAGTAGCTTTTAAACAACGTTAGTCTCTCTCAATTCACCACAGTATACTAGGAAGTTTATAAATCATACAGTGCTAATTTTGTCTGATTGTCATGGCAAAACCTTATTATTAATGTGTCCCCTGATTCTGTTATATATGAGATGAAGAAGAATTCTTCCCCTGCATCTGTAATATAGTGGATTCCAGTTAATTGGGACACATCAGGACCAGTACATTTTGGCCAAATGAAGTGTCTGCCGAAGTTTCATGCAAATAGTTCAAAAGGTGTAAAAGAAACCAAATTACCATTTAACTGAGTAACAAATTGTGTATTTAAATTAAATACTGAACAAATTGGAACACAACCAATACTACAGTACTATAAAACTGTGTATTAGTTCCTAATAGTTATCAATACAAGAATTTATCCAGTGTACACTGCTGTGTTCTTTTGATTGACTGTAAATAAACAAAATTAGCGCAGACGCCTAGTGCAGATAATCAACTGCCTTCATACATCACTTTGACAATTGCATCCTTTAAATCTGAGTTTTCATTGGATCATTCACGATGAGTGTCAACATCTTCAAATTATTTATAGTTCCTAACTTGTGAAAGTAGTGAAATTGTTTCATTTCCGCTTCTGGCCATTTCTGGCATCTCCAGGCCTCAATGCTTGAAACCGCAGTGAGCAAAACAGTTCTGAATTATCTTGCTGCTTTGTTTCTCACCAACTATCAGTGACAAAAATCACTGCTTTTTTGAACAAAAACACGCGCAGCTGATTCTATTTAAAAGCTGTTCGGTATCTAATAGCCATACAAGTTCTTGTGACTAACGCTAGTTAGAAACTGTTTGGCAACAGTCTCCTGTCCCAATTAAGCGGCATAGTTTCCCAAATAATCAAAGGGAATTCCAGCTATTTTCTTGAGTATTTGTTATTCTTTAAGAGTTAATTAACTGGAATCCACTTTGTTCCATATGAAAGATAAAGAAAGGGAAAGCCTTAAGTTTTCTTCTTAGGTAGTTCTTTGAGATGGAGCATCACATTACCCATTACATTTCCTTGGGTTTTGAAGTGACTTACGAGTCTTATGCAAAATCCAGATGGAAGTAGGTTGGATTGTTGTACTTCTGGTGCATATATGTGTACATGAATTCAACTTGCTTTGTGAAAATTTTCAAATACTGCAAATGCTGTAAATTGGAAATGAAAAAGAAAATGTAGAAGGAAAAATAAAGTTAACATTTCATATTGAAAATACTTTGTCAGGTCGTGGATGAAGAAGAAAACAAATTAGTTAAACAGAGCTTTAAAATTTGTTATTCTGTCTTTCTCAGTAAGATAGAAGAGATGTTAATTAATGTTTGGAGCAGTTTAATTGGTAATATGTATTGTACTTCTTAATGTTGGATTTTTGGCTGGATTTCATTTTTGTGATATTGGAACATAGTGTACAGCACAGTACAGGCCAGTCTGTCCACAATGCTGTTCCATCTTTTTAACCTACTCCAAGATTAATCTAACCCTTCCCTTCAACATAGTACTACATTTTCCTTTCATCCATGTTTCTATCTTAGAATCTCTTAAATGTCCCTTATGTATCTGCCTCTTCCACCGCCCCGGCAGTACTTGCCTCTCTCTGCATTAAAAACTATCTCTGACATCCCCGCTATACTGTCCACGAATTACCTGAAAACGTTGACTACAGCTCGGTATTCGATACTATCAACCCCTCAAAACCAATCAATAAGCTTCAAGACCTAGTCCACAATACCTCCTTGTGCAACTGGATCCTCGATTTCATCACTTGTAGACCCCAGTCAGTTCAGATTGGCAAAAACATCTCCACGATCTCCATCAGCACAGGTGCACCATAAGCTGTGTGCTTAGCCCCCTGTTGTACTTGGATAATACTTGTGACCATGTGGCTAAGCACAGCTCCAATGCCATATTCAAGTTGCTTATGACACCACTGTCGTTACCCAAATCAGAAGTGAAGACAAATCAGCATATAGGAGGGAGATGGAAAATCCAGATGAGTGGTGCCACAGCAGCAACCTCTCACTCAGTGTCACCAAGACTGAGGAGATGATTATTGACTTTGGGAGGAGGAAACCGGGGGCCCATGAGCCAGCCCACATCGGGGAATGGAGGTGGAGGGGTCAACTACTTTAAATTCCTTGGTGTTATCATTTCAGAGAATCTGTACTGGGTCCATGCAAATGCCACTATGAAGAAAGCATGCTAGCACTTCTGCTTTCTTAGTGGTTAACAAAGATTCAGTACATCATCTAAAACTTTGCATTCTCTGCACATCCATTCACTTCATCCTTGCTGGGAATACTGGTAGTACTCTCTGCAGCTCTCTAGACCCATTCATTTCTGTCTCTCACTCCCTCTCCCTCATTCACCGTCTTCAAAATTCTCCCCAAAACCCAATTCTTAGTCTAATGTTTTGGTTGGCCTTCCAGGAAAAGCATTTATTTTCTCACTGTCATTACAAGTATCTTAAGACATCCACTGCATTAATGGTGCCATTTCTTTGGGACTGCTGTTACATTGTTCACATAATTAGGCTTCTGTTTGTATATCCGCTTTATTTGAGTAAACTCTTGCTGGATATTTGTCTGTCATTTCCTTTTATTGTTTGTTAAAGTCTTACATGTGAAATGCTATAATGCTATCATTACCAGCAGTTAAGTATCAACAAATATCCTCCTTTTTGCGTGTTTGCATTTTTAAATATCAAGGAATACTTACTTCTGAATTCGTGGATAAAATACCATGTTTTGATCTGAGTATCTAGAGAGTTATTCTAAAATATGGGCCTGAATCCCAGTCCATTGGTTCTGCTCTGCTGAAAAGAGAAAACATCTGAGATGGATCCTTCCCTTCCTATCCCTGAATGAAGGGTTGCATCAATCAGGCCTGGCTTTCCTTGCAAACTCTTCTTCTGCTCTTGAAAAGCCTTTATGGATTTTACGCTGGTTGATATCTTACAGTGGAGATATCTCACTGTGGGTGCCATGGTAGCATGGCAGTTAGTGTGTCATTGTTACAGTTCAGGGTGTAGGAGCTCGGAGTTAGATCCCGCCGTCCTCTGTAAAGAGGTGGGTTGGCAAGTTTGCAGAAGACACAAAGGTTGGTGGTGTTGTGGATAATGTAGAGGATTGCCAAAGATTGCAGAGAGACATTGATAGGATGCAGAAGTGGGCTGAGAAGTGGCAGATGGAGTTCAACCCGGAGAAGTGTGAGGTGGTACACTTTGGAAGGACAAACTCCAAGGCAGAGTATAAAGTAAATGGCAGGATACTTGGCAGTGTGGAGGAGCAGAGCAATCTGGGGGTACATGTCCATCTGGGGGTACAGGTAGATAGGGCAGTTAAGAATATAAAGAAAACTTATGGGGTATTAGCTTTCATAAGTTGAGGGATAGAGTTTAAGAGTCGCGAGGTAATGATGCAGCACTATAAAACTCTGGTTAGGCCACACTTGGAGTACTGTGTCCAGTTCTGGTCGCCTCACTATAGGAAGGATGTGGAAGCATTGGAAAGGGTACAGAGGAGATTTCCCAGGATGCTGCCTGGTTTAGAGAGTATGCATTATGATCAGAGATTAAGGGAGCTAGGGCTTTACTCTTTGGAGAGAAGGAGGATGAGAGGAGACATGACAAGAGTTATACAAGATATTAAGAGGAATAGATAGAGTGGACAGCCAGCGCCGTTTCCCCAGGGCACCACTGCTCAATACAAGAGGACATGGCTTTAAGGTAAGGGGTGGGAAGTTCAAGGGGGATATCAGAGGAAGGTTTTTTACTCAGAGAGTGGTTGGTACGTCAGTGGTGAGTCAGTGGTGGAGGCAGATACTCTACTGAAATTTAAGAAACTTCTAGACAGGCATGTGGGGAATTTAAGGTGGGGGGGGTTCTGTGGGAGGCAGGGTTTAAGGGTCGGCACAACATTGTGGGCCAAAGGGCCTGTACTGTGCTGTACCATTCTATGTTCTATGTTCTGTGTTCTACTTTCTCTCCACGGAACGCGTGTTTCCTTCAGGTGCTCTGGTTTCCTCCCACAGTTGAAAGATGTGCCGGTTAGTAGGTTAATTGGTCATTGTAAATTGATTAGCCTGGGGTTGAATGCTGACACAGCTCAAAGGGCCAAAAGGACCTGTTCTGTACTGTATCTCTAAATAAATGATTTTTTAAGTTATTTTGAAAACTCTGAATGTTTATTAGAAGGACATTTAACTGTACTAGTGATGATGAATTACATTTTCTGGTTAGTATAACTATTTGAAGCCAAAATCTGTAAGTTCAAAGTAAATTTATTATCAAAGTAATGTGATCCATGCCAGTGCAGGAGACTGATGTTGTAGGGTAGTAACTGTTCCTGAGGCTTCTGTACCTCCTGCCTGATGGTGGGATTGAAAAGAGGGCATGGCCTGGTTGGGGAGGGTCTTTGATGGATGCTGCTTTAACGTATCGCTCCATGTAAATGTACTCACTGTTGGGAAGGGTTTCACCTGTGATGGGCTGGGCTGCATCCACCTCCTTCTGTAGCCTTTTCTGTTCGTGTCAATTGGTGTTCCCATGTCAGGTGGTGGATGCAACCAGTTAGGATACTCTCCATTGTGCATTTGTAGAAGTTTGTCAAAGTTTTTGGTAAGTAAAATTATTATTTTTTTGTTTCTAAGTGATATTTCTGGTGGAACAGCGGGGCTCCATACTTGTATTTGTGTAAGATTAGAATCAGGTGTACGGTCACTGTGTTATATGGCATGCATAAATTACAGAATCAATAGAAAATAAAAGAAATAATGAGGTATTGTTCATAGACCATTCAGTAATCTAACGACAGAGGGAAGGAAGCTATCTCTGAATCATTGAGTCTGGATTTTCAGGTTCTTGTACCTCCACCATGGTGGTAGTAACAAAAAAGGCATGTCCTTGATGGTGAGGATCCTTAATAATGGATGCCTCCTTTGCACTCCTGGTCACCTGCTTTGCACGAGCAATAAGTTCTTTCTTTGTTGCTTAAATTGAAGTCTTCAGTCTTGGTCACGGGCAGTCTGGGGCACTGCTGTTGAGCTGTGTGAGAGAAACCATGGGATGTTTATGTGTCTGGTGAAGTCAGTGGCAATTGAATTGTACATATAGAAGTTCAGTGTTGTGGAAATGATTTTGTTCTGTAATTACCCAGGTGAACTCTCCTACGTTGATTATTCTGTAGCTGTCAGAATCAATTTGTGCTAAAAGGGCTGCACATAGGGAAGAGTTGTATACTTTCCTTATTTTAGACTGGCTCATAAGTTTTATTTAATTATCCCAATACATAAGAGTTTAATATATCAGATGAGAGATATATTCCTTTCTGTTTTGCAGGAGCATTGAACTAGGTTGGAGATTCAAATCTAATCTAGGGACCCTGGCCAATTTTAGTAGGGATTGGTAGAGTTTGAATGTTCACATTTGTGACAGTAAACTAATATTAGCATCTGTGGTTCCTAAAACCATTCAAGTAGAGATTCCTAGATAGAACACTGCAGCACAGTACAGGCAATTCGGCCCACAATGTTGTGCCAACCTTTAACCTACTCTAATATCAATCTATCCTTTCCTAACTACATAGTGCTTCATTTTTCCATCATCTAGGTGCCAAATGAGGTAAATGTTCAGAGGACTATGATGTATGAAGACTTGAATCATCAATATGCAGGAAATGTAGCTTATTAGTGCATTACATATCATATTCCATCATTTTACAACACTTTGAGAAACTTGTCTTCGCCAGTGTTTATGCTCAATGTGAGCTTCGACCCACCTTTCTTCATGTAACACTGTCAACATATCTTCCTATTTCTATTCCCCTCATGTATTTATCCAACTTCCCCTTAAACTGCTATGATTTCCCATATGTTTCTACTCTCAGCTGAACTATTTTTCTTTTTTTTGTTCCTGCATCCCAATAACTTGCATTGAGCAGCAGCTGTTTCTTGAGTAATCAGCTATTAAGCAGCAATGACACAATTCTCCAAAGCAAGTTGTATGTCTGGCATCCTCTCAGCTGCAAGTTGTGCAGGATGGGACGGTAAATGTATCTGTCAATAAGTTGGTTTGCAGAGAAGATTAGCTCTAAACTGAGAATTACTCATTCTTAGTACTGTGTTTTAACTCACCCCTCCTTGACAAGACAGCAATGGTATTAAACCAAAGCCTCCTTTGGGCTACTTTGTGAAATAAACAGGAAGATTTCATTCTAAAGTTCTTAATATGATACAAGGCTACTAATACATTTTTGACTCGATGCTGCATGATACACTGGTAAGTGTGATACCGGTCTTGTTGATTGTTTCTGATTGTACAGTGGGAACGGATTAGAAGACATCAGTGCTGTTTTCATTTATTTTAGTTGGACTCCTGTTTCGCCTTCACTTAGTAAAACTTAAGATACATCTTCTAATGACCTTTTTGATTATATTGTTTTCTGGAGAATGGATATTTTGCATTTGTGAGGCAGAGAGCAAATATGCTGGCTTTGTCTTCAAAGCTTGCTAAATGAAAGGTTTATGGGGTGTGAAGGATGTTGGCCTCTTGGCCATATAGGTTTTTGGCCAGCACATTGTATTTATTGACAAGCTCTCAGGAGGCAGTATGTGCTGACTTGTCAGAAGTTAATATTGATGTTTGGGACTTTACTTGTTATCCTGTGCAAGCTGTAATTGGACAACAGCAAGCTCTGCTTTCCATATTCATCACAACTATGGAGACAGGAAATAAAAAACATAGTTATAGTAAATGAAAAAGACCTCATTATTTCAATGGTATGCCCTTAACAATGTTCGGTTATGATGGCCTATATAGGGCAATGTTATTAGGTTCTGGTGGGTGCCAATTCTCAGCAATATAAATAGAATTGTCATTCGGTACTGTTGTAACTTGGTTTTACAGTGTTATGATATAATTAAATGGTGTGGTTTTTCTGCCTTCAACAATGAAAAATTCTTGCCATAATGACATTTTAATTCAGATATTTTAAGTAATAGATAAGTATTTGAAAAATAATTTTCCTTTCCCAGCCTGATGGAAAATCCGTGAGTATGTTAAGTGTATCTGAATGTACTATGTTTGGGAACATAAATGACTCTGTGATGTCATCACTAAGCACTGCAGTTTTACTCTTGGTAGGTTGTGTTAAAACACAGAAGTGACTCTATATTGCTTTAGGTTTCAGATGCAGAATGCTGCAAATTGCATTGTAAACACAAACCAAGTTCTCAGCCATGGTACCAACAGGGAGTACCATATTCGTCCGGCTCTTGCAATGAAATTTGATACACATTCCTATTAGAGTAGCGTGTAAATAGTGCAAAGACAGGAATGAAGCGCCATTTAGTTTTGGAATATTATCTCTTATGTGTATTGCATGGTAATATAGCTCAATTCATGCACTTGATCTGGCACTGAACTGACAGAAGGCCATAGTTCAACTTTTGTGTGTAGATGTACTGATGACAAAGCAGTACCAAACCATTTCATCTGTATTCAATGAGTGTTTTGTAATGAATTGTAATCCATTTGAAATGGGTGCTGGAAAATACAAGCACTCAGTCAACATCAGTAGAGAGTAAAGATTATAATTTTTTCAGACCTATTGACAGTTCCCGAACAGAAGGGTGAAAGATAATCAAGTGCCCAAATAGAAAGGAAAAGAGTGAGAAAGAAAAGGTCAAATCTACCACTTAAAATCACACTATTAACGTGCTGTGAGCTGGAAACTCCCAAATGAAAATGGAAGAGCTTGCTTTTTTTTTGTGCCAGTTACTAACTGCACTTGATATTACAAGGACAATGGAAGAACGAAAACTTGCACAAGCCATTAATTTGTTTTTCAAAGTAGCAAAAGAAAGTCCATAAAAGCTTTAAAAAAGTGTCGAGTTTGAGCAAGTTGAAAATGGGGAATAGGAAACTAAAAACAAGGATTTTAGGATTATTGGAGGCACACTGACAAAGGTTCAAAGACAAAAATAAATGGAGCATTATCCTAGGTGCAGAACACCAGCTGATATAGAGATAGAATATGAAAACAGTCCCTTCAGCCTACCTAGTCCGTGTCAAACATCAACCACCCATTTATTCTAATCATATGTTCTCAACCCTCCTCCTTTCATCGGGTAATTTACAAACAGTGTCCTTGGAATATGGGGGAGGGGACAGAGCGCTGGAGGAAACCACACTCAACCTAAGACAAGAAAACTGTCTTGCTTTCTAATAAAGCGGGACACCCCAGTGTTGATCTACTTTCCTTCTTTCAGACACTAACAGACCAGTCATAGCCTTTGTGAAACTATAAATAGAAAATGCAGCTCAAAAAGTGAATACAGACAGAGAAGAGAGAGCAACTATGCTAGTTCTGTGAGAATCCAAACACTGCTGCTTTTGGAAATGTGAAATAAAGCAGAGGCTGAAAGTACTCCGCAGATTAAACAACATCTGTAGAAAGAAATCAAAGCAGTGATAATGTTAAAGGTTGTTAGCCTTCTCAGCATTGCTATCTTTCATTCCCCACCATCCTGTCTCTTTTCTCACTTCCACTTACACCTCTTCCGGACAGATAAACCGAGATTAACAAATCTTCATCATTCTCCAAGAGCTGGCAATGTCATAAACTCAGAAAATCAAATAGCCCAGAAATAGGCCCTTTGACACACTGTGTCATCAAGTAACTAACAATAAAGGGAAGAAAAATCATCAATTCTTCTTCTCTGAGGATTGTCACCTTGTTATTCCTGAGATCCTTGAGCAATGCTGCCTAGCTTTAGCTCCTTGTAGGGTCAGCTAAGGGGGAGGTTCCAGACAGAGCGATCTAACCAAGACCTCAACGCCGGAGCTGGCAGAAGATTATAACGTGTCACGATGACAGTGAAGGTGGAGGAAGGCTGCAGCAATGGCCTTGCATACATGTTACTGGGCCCTGCCCCCGATCTGCCAAGGACCATGTAGTGGCTGCCCGTGTAGCAGCCTCCCCACATTAATAATAATAACATGGAAGAATTTAAATTGGCTGAACCTCTCCACCTCTGAACCCTTTCCTCCCTTGATGTCAACAATCAGCTCCTTTGGTTGTTCTGGCACCGCTCAGCCAGATTTTCAATCTCCCCGCTATATGCTGATTCGTCACCACCTTTTATTCAGCTAATGACGGTTGTGTTGTCAGCAGACTCACAGTAAATTTGGTACTGGAGCTCTGCTTAGCCTCACAGTCATAAGTATAAAGCGAGTAGAGAGAGGGCCAAGTACACAGCCTTGTGTTGCACTTGTGCTGATGGTGATTGTGGAGGGGTCTGCAAGTGAGGAATTTGGGGATCCAGTTGCACAAGGAGAAATTCAGTCCTAGGTCTTGAAGCTTATTGATTAGTTTTGAGGGGATTATAGTATTGAATGCTGAGCTGTAGTCGATGAAGAACATCCTAATAACGTATAAGCATCTTCACTGTCCAGATGTTCTAAGGTTGAGTGAAGAGCCAATAAAATCGCATCTACTATTGATCGCTTGTGATGGTAGGCAAATTGGAGTGGATCCAAGATGCCACTCAGACAGGAGTTGATACATTTCAACACCAATCTCTTAACACTCTTCATCACATCGGATGTAAGTGCAACTGGATGGTAATCATTGAGGCAGGTTATCATGTTATTCTTGGGCACCGTAATAATTGAAGTCTGCTTGAAGCACATGGGTATCTCATTCTGCTGGAGTTAGTGGTTAATGATAAAGGTGAACACTCCAGTCTGTTGATCAGCACAGGTCTTTTGTACTTGGCCAGGTACCCTATCTTGGCCTGATGGGTTCACCCTCCTGAAGGATGCTCTCATGTTGGCCTCAGAAACTGAAATCACTGGGTCATTGGGGGCTGTGGGAGTTTGTGAAGGTGCCTTCGTGTTTTGACAGTCAAAATTAGCATAACATGCATCATAAAATGCTTGGATTTCTCTTGTTTGTGATAAAATGCATCAAACTCATCTGGGAATGAAGCTTTGTCGTTACCTATGTGGCAACAGGGACAATCCCTTAGGAGAACATCTCACTCGAGTGATCACACAACTACCTATCCATACTAATTAATGCAACACTAATTCACAGTTGAATAGCACCACAACTTGGGCTATTCAATCTTTTTTGATCTGCACTGTTCTACAGGACTCACCTCACCATAATCCTCTTCTGTGAATTTTAATGCCTGTCTGATTTTGAACCATTCCTAATTCTGATAAAAGTTCATGTACCTGAAATTTTAACACTGTTTCTCTCAACACAGACATCTTTACACAATATCACTCTCCTGTTTTAATTTCTAACAGGCTTTTTTGCTGTTTTATTGCCAGTTGGGGAACATTATCATAGACCAAGAAAGGCCATTTCTCTAATCAGAATTTTTTTATATATGTGAACTAAGCACAGAGAAGTACTCTCCATTCAATTTTTTTAGTGAATGCTACAAAGCTTTTCAGTTTTCCTGAGGGAAGATTAAACAAAAAAAAACAATTTGCTTATCCATCTTTGTCTCACATAATGCCTTTGAGGCCAGTTAATCTCTTGGACATTATAACTGTGTGTCCCATCAGTTGACACTCTGGTAATTTTTATCTAGTTTTGCACTAATAGCAATCTGTCCTGTTTCTGATACAGTATTCCATGCCTCGGGAGAAGTCGAGATGCTTAGAATAGATTAAGTTAAAGAGAAATTAGATAAACATAGAAAGAAAGGAATTAAAAGATAGATATGAATGGATAATTAAGGAGGTCTTGAGGAGCGCAATGTTGATCTAAACAGGTTGTTTCTGTGCTGCAGCATGGAATAAATAGATACTTTATTGATCCCAAAAGAAATGACAGTGTCACAATAGCATTACAAGTGCACAGATATACAAATATTAGAAGAGAAGTATGTAAGTATAAAAAATAAGTTATCTCAAACAGTTTTAGCGGGGGGGGGGGAGGTCATCACTTCCCCAGCTATAGATTGCCTCAAAAAAGAGCCTATGGCCTAAGGTAGGAATGATCTTGTATCGTGATCTTCGGAGCAGTAAGGTTGTCTTAGTCTATTACTAAAAGTGCTCCTCTGTTGAGCAAGGTGTCATGCCGAGGGTGAGAAACATTGTTCAGAATTGCCAGGATTTTCCGTAGGGCCCTTTGTTCTACCACAGCCTCCAGTGTGTCCAGTTTGACTCCAATAACAGAGCCAGCCTTTCTAATCAGTTTATTGAGCCTGTCGGCATCACCTGTGTTGATGCTATTGCCCCAGCACACCACCGCATAGGAGATTGTACTGGTAACAACAGACAAGTAGAACATGTGGAGGAGAAGCCTGCAGACTCCAAAGGGTCTCAGTCTCCCCAGGAAGTAGAGGCGACTCTGGCCTTTCTTGTACACAGCCTCTGTGTTGGTGCTCCACTCAAGTTCGTCATCCAGGTGCACCCCCAGGTACTTGTAGGTCCTCACCATATCTAAGTCCATCCAACAATCATGCACAATCATGTATTTCTCCAATTCTGCTTTCCAGTGTGCTAATTGATATGTTGCGTGCAACTTTGGTGGATGATTTTGCACTCATCCAATTCATCAAACATATAGCAAATGACCTACAGTACTGTGCAAATGCTTTAGGCACATAAATATAGGTAGGGTGCCTAAGACTTTTGCACAGTATTGTCTATTATGTCTTTCCTGTTACCAAATGACATTGAATATTACTGAGCTAATACAAAACTAAGTACTCTTATTTCTGTTTCCTAAGTACCTTTCTATTTAATGAGCATACAATACTGTGCAAAACCTTTAGGCACCCAAGCTACATATGTGCACCTAAGACTTTTGCACATGACTATATGTTAAAGTAGAAGCTGTAAAATTTGATTTTATTACTATGTTGGGCACGTGGCCAAGTGGTTAAGGCATTCGTCTAGTTATCTCAAGGTCGCTAGTTCAAGCCTCAGCTGTGGCAGTGTGTTTGTGCCCTTGAGCAAGGCACTTCATCGCACATTACTCTAGTCTGTGCGAGGAGTGGCGCCCCACACAGACTTCCAATCTGCGCCTTGTAAGGCATGAAAATGCCTGACGCAGGCCTCTCATGGTCTGAGTCGACGTTCCCCATTATGAAAGAGTTTTAGAGTTACTGTGATAGAGTCACAGCATGGATGAAGGCCCTTTGGCCCAACTCATCCATGCCATCCAAGGTGCCCATCAAAGGTAGTCTGATTTGTTGGCATTTGGCATATATCCCTCTAAACCTTTCCTATCCATGTGCTTTTCCAAATGATTGCTTGTTTAATTTTTGCATAGACCAGAGGTTCTATGAAAAGTGATCAGGAACCATGGGAAAGATAAATAGGAATGGGAAGGGTGGAAGTAGAAAGCGGTTATTGGTAGGTATCTCAAGTAAATTGTGGTACCTTTTGTTACATTGTGCATTAGGCAACCTTAATTTCCGCCTGAAACCGTAACAGGGTTCTGACTTTTGTCGTCCAGTTCCCCTAGTCCAGCCAACCTTACAAAAGTTTCCATTTCATGATGCAGGAAATCAGTATATGTTAATGATCAAACTATTCAAGCTGTGCAATCCCTTTGGCTTTTCTGACAAGACATTCATAATAACTTGTCAACAAATTAATCCCAGACACACAGGGAAAAAAATACAACAGCAGACAATTTGCAGACCTGTTGAAGTTATTGAAAAAAAAGTGACAAAAATATGCAATTGAAATTCTTTACAGATACAATAAAGAGTCCTGCAACTGGTGCTTTAAAAAAAATAGCTGTTTTGCATTGCACATACAACTAACAAGATTTGTGATTATCATTGTTTTGTGACTATCATTTAATGGCATTACTGCTATAAACAGTCACAACCTGCATTTGGATCTCTCAAACAGCAGATGTTGTACTTCTTGCTGGGAAACATTTCGTCAATTTGTCTCTGACTTTCAGTATTTTCGTTGCTAGTTGGAAAATATTTAGTAGTCCCAGATGTGATCAATGCCATGATGTTGCTTTATTGCAGATCATTTCTCTTTTAAATAAATACCGGAGTCAAAATATCTTATTGGATGAATTAAATAGGGAAATTACCTTTTTACAGTTTTTTTTCCTAAAATGCTATTGATCAGATATGTTTCTCTGCAATTTGAAATCTGGCTTTTGACTTTCTTGACCTAACACATTATCAGGTTTCATCAATATATGTGAAAGTTACTGTTATCAATCTCAATTATAGATTTAGACGTGCACATAAGGAGGAGGTGCGGAACTATACTAATGAGTTCTTTCAGACCCAACTGAAAATAGAGCTGATGAAAATGACTGAAGTTGTCATGCTGGAAGTAAAGCTTAGTCATGTAGATGGTGCATGTGCAGTCTGTGATGAGAACTCCCTTCTTCTTTCTACAGCAGAAGACCATGACAACAGGATTCAAACTTATGGCATAGTTTTTTTTTACTGAAGTCGTTTTGAATAAAAACCACAGGAAGGAAATTCTTCAGCAGAAGAATTTCTGAATTTTAATCATCTGGAAACAAAATGATTTGTTGATCTAAGGAATGGCAAATAAAGTAAAGTCAATCAATTTCAGTCAGAAATGTGTCCGTGAACACCCCATTAATACTCACAAATGCCCATGAACTTAGGCTCTCCTGTTAAATAAGGTCCATTACTCTGTTTGCTCATTCATTATTTATGATTTTTGAGGCATTGCTTACAAAGTATCAGGGAACTAAAATATAATAAATAAATCTGGATTTCCTTTCCATCCAAGAATTGTTAACTCATTCACCGCAGAAGCTTAAAGAATATAAAATACCTAAGAAATAGGGGAAGATGAACCAGCTCCACCATTCCTTTATTGCTGGAATTTGACCTTGGATCTACCTGTATATTCACTCATTAGGTCATACCCACGATCCCTTTTGTGTACGTAAAACAACTGACAAGAGGTATTTTCCAACTGAAATGTTAACTCAATTTCTCTTCTCACAGATGTTGGCTGACCTGTTGAGTGGATCATTTTCTGTTGTTAGTTTAGATTTCCAACATCTGTACTTTTCTTAATTTTCACATAATTAAATGTTTTGTAACAGAGATAGATGTTTTTTACAATGCTGTGAATACAGGAACAGTTGATCACTTCTGGGAAACCCATTAGGTACCTGCCATTTTTGACCGTAATTTATTGGGATTCTGGTTGTAGCAGCTGCATTAGAGTCCTTGCAAAAATGGTCACTTTAAATTGGGCGGGGGGGGGTGTTGGGTGATTGTTTTCACAACTGACTTAACAAATATATGTTGTCAACTGTGTTTAAATAAAAGAGTAAAAGCCCAAATAAGTGGCATATATTTTGAAATTTTAATTAATTTTGGACAGTAGTTGTATAATATCAGAATCAGGTTTACTATCACCAGCATGTCATGAAATTTGTTAACTTAGCAGCAGCAGTTCAATGCAATACATAATATGGAAGGAAGGAAGGAATAAATAAATAAATAAATAGCAGTGTGTGTGTGTAAAAATCATGCAAAAACAGAATGTTCTCCACGGTAAATCTATAGAAGTTTTTGAATGTTTTTGTTGACATACCAAATCTATTCAAACTCCTAATGAAGTATAGTCGCTGTCTTGCCTTCTTTATAGCTGCATCGGTATGTTGGGACCAGGTTAGGTCCTCAGAGATCTTGACACCCATGTACTTGAAGCTACTCACTCTCTCCACTTCTGATCCCTCTATGAAGATTGGTATGTGTTCCTCCTGAAGTCCACAATCAGCTCTTTTGTCTTACTGACGTTGAGTGCCAGGTTGTTGCCGTGGCACCACTCCACTCGTCGGTATATCTCGCCACTGTACGCCTTCTTGTCTCCATCTGAGATTCAACCAGCAATAGCTGTACCATCAGCAAATTTATAGATGGTATTTGAACTATACCTAGCCACACAGTCATGTTAGAACATCAAGTTTCATAGCTAATCACTTGCACATGGTAAAAGAACACTACCTTAAAACTCTGCATTTTAAGATTTTCCTAAAGATGTTAAAAGATTTTTTCCCATTAATTCTTGTGAAATTTTAACATGACCTTAAGCTACCCATGGTGGGGAAAAATTCTGTCTGCTAAATAACAACACTAATAAAACAAAGGAAACTTACAACATGATGGTGTTAGCTCATGGATTCATTTGCACACCAGCTCCTCTGTGCTCCTGTTTGAGTGATCAGAATCAGGTTTATTATCACTGGCATATGTCGTGAAATTTGTTGTTTTATGGCAGTGGTAAGGCAATGTACTATAAATGACAGTAAGAATTTTATATATAGATATATATATATAAGTGTGTGTGTGTGTGTGTGTGTGTGTGTGTGTGTGTGTGTGTGTGTGTGTGTGTGTTTGTGTGTGTGAAGACTGGTACCCATTGTGGACCTGGCTGAGTTTACAATCCTCTGTAGGTTTCTCTGATCCTAAGCAGTGAGCATGCGGAATTATCTGCTCAGTGGTTTTCACTGAACTGATGCTAATCTGAAGGAAACTTTCCCCTCAATGGACAGGGGTATATTCTGCCATGACCTGTGCAAAGCTTGTTGAAATCAGTTTTAATAGCTTGTTTCGTGATCACCCTTTAGACTAAGGAAAGGAATGACTAGAACAGCGGTCCCCAACCACCGGGCTGCAAAGCAGGTGCTACCGGACCGTGAGGAAACGATATGATTTGGCGATATGTGTCAGCTGCACCTTTCCTCATTCCCTGTCACGCCCACTGTTGAGCTTGAACACACGCAAGGTCATTACCCGCGCGTCATCCATGTCAGCGCGGGAAGGAGATCAACTCCTCGAGCTTGCAAATGACGGCGGGCTGAAAAGTATGTTTGATATAACATCTCTGCTGGCATTCCAGATCAAAGTCAAGGCTGAGTATCCTGAGATAGCCACGAAAGCACTGAAAACGTTGCTTCCATTTCCAACATATCTCTGCAATGAATGCAACGAAAACTAAATTGCGGAATAGACTGGACATAAGGAACCCCTTTTGAGTATCGCTGTCTCCCATCACCCCTCGATAGGACCGTCTTGTTGCAGGAAAACAAGCCCGGGGCTCCCACTGATTCAGCGATATTGGTGTGTTGCAATGATTTTATATGTTCATACGGGGAAAATATGTGCTGTGTGTTTAATATCCAAACGTTACTTAAAATGTTAAGTTGCTATTGACTTATATAACCATATAACCATATAACAATTACAGCATGGAAACAGGCAATCTCGGCACCTCTAGTCCGTGCCGAACGCTACTCTCACCTAGTCCCACTGACCTGCACTCAGCCCGTAACCCTCCATTCCTTTCCTGTCCATATAGCTATCCAAGTTTTCTTTAAATGATAATATTGAACCTGCCTCTACCACTTCTACTGGAAGTTCGTTCAACACTTACTTCAAGCTCCCCTGTCTTCCCCTGATAATTGACTTATCGCTATATTCATGCGAGGAAAATATGCGCTGTGTGTTTAATATTAAATTCATTAGATAAACCCTTTTAGAAACGAAATTGAGTGTATTAGCCACTTATCACCTATATTCCGGTCGTGATTAACACTCCCCCCACCCCCCAAACAGAATCGCCAAAAGCGATTTGTAGAAAAAAATCCACATGTACACGCATGCGCACTGGTGCCCGCGCAAGGCTTCATGGTCATTGTAGTCTTTTTGGGGTAAACAGAACGTATTTGACTGCTACTTTTGTCCGTTGGCAACCCTACCCACCCCCCGCCCCCCCGGTCGGCCGGTCCGCAAGAATATTGTCAATAATAATCCGGTCCACAGTGCGAAAAAGGTTGGGGACCCCTGGAGTAGAAGGAAAATAAAATAAAATGACTGGAGAAATGTTATGTTTTTATGTGTGTTTGTGTATTATTTCACTTGTGTGATATTAAATTTTTAAAACTCACCGTAGTTATACTTTCATTGAGACAGGCTAGTGCAATTTGCTTGATGACCTTTTATCTAGTGTTGGAAGCTTTGGTAGTTGAAGTTATTTCGAGTTTCTGCTTGTGTTTACTTTTTCTTCACATCACAGCTGTGGGTCCTAATAAACTTTCTGATGGGAGAAGAGTTTGATTATATTAGTCAGCACGAAAAATGCATCTGAAGCAGGCAACAGGAATAATGAAGCAGCAAGAATCTTTATTCAATTGGAATGCTCATTTTTTAAAACAATAGCATTGTGGCTTGATGTGCACAAAAAAAGCAATGGAACCTCAGAGCTTCAAGAAATGGTATGCCATGGGGTGGAAGTTCTGGAAGAAATACAAATTGACTCTAAAGTTCCATACTGTCTTATCTGACCTGTTTTTAACTTTACTTTCTTGGAATCATTGACAATTCTCTGGCCAATTAAGTTAAATTCCTCTCTAAACTAGGATTCTGGCTGATATTCTATCACAGAACTGATAGAAAAGAGGCTTTCAGAAAGGATTTCGGATAAGTGCAGTTTTTCACAAACCGTTATGAAATTGCAGCTACATTCTTTATGTTTTGGATAGTCTAAATAGACCATCCAAAGGAATGACCAACTTCTTATGAGGAGGAGTTAGGAAAAGAGGATCAGCCATGATTGAATGGCGGAGCAGACGCGATGGGCCAGATAGCCTAGTTCTGCTCCTATGTCTTATGTACAATACTAATCTGATATAATGAGATAGATAGCAAAGTGCTCAAATTGAGGGTTCCAGGGGGACCACATACTTTTCTACTTTCATAATGTCAATCAGTTATTGACATGAGGACCTTCTCCCAGGATAGTGAATGCTTTGTTTGAAATATGTACTTTCCTCAATGCATTATCTATTCAGACTATGCAAAGCATTAAGAATGAATCTGCTGCTAATTTGCAGTAAGGTGTGCCACTTAAAGTTTTCTCCTGCATGTTTGTCAATCATCTGTGATGTGCACATTTATAGTTGATGCTGGGGGCATAATTCAGGATTGATTTCATATGTAAAATAGATATACATTTTTCTACTTCAAAAATTTGCAAAATCAATATGAATAAATAGAGAATTGCAAGTTAAAGCTGTGGCTTTAATGAGATACATTTTAGCTGCCAAGACCTTCAAATCATTTGTGATGTATAAGTGCAATTTGGAGAGCAGTGTTGAGCATGTATCCAGTGGCGATTTGAGGTCAGATTTAACAAGGTAATGAATCACTACTGCATTCTGATTACCCATGTAAGGGAGATGTAAGGATTTTCATTCCAGACTTCTGAAGTTGAGAAACATGGAATCATATGTCATTATAAACTCTCAGAAGTGACATTTCTTCTTAATTTTCTGGTTTTCAGGAAAGGGAGCTCTGGCCAGTTCTTCTTTTTGGTTGTTCTCTCTTCTGCACATGTGTGCTTTAGGTTCTACAGGGATTCATTCCTCTGCAGTATCTTTGGAGGGTAATCCTGGCAGCTGTTTTCTTTATGTCTCTGAAGCTTCTGCTGGAGTTGAAGGAGAAAGTCAGAATCTCACAAAACTTAACGCTTGGGTACTTTGCTACATTTCCTCCCTAATCTGCGCAATATTGAAATAGGGATGTTGTTCAAGTCTCCTGCTCTGCATATCCATTCTCAACCTCTGAATCTCAGGAATTTGTTCTGACTGCCTCCCACATCTTTAAACCCAATTTTGTGTCTCAACTGCTCACGACAATATTGCTTTCCTTTCTATAGAATTTGATAGTGCTGTGTAGTAGATTGTCTCTGAAACTCCATAAAGAATGTGAAATTTCAAGGATCAGGAGTAACAGACTTCTTTTAATTAGTGTGGAGGGAAATAGACGCTTGACAATTTGGGTCAAAGTGAAGGGTCTCAACTTGAAATGTCAAGTGTTCATTTCCCTCCACAGAAGCTGCCTAACCTGCTGAATCCCTCCAGCCTGTTGTTTATTGCTCCAGATTCCAGCGTCTGCAGTCTCTTGTGTCTCCTTTTAATTATTGTTTGAGGTAAACTTTTCTAATGTATAAAGCAGGTGCTAGCTGTCAAAGGGAGTGCCCATGAGTTGCTTGGATTAATAATTGGCAATGGAGTGCAGAAGCAGTGAGTTCAATAAGAGCTTGAGAAACAGAAGAAGGAATAACTCATTCCTTGTATCTGCTCTTACATTCAGGTCAGAGCTCAGCTGATCTTTTACCTCAACACTGCTTTCCTACAGTAGCTCCTGCATCCCTGATTCCCTTAACTTCTAAAACCTCTCTTGTCTTGATCTCTGTCTCTGTCTTAAGCATGCTTAATGACTAAACAGCATCATCCTTAAGTAAAGGATTTCAAAGATTCACCTTGTCATGGTGAAGAAATTTATTTTCCTTCCCTTCTGTATGACCAACTTTTTACTTTGAGACTATGACCCCAGCCAGGCATATCGTCTAAGCGCCTAGCACATCAAACACATTATGTTTCAGTAAGATTACTTCTCATTTTTCTAAAAAGAGTAAAGAGCCAATCTGTGTAATCTTTCCTCAAAGGACAAGTCCACACCGCTCTCCTACCCATCCCCAACAATAATCCTAAGGATTAATATGATGAACCTCTGCTGTAGTCTCTCTCTGTCACATGTATATAGGAAGAGAGATAAGATCAGTTGATAATATTCCAGGTGCCATCTCACCAAGACCCGACATAACTGCAGTAAAAAATATTCACCCTTGGACTGGACTCCTCTTACAATAAATGCCAACAGGCCATTTGCCGCCTTAATTGGTTGATGAACTTCGTTGTTAACTTCAGTGATATGATCACCAGGATACTCAAGTCCCTCTGAAACTTTAAAAAATTGCTCCACCCTTCTCTTCTTCTACTAAAATGGATGATCTCACACTTTTCCCCACAATATACTCCATCTGCCACATCCGTACTCAGTAACATAGCATATCTCCATCTTTCTGAAGTGCCTCTGCAAGCTCCTTACAGGCCACACTGTCATCTGGCTTTGCATCATCAACAAACTTGGAAATATTTGGCCCCTTCAAATCACTGAACAGCTGGGGCCTCTGCATCAATCCCTGTTGCACCCCATTAGTCACCGTCTTCCATTCTGAAAATGACTTGTTTATTCCGAATCTTTGTTCTCTGGACAGGAAACAAATCTCAATCCCCAAAATATTCCCCCCACTTCCCACCTCCCAAATTCCATGTGTGTCTTATTCAGATTTATGTAATGCTTCTGTTAGGCATTCCTAGACAACTTCCTTTATGGATCGTATTAGCACCACACAGACGGTGCACAACTTAGCTTCTTAAATCAAGAGAATGTGGAGAAAATCACATCATTTTTGAGAACATGGGAAATAGAAGTGATGGGCTTCGATGAGAAAATCTTTTATAATTCACGAAGTATGGACAATCAGGTACACCTGACAGTGATAGTGGATGTATTCTTATCTCGATTGCTTGTTGCTTGAGGGATCCCGCAGAATTCCCAGCTTTTGTAGGCGCAGCATATGTGGATGTTCTATGTGTGGATGGTCAAGGGTTGGGGATGCTTCTGTATGCAGCCATTTGCTTTGTATTATAGATTTCCCCTGTGCAGCTTAGACCAACCCTGTAGTTTTGTTCAATGTGATCAGTCACTGCCAGAGGGGATGTTTCAGCAGCGTAATTTGGCAACAGCTGCTTTCATAAAGTAAAACTTCTGCAGCTTTCTCTTAACTAAATGCAGGTGGAACACATCGATTTTGGTATTAGATAGAGACTTCTATGTACTTGACTTGCCGATCTTTACTCTGCTGCTACCACAAGTAAATTACAGTATCCCATCTCTGGTCCGAGTTAATAACCTTGCAATTACGGCCTCAAAATCAGATAGCGAACGAATGGGAGTGGAAAGGACCCTGCTGAATGAGCGTAACGAATACACACCAGTGCTGAAAGTGTAATCTGGTCAAAATATGAAATAGTCCACCAATCGTGATCTTGGCTTGGTCCAGCACTTTGCTTGAGGAAGTAAATTTGTAACACACACAAAATTCTGGAGGAACTCAGCAGGCCAGGCAGCATCTATGTAAAAGAGTGAACAATGGACGTTTCAGGCCGAGACCCTTCATCAGGATAAAACTGTATGAGGTTTTAAAAGATTTGATTCTGATTAAGAAGTTCATTGGCACTGCTGGCTGCTTTTATTCCCAGTAAAGCATGGTTACAAATTGTTGAAATGTTGCCAGTCGGTACTGCGCCAGTAGCGAGCTGGAAAAGTAAATGTTATGCTTGTTTGACTTTTAGTCCCATTGTTTGTTAGGGTTTAAAGTATTACCATTTAAAGCTGAGTGTCAAACACATTGTGGGCATAATTCCAGAAACTGCCTATCCGTGACAAATGTTGGCATTTCAAGATTGAACTCAAGCATTTGGGTCACTGGTGAGTGACAATTGCTTTGATAATTATACAGTGGTGGCACTGAGGTTAAATTAGCAGACCAATAATCAGGAGGCCTGGGTTCAAATTTCAGCATGCAGCTCTGTAATTTTCATTCACTTCATTATCTGAAAATTTGAAAAATACTAAGTAAAAGTGACTAGAAATTTTATTGTAAGAACTCATCTAGTTCATTACTACCATTGGGGTAGCAAATCTGCCGCTGATGATTCTTAAATAGCTGCTCAGAAGACCAAGAAATGCTATTCAGTTACACCATTACTGCTGTGTTCAAATGCTGATTTGGGACAAAGTCAATCCAGTTTGATCGATTTTACAGAGTTCTCCTCATAAATATTCAGGGATGATGTATAAATTAGAAGAGCTTTTCCAACAACTAATCAAGCATTAACCTGACATAGTGATATTCAATGTGTCAGACCAATTCACCTCACTCCCTATGTATGCCCTGTACTGACAGCAGTGTCGTAGTTGGGTTGCTGAAGTAAACAACATTGATTGCAGACACCATGATGTTTCAGGAGCAGGCAAAGCCGATTATCAATGGTGGCCTTTACTAAGTTGATAGGTTAGATTTTCTCCATTCTGAAGATGCATTATACAGTGGTATGCAAAAGTTTGGGCACCCCTGTCAAAATTTCTGTTGCTGTGAATAGCTAAGCGAGTAAAAGATGAACTGATTTCCAAAAGGCATAAAGTTAAAGATGACACATTTCTTTAACATTTTAAGCAAGAAAACATTTTTATTTCCATCTTTTACAGTTTCAAAATAACAAAAAAGGAAAAGGGCCCGAAGCAAACGCTTGGGCACCCAGCATGGTCAGTACTTAGTAACACCCCCTTTGGCAAGTATCACAGCTTGTAAACACTTTTTGTAGCCAGCTAAGAGTCTTTTAATTCTTGTTTAGGGGATTTTCGCCCATTCTTCCTTGCAAAAAGCTTTTGGTTCTGTGAGATTCTTGGGCCGTTTTGCATGCACTGCTCTTTTGAGGTCTATCCACAGATTTTCGATGATGTTTAGGTCAGGGGACCGTGAGGGCCATAGAAGAACCTTCAGCTTGCACCTCTTGAGGTAGTCCATCGTGGATTTTGAGGTGTGTTTAGGTTCATTATCCTGTTGTAGAAGCCATCCTCTTTTCATCTTCAGCTTTTTTACAGACGGTGTGATGTTTGCTTCCAGAATTTGCTGGTATTTAATTCCTCCCTTTACCAGTAAATGTTCCCCGTGCCACTGGCTGCAACACAAACCCAAAGCATGATCGATCCACCCCCATGCTTAACAGTTGGAGTGGGGTTCTTTTCATAAAATTCTGCACCCTTTTTTCTCCAAACATACCTTTGCTCATTGCAGCCAAAGAGTTCTATTTTAACTTCATAAGTCCACAGGACTTGTTCCCAAAATGCATCAGGCTTGTTTAGATGTTCCTTTGAAACTTTTGTATAGAACTTTTTGGCTGCAATGAGCAAAGGTATGTTTAACTTTATGCCTTTTGGAAATCAGTTCATCTTTTACTCGCTTAGCTATTCGCAGTAACAGAAATTTTGACCAGAGGTGCCCAAACTTTTGCATACCACTGTAAGTATCGAGAGCTAGGAAGAACACTGAAATCTCCTGCCCTGGCTTAACTGCACCTTCACACGCTAAGTGGCTGAGTTCTGAAGAATGTTGTTGCCATATTTGTTCAGTGATAGGCATGGACTGAACCAGCATGACAGTTACAGCTCCTTGATCTTTTTCTCACCAGTCCATCTGGAGAAGATGTATGATTGGGGTGGCAGAAAAGACCGTTGCAGAACCTCTGTGGAGACGAAAGCTCAACACTCCACCCAGTGTGTTTTGTGGCTTCAGAAACAAGACTAGGAACACATTTGGCCATTGAAACTGGTATCCAGGAGCTGCTGTGGACTACTGGCAGCAACAGAAATCACAATCTGTAAAATCAAGGCTTGGCATATCCCTCAGCTTCCATTACTATCAATACAGGGGATCATACTGGTTAATTGAGGAGTTCAGAAGGGTATTTGGGGAGCAGCACAAGGAACATCTCAGAATGATTATGTGGGCTACACCACAAGCATGCAGAGGGAGGAGCTGGCACTTACGCCACCTACACAACCAATGGTTCTGATCACATCTGACCATGAATGCAGATGGACAATTAAATAGGTAATGGACAAGGAAACTCTGAAAATATCTGCATCCTCTACCAAGGAGGGGCCTAATGTGTGAGTGCTGAATACAGGGTTGAAGAATTCACGGCCATCTACAGCTAGAAGTGCCAAATAAGTGATTCGTTCTGGCTTTCTCATAAAATCCCAACCATGATAGAAACCTGAAACGAACCTTTAACGAGACTGTTCCAGTATAGTCATAACACTGGATGTTGTGATACCAAATAGCAAATAGCAAAAAAAGTATATAATTCAAAATCCATGTAGTGCACAGCACAGGTAAACAGTAAACAGCACCTGTCCCACTGATGAGACCTTGCTGGTGGCAGGGTATTCATTAATCCCACAGCTTGAGAAAAGAAGCTGTTACCTAATCTGGCAGTTCTACTCCTGATGTCTCTGAAGCTCCTTCCTGACAACTGTGGGATGGATGGTAGGGATCCTGAACAATGCTTCAGGCCCTTCATCTGCAAAGCTCCGGGTAAATATCACAAATAGGGGGAGGGAGACCCCGGTATTCCTCTTGGCAGTTTTTACTATCCTCTCTAGGGTATTGTAGTCCAGTGCCTTGCAGCTTCTGTACCACGCAATAATGCAGCCAGACAGTACACTCTCTGGTGCTCCTGGAGAAAGTGTTAGAATGGGGGAAGGAGCCTTGCACATCTCAACCTCGCCAGAAAGTGTAGATGCCGCTGTGCCTTCTTGACTAGTGGGGAAGTGTGTAGGTCTTGGATAGATCAATCATTTTCCGCACACCAAGGAGCTTCGTGCTCTTCACTCCCTCAATGACAGAGCCATTGATGTGCAACAGAGAGTAGTCAACCTGCATCATGCTGATGTCCACAGTCATCTCTTTTGTCTTATCCATGTTAACACTTGGGCTGTTGTTCTTGCACCATTTAACAAACCTCACTACCTCCTCTCTCTATGCCAACTCATCACTGTTGCTGATAAGGCTAATCACTGTAGTATTATCAGTGAACTTGCTGATGTGAATTGAGCTGGATCTGGCTGTGCAGTCTTGAGTCAGCAGCAGGCTGAGCATACAGTCCTGGGGGGCACCGGTGCTCAACGTGACGGAGCATGAGATGTTGCTGCCAGCTCTGACGGGTCTTTCTGTCAAGAAGTCCATGATCCAGTTACAGAGACGGGTGTGAGTCCCAACAAGGACAGTTTACCCACCAGCCTCTGAGAGGTGATTGAGTTAAAGAGCAAACTGAAGTTGATGAACAACATCCTGGCGTATGAGACATCATTTTCTAGGTGGGACAGGACAGTATGGACGGCTGAGGGTATGGCATCATCAATGAACAGGTTTGAATGGTGGGCAACATATACTTTGACTCTTCAAACCTTGTCCCAACAATCAGCAGCCATGAGCTCCTCTAAGCAGCTGCCTAACACTCTGAAATTTAAAATAAATGATGCCCACAAAGCAGGAGAAGGTTATAAGAAGATAGCAAAGCATTTTCAGGTAGCCGTTTCCTGAGTTCGTAATGTAATTAAGAAATGGAAGTTAACAGGAACGGTGGAGGTCAAGTTGAGGTCTGGAAGACCAAGAAAACTTTCCGAGAGAACTGCTCATAGGATTGCTAGAAAGGCAAATCAAAACCCCCATTTGACTGCAAAAGACCTTCAGGAAGATTTAGCAGACTCTGGAGTGGTGGTGCACTGTTCTACTGTGCAGCGACTCCTGCACAAATATGACCTTCATGGAAGAGTCATCAGAAGAAAACCTTTCCTGCGTCCTCACCACAAAATTCAGTGTCAGGAATTTGCAAAGGAACATTGAAACAAGCCTGATGCTTTTGGAAACAAGTCCTGTGGACTGAGGAAGTTAAAATAGAACATCTTGGCCACAATGAGCAAAAATATGTTTGAAGAAAAAAGGGTGCAGAATTTCATGAAAAGAACACCTCTTCAATTGTTAAGCACGGGGGTGGATCGATCACGCTCTGGGCTTGTGTTGCAGCCTGTGGCACGGGGAATATTTTACAGGTAGAGGGAAGAATTAATTCAATTAAATACCAGCAAATTCTGGAAGCAGACATCACACCGGCTGTAAAAAAAAAGCTGAAGATGAAAAGAGGATGGCTTCTACAACAGGATAATGATCCTAAACACACCTCAAAATCCACAATGGACTACCTCAAGAGGCACAAGCTGAAGGTTTTGCCATGGCCCTCACTGAGCCTCGACCTAAACATAATCAGAAATCTGTGGATAGACCTCAAAAGAGCAGTGCATGCAAGACGGCCCAAGAATCTCACAGAACTAGAAGCCTTTTGCAAGGAAGAATGGACGAAAATCCCCCAAACAAGAATTGAAAGACTCCTAGCTGGCTACAAACAGCATTTACAAGCTGTGATACTTGCCAAAGGGGGTGTTACTAAGTACTGCCATGTAGGGTGCCCAAAGTTTTGCTTTTGGCCCTTTTTCTTTTTTGTTATTTTGAAACTGTAAAAGATGGAAATAAAAAAGTAATCTTGCTTAAAATATTAAGGAAATGTGCCATCTTTAACTTGATGTGTTTTGGAAATGAGGTCATCTTTCACTCGCTTAGCTATTCACAGTAACAGAAACTTTGACAGAGGTGCCCAAACTTTGCATGCCACTGTGTTTGTTCTCATCATAGACTGATACAGCACAGGAGATAGTTGTCATTATTTCATTGTTTTTTTAAAGAAAGTTAGGCAAGAGAATTAGTGCCTGTTGCTTGCAGTAACTAGCCTTCCTAATTTCCCTCATATACTTCATTACATATTCTATTTTTTTCTCTTGAATACAGCAGCACACTAATGTGAACAATGTTCAATGCAAAATGCTTCTGGGGTAGTCTCCGGCTGCGTTTGAAGCCTGTGGAGGTCATTCACATGTTTCCGAGGTCCCCCATGTAATTTTTGTTGTCTGACTTCTTTGATTTCTTAGGCTTTACTTTTGGTCGATTATCTTTTGGAACTGTTTGTAGTCCTTTCGTGCTCCTGAAGAAAGAAATCAATGATACCATTGATTTTAATTACTTTACATTGAGCCTACTTTACAGACTTTTTCTGTGCCTATTAATTCTCTTGGAAATTTTGTTGACACGTTCCTAATTTACTTGCATGTTCTTGGTATTATTTGCTGAAATAAATTCTTAATACTTACGATAATACTGTCATGAAACAAACTGCCATATTCTTGTGTGTAGATGATTGTCCACTGTGTGCCATAATCACAGAACGATAAAGGTTTGCAGCACAAAAGAAAACCACTTTTGTCTGTCCCACTTCTTAACAAAGTCAATCTGAAAAGCGATCCCACACAAAATTAGTCCTGATGAAGGGTCTCAGCCTGAAATGTCCACTGTTTATTCCTCTTCAGAGATGCCGCCTGACCTACTGAGTTCCTTTAGCATTTTGTGTGTGATACTCTGGATTTCCAGCATCTGCACTGTGTTTATGAAAAGCAATTCCATTGTCTGACTTTCTCATCCCTCTGCAGCAGCTTCGGAATCAATTACTTATTTACTTTGGTTTTGGAAGATGCAATATGTCTCTGAAGTAAAATCATCAAAGCAATTATTTTAAACAAATGGATTAACAATCATAGTTTCCCTCTATTTAAGCAATTTACTTGTTGATGAGGAAACAGACATTCTTCTCCAAGCCAAATTCTAATGGCTGATATTTCATTCTGTACATATATCATTTCTACTTTATATAGGCTGTGTATTTATCATATCATTCCTGCTTTTACTATATGTTAGTGTTATTTATTTTCAGTTTTATGTGTTATTTGGTACGATTTGTTAGGTTATTATTTGGGTCTTGGAACGCTCAAAAATTTTCCCATATAAATTAATGGTAATTGCTTCTTCGCTTCACACCATTTCAGCACGAAAGGTTTCATAGGAACGCTCTACCTTAGCGGGGGAAATGCAGGACAAACCAATTTAGGCCAATATACGGGATGTCCTAGCAAATACGGGACAGTTGGCAACCCTATGTTCAAGTTCAACAGTGCGTGACAGGGAATGAGGAAGGGTGCAGCTGACTCATATTGTTTCCTCATGGCCTGGTAGCACATGACTTGCGGCCCGGTGGTTGGGGACCGCTGGTCTAGACCCTGAAATGAGTTCCCTTCACTCACACTATGTGAACAGAGATCAACATTCACATTCAGTCATGAAACAACAAAGTAAGACACAATAAACATTTACATTATATTGCCTTGTAGTTAACTTGCTAAAACGACAAACCTACTAGGCCGATAAGGAACTTCGCACAACCACGCTATCCAACGATGATACCTAATTTACAATAATCTAAAGCATCCACATGTAAAATGTCAAATTACCGATATTCTAGATATACAAACAAGTATAAACGAGTTTACGTGGATATTATCAAATATTATTCACCTTTCCTTACCATATGACCAGCACTCAATGTTCTTTCTAGAACATTGTAACTCTTCGTTCTACTCCACACTTACATAATGAAATCACCATTTTCTCTTAAAGGCACAGGCAGCTATTTTAGCATTCCCAAGGTGAATACATAAGTGCACTTTAAAAATAAAATACAGTATTCAATGGTTACCTGGTTACATATATGAAGTCAATGACCTCATATCAACTAATTTCTGGACAGATTTTTCTCACAAGTATGGTTCCTCTTTCTGTTTCAATTAGTCTACCTCTTTTTTTGGTCTCCAACTATCAGTTGCAGTATCAGAATGAGGTTTAATATCACTGGTATATGTCGTGAAATTTGTTAACTTTGCGGCAGCAATACATTTATATGATTTATATATTTATATTTATATGATAAATATAGAAAAAATGGAATCACAGTAAGTATATATGAATATTAAAAGTTCAATGAAGGTAAATAGTTCAAAAACAGAAATTAAATAAAAAGTAGTGGGTTAACTCAATGTTGATTTAGAAATCGTATTTCTAAATGTTATTTGTTACCTTAAATAACTTTGGCCTAAAACCATCCGAATTACAGGGTGAGGGTGTTCCCCATATCTCTCTCTTTCTCTCTCTCTCTCTCTCTCTCTCTCTCTCTCCTCCCCTCTCCTTCTCCCTCTCTCCACACACACACACACACACACAGAGTAAAACACACACGTAACTTTTTGCTTTCACGAGGAATTCTGCAGATGCTGGAAATTCAAGCAACACGCATCAAAGTTGCTGGTGAACTCAGCAGGCCAGGCAGCATCTCTAGGAAGCGGTACAGTCGATGTTTCAGGCCGAGACCCTTTGTCAGGACTAACGAAGGGTCTCGGCCTGAAACATCGACTGTTCCTCTTCCTAGAGATGCTGCCTGGCCTGCTGTCTTCACCAGCAACCGTGATGTGTGTAACGTTTTGCTTTTCTAGTTTTGCTGACGGGTCCTGAAACATTGACTGTTTCTCTCCCTAAAAATATTCAGTGACCAACATGTTCAGTTTTAGTTTCGAATTTCCATCCGCAGGATTTTTTCTGCTCCAGTTTGTACAGATCTTTTTGGGTTACCTCTTTATTTTAAATCTGGCCCAGTTCTCTTAAATTTCAAGAATAGATTACACTCTTTAGAATACTAAAATATTGTGCAATATTTTATAAACTACTATAAACCTACATTTGGATTGAGTCCTAAAATTTATATTTGCTATTAGCAATAAATGTACTTTAGTACATAAAATTCTTTATCACGACATGGACATTAGTAAGTGACTACAAGTACATCTAATCTGCAAGTGATTTGCCTAACGTAACCATATTGACCTAGTAGAGGTCATTGTGGCCATCAATTTTCATAGAATTCAGTATTTTCTAGATTTCTTTGTAAAAGGAATGGCTGTACTTAACATACCAAGTCGACATGAAGCAGTGATTGCCAAAGTGACTAGAATGCTGAACTATATTTTTAAATCAGTAGAAGTAAGTAGAATAAATAATTTTGAAGTGGTATTTCAGAATAATAAGATGGCACCCTGTGTACTGTGTCCAGTTTGATGATCTAAAGGAAATACGTAAAATCTGAGTGCAAACCTCAGAGTT